>NC_073385.1:54675285-54987230 GCF_028641065.1 Leucoraja erinaceus
TTGGCTCGGTAAAATTGTAAATTGTCCCTAATGTGTAGGAGAGAGTTAATGTGCGGGGATCGCTCGCCGGTCCGGGCTCGGTGGACACAAGGGCTTGTTTACGCTCTGGATCTCTCAACTAAACTTAAAAGTGTCATCGACCAGTGAGCATTTACCTGGAGTTTGGAGCGTTGGTCTTTATCTGAGATTTCTAGCAGTTCATCAATGTCAATCTCCAGTTCTGGGATTTCTTCCTCCTTCAGAAAGAAAAGAAATGGTTATTGAAAGTGACAGAACGGACCCAGGAGCGGGGATTACATCAAGACCAACACTGACGTTCAACAAGCTTATAATTCTCAAATTTGGTGTATATTAAGGATGTGATTGCACTAGAAAGGGTGCAGAGGGCCCTGAGGGCGGCACAGAGGTGCAGCCATAATGGGTAGGAAAGAACTGCAGATGCTGGTTTAAATCGAAGACAAAATGTTGGAGTAACAGCGGGACAGGCAGCATCTCTGGAGAGAAAAAAGGAATCTCATCCCAAAGCATCACCCGTTCTTTCTCTCCAGAGACGCTGCCTGTCCCGCTGAGTAACTCCAGCACTTTGTGTCTATCTGTGTCCCACATAGGAGATTAGTGGGCACAATTAGGGCACATGGTATTGGGGGTAGTGCTGGGATGGATAGAAAATTGGTTGGCAGACACAAGGAGTAGGGATGAATGGGTCCCTTTCAGAATGGCAGGCAGTGACTAGTGGGGTACCACAAGGCTCGGTGCTGGAACCGCAGCTATTTACAATGTACATCAATGATTTAGATGGGATTCAAAGTAACATTAGCAAATTTGCAGATGACACAAAGCTGGCTGGCAGTGTGAACTGTGAGGGGCATGCAATGAGAATGCAGGGTGACTTGGACAGATTGGGTGAGTGGGCAGATGCAGTTTTATGTGGATAAATGTGAGGTTATCCACTTTGGTAGCAAAAACAGGAAGGTAGATTATTATCTAAATGGTTTCAAGTAGGAAAAGGGGAAGTACAATGGGATCTGGGGGTCCTTGTTCATCAGTCAATGAAATTAAGTATGCAGGTACAGCAGGCAGTGAAGAAAGCAAATGGCATGTTGGCCTTCATAACAAGAAGAGTTGAGTAAAGGAGCAAAGAGGTCCTTCTGCAGTTGTACAGGGCCCTAGTGAGACCGCACCTGGAGTATTGTGTGCAATTTTGGTCCCCTACTTTGAGGAAGGACCGCGTAGGTTTACAAGGTTAATTCCCGGCATGGCGGGATTGTCATATGCTGAGAGAATGGAGCAGCTATATTGGAGTTTAGAAGGATGAGAGGGATCTTATTCAAATATATAAAATTATTAAGGGTTTGGACACGCTAGAGGCAGGAAACATGTTCCCGATGTTGGGGAGTCCAGAACCAGGGGCCACAGTTTAAGAATAAGGGGTAAGCCATTTAGAATGTAGACGAGGAAACACTTTTTCACACAGCAAGTTGTGAGTCTGTGGAATTCTCTGCCTCAAAGGGCGGTGGAGGCCGGTTCTCTGGATACTTTCAAGAGAGAGCAAGATAGGGCTCTTAAAGATAGCGGAGTCAGGGGATATGGGGAGAAAGCAGGAACGGGGTACTGGGGATGATCAGCCATGATCACATTGAATAGCGGTGCTGGCTCGAAGGGTCCTACTCCTGTACCTATTGTCTATCTACAGAGGTGCAGCGGTAGAGTTTCTGAATAACCGCACCAGAAACGGAAGGCAGTTGTGTCCTATTGTGTTATGTTAGCCTGAGGTGGAAGATGTTTTCTCCTCTGTGTTAATTTATAATACATTAAGTGGTGCAATAAGGAGAATTTACGTGGGGACTATCCAAATGTGTTTTATCTACATCTTTGTACACACTGCAATAGATAAGAACAATCACATACCGATTCCTGTCGATTGGCTCCATTCAGGGCTGTGATGAATCTCTAGGCCAACCTCTCCAACATAAACACCTTTTACAGTTGCGAATTGTTAGTTATGTAAACAGCTCAAACACCCTAACCCTTCACCACAAGTACTTTGTGCTGCTTTGTGTGTTGTCTAACCAGTTTACAGTACACGGAAAGAATGAATAACAAGCGTGCCTTCTCCAAGAACAATGTTTTGTACAGATGGAACTAAATATTAACCCATACTATCTTCATTAACCCATACCATTTCATTATTCACTTGGATCAGGAATTTCTGAAGGGCACAACGTGCTGCAGTAACAGCAGATCAGGCAGCATCTCTGGAGAACATGGATAGGAGAAGTTTTAGGCTGGAAGCTGAACTGTGTGACACACTGACGCAGCTGGTAGAGCCACTGTCTCACAGCACCAGAGACCTCAGTTCGATCCTGACCAGTCTGTGTGGAGTTTGCACGTTCTCCCCGAGGCCACGTAGGTTTCCCTCAGATGCTCCAGTTTCCTTCCACATCCCCAAGAGATACGGGTTTGTAGGTTAATTCGCCCCTGGTGTATAGTATGCGAAAGTGGGATAACATACAACTAGTGTGGTCGGTATGGAATCGGTGGGCCGAAGGGCCTGTTTCCATGCTGTATCTCTAAGTGAAACTAAGAGCTAAAATGTCCATTTCATGATTAGATGGGGGAGAGGGATCTTCACAAAGCAACCATTTGGGAAGATTATGAAATGTAGCATGCTGTGAGTGACGTAATGAAGTGGGAGGGGGAGGGAGAGCATGACAAAACAAAGATTGAATATCATTTACAGCATTATTTCTGCCCTTCTAGTATATTAAATATTGATTAGAGACACCATAATGGGCATATCCATGAAGACCACCTAGCACAAAAGACATAATCCATATGCAGGAGGTAATTAGTTAATGTCAAGCCACACAAAATAGTTCGACCAGGAAATGACCACACATTAAGCACACTCATGAACAGTAAAAATCCATCTCCAAGATAATATTAGTTTCACTTTTAAAAAGTCAACTCATTCTCATCCCTTTCAGTCCTTAAAGGAACAGCATGATAGATACTGGGGAGTGAGTATCATGTTAATTACACAATGCAGGTTTAAATATGATAAATCAGTTATTGACTGAAATTTGGTCATCAATGTTGATGCCAAACCAAGCTTGGTATCCTTACTTGACGTTAGCAAAAATATTAATTAAATTGTAAAGGTACATCACTGGGAAAGTAATATTCCAAAGCACAACAACATCTTTCCATGATTAAACAAGATATAATGTAACAACTTTGGACATGAACAATGTTTTCAGCATTATAGTATACTAGTTAGGTTTCTGGAGTGAAAATTTATAGCCTTGAACTAATAATAAAGAACCGGAGATGCTGGTTTATGCCAAAGATAGACACAAAATGCTGGAATTACTCAGAAGGTCAGGCAGCATATCTGGAGAAAAGGAAAAGGGAATGTTTCGGGTCGAGACTCTTCTTCATACTTCATTAGTCTGAAGAAGGGTCTCAACCTGAAACGTTACCTATTCCTTTTCTCCAGAGATGCTGAGTAACCTGCTGAGGTACTCCAGCAATTTGTGTCTCTATCTGGAGAAAATGGAGAGGTGATGTTTTCGGGTCGGGACCCTCCTTTTCTCCCAGTTTTATTTCTCTGCTCCCTGCTGCAATCACTCTGAAGAAGGGTCCCCACCCAAATCGTCACCAATCCATTTTCTTCAGAGATGCTGCCTGACCCACGGAGCTACTTTGTGTCTCGCCTTGAACTAATAACCCAGGGAAGGAGTTCAGATCCCACCAAGGGAATTAAACAATCCTGTAATAGAAAAGTTAGCGTCACTAATAGTGACCATGAAAACACCTGGGTGTTGTAAAAAAAATGAACGTGTTCAATAATAATCTTTAGGAAAGGTAAATGATTGACCTTCAATACCTGACTACAAGATGGAGGTACTAAAAACAGAAATAAAACACAATGAATCCAATGTCAGTCTAGGTACCAGATTAGTCAAAGGTGAGGACACAGCCAATTCAGACACACCTACACAGTGCTTATCACTCACTGGCGGCTCTTGGATATCGGCTACTGAGGGACACATAACCACACACAGCGTTGATTTCCTCCATCTCAAAAACGTCATTAAGAGCGTCATAACCGATCTCGTGCCTGTTGGACAGATTCATATCGTTTCAGCACCATTCCCACTTAATCCCGGCTAGTTGGTCGCACTGAGCTCTCGGCTATCGTTCAGATTAGATGTGCCACTTGAGGCGGCGCGGCTCTCAGATCGACCTCTAGAGCACTCCATAGAGGTGGTAGCACAGGATGTGAAGCCAGGAGAGTGTCCACCGGAGCTTCAATATGGCGTCTAATCCCGTGGTTTCATCACTTCAGGTAAACATGGCCAGAGCTATACCTCCCAGCTGATCACCATTGCGAAACCAACTTCAGCGCTGACCCTTCATCCCTGACTCGCATCTTGCGAACGCAAAGAGACACCAAAGATTAATATAGAGGAGCGTTATCCTTCAGTTATCTTTGGTATTCCGAGATTTTATCCCTTTTCTCTGCCAGATGTAGTTTTGTAGCGGCGTTCCCTGCTACCGAGCCCCAGTATCTGAGAGTCCGGTTCGTCTTGCCCTTTCAGCTTGACTCTTCGCTCCGGCCACAGTCAGCTGTAACTGCACGGATTGTTGGTAGCAATCACTATCGATCAGAATTGCTGAGAATCTACCCTGACTACGACTTTGCCATATATGCATCGATATAAAAAACATACAATGACCCCCCCCCCCCCCTATCCCCCCCCTCTTAAGCTCTTTTTTATCCTCTTGACGTCTTTTTTTGTTTCACGCCGGCACGTAATGACGCTCAACGATTCTCCTGAGTCACTGCACGGTTGGTAATTCTCCTCAACATGAGTAGAACAATGATTGCGATCCACGAGTAGAAGGTATGATTAGAGAAGGGAGGTTGTTTTTTATTTTTTTTTTTTATGTAGAGAGAGGTGCTACGTTGGTTAATTTCACCCAGAGCATGGATCACCTGCCGGAACTAAAAACCCGGATCGCAGCATAAGTTGTTATGAAGTCATAGGAGCAGACATTCCCCCCATCATCCTTATAACACTAAAACGCGTACAGACTCAGAGCCATCGAAAGCTTCAATATACACTTAAACACTGCCTCACAAAGCCGATCATTTTCTCATAAACTCATAACCCCCCCTAGGGACCCTCACCAATCCAGCAAATATCTCGTGAAGGGTCTTGACCCGAAACGTCACGACACTCACCCTGCGTCTCCCAGTGACGCTGTACTGTTCACGTTTGTGGTTACTCCAGCTTTGTTGGTTGTCTACCAGCACAATCCCTCCTGTTGCCGATATGGGGGCCCCACAGCTCCCCTTGCTACAACACTACAAAAAAAAATGTGGTCTAGGGAGGCTTATAAAAGCTCAGCTTATTTTCTGCTTCTTACATGTCATAGTGCCTCCTCGAAATGAATGCGAAACTTTGCATTTGCTTCCTTACCACTGATTCACTTTGGGAATCCACTAAAACCATGGGTATTTGGAAGAGCGAATTCCACCAATCACACCACTCTACCGAACTATAAATAAATGCACGCTCATCTCTTTCTAAAGCGTAGACCTGTCATTGGTAAGGAGTCATAGGACACTTTCCACAGGCACGTGAAAGCAGGCCCTTCAGCCTAAACTTGCCCCTCACCTCCCACCGACCAACATTCTGGTTCCGGTCTTATTGTTTCTACCCATGTTTACAGTGCCAAGCTCATTGCGGTGCATTTTTTCCCCAATCCTCTAGCATGGTGTCCATATCCATGTAACCTGTCTAAATGTTTCAGTTAAACATTGTGATGATAGCCACCTGCGCTCAACTCATCTTCTATGGGGAGGTTCATTCCAAGGCACTCCCACTCTGACGGACAGTGATTGTGGTAAATCGAGTGGCACATTACTCATTCAGGTTCTTATTAATCTTCCCTCCTCGTCTCCCACCACACGCTCCCCTGTCCTCCCACCCGTACCAAACCACCCCTCGACCCCGCGACTTGCACCTTTGACGCCCTCCCCCCTCCCAACCCCCACTACCTTTCCCCCCCCCCTTCCTCCAACTCTCCGTGCACCCCCGCGCAACTTCTTGTGCCACTGACTCCATTTTTATTTTTCCAATCCCCTGTTCACCTGACCCCCCCTATAGTTCCCCCCCCGCTCCCCCCCCCCCCGCTCCCCCCCCCCCCACCACTCTCCCTATCTCACCCCGATATCCCCTCCTCCTCCTCCACCATACACTACCCCTCCCCCCCCCCTCCCCATCTTAAGAGTTTTTTTTAATGTTTCCTTGGCGTATTGATTCCGCTACTGGGCAACAAGGACTGGCTCATCTATAAAAGTCTGTTCTACACTCATGAGTTGTAACTCAAATCTATGATTCATTCCAATCCCCTACACCAGGAAATATAGTTCAAGTTCTGCCCTTCACCCTTTCTTGGTCAGGCTCCCCCCAATCTGGAACATCGTACATTCTCCGCGGCACTTCATAGTTCTGACACATCCGCATACCCTAATGACTAAAAATGACTATGCAATACTCTAAAACATGGCTCCACCAAATCTTATGTAACTGCAACGATTGACCTTCCATATTCTATACGCACTACTCTGACTGATGAAGTCCAATGTGTCCAAAAGCCTTTTTGACCACCCTTGAGATATGAGATAAGTCAGTTGTAAACACCCCGGATTTAATTACCCTGTTGATCTGGGAGATTCTTTCTAGACCCCAGTTCTTTTTGCTGATTCGTCTGCCCCCTAGAACCCTAGAACCTCTCTAGGTTACGGGGCCCGAGTTTGTTTCACACTAACGAGACATCCTTCAGCATTAATGGACTGTTGAATCATTGTGGCCTAATGTACTCCGGTTTCATATGCCACTGGGCAGGGGAAACTTCAGTGAATTGCAGTGTCTATGGACGGAAGGAATATCATATCTTCCACCACTAATGGCCCCCTGGCCGTTCAGTTTAAAACAGCACAACGGTCTTCAGGCTGTGGTTTTATTTCCTTTGGGGGTGCATGACAATGCTGAACATTTTTCTTAGCACGGCATGCGATCGCACGCACCGTGAAAACTGCAAAAAAGCTTCTGTTTGGCGAACTGTCCCAGTTCATCAAGGGTTCTTGACCTCCATTACAATTTTTTTTTCATAAGTCGCCGCCCATTTCCCGGAGCAGGCTCTGCAGTGTTGCCATACTTACAACTGGATAGCAGCATCATCATGAGGTCGCACCCTGGCCACGAACACTCATTCACTCTGCCCGTTGGGGAACCAAGGTACATGGAACGGAAAACCGAACTTGTCTGGGTTCAGGGGAAGCTTCTTCGCGACAGCAACCCAGTGCTTTTAAACCACTACCTAACCTCAAATACTGGAAGCCTTAGACTAAAAATAAGGATATTGGATTGCACGGTTTGGCCTCTTGCTTGCCACTTATTGTCTGTTTGTTTGCATTGTACCACACACACGTAGAAAAGTGTAGGTGTACTATATATATTTTGTATAACTCAATTGATATACCCAATAAAATATTGAGCAATATATTATACTCAAAAATATCTAATAAATCTAATTATATTTCAATATTATCTATATTAAAACACAAAAATATGCTGAATTGTTTTTTCATTAGTATAGTCTCTTCCAGTAGACTATGTTTACCATATCCCAGTGCTTGCTGCCTGCAAGTTAAGCAATTGCATTGCTTCTGTTCTGGGACAGGTGGGCAATAGAAAAAACTTGACTTTGGTAGGTTGAGTCCTCAAGATCATGCAACTTTGAGTGTGACAGCCGGGAAACTAATAATCCAAAAATCTGCCCGATCTCTTTATGTTTATGAATTACTGGAGACCTTATTGACGGTTTGCCACCAGTGGAACTGCCAAAGTCTAAATTGTTAAGCCCCAAGGAGAGTAGGATCTGGCTGCTCTATTACACTACAGCGCGGAGACCCGGCTATAGTATAATGTTATCTCGAAGTCCGACTTCCAGTAAGCTATTAGCGCTATCACAAGTGTACTTGTCACACATCCATATCGGTTCAAGTAAAAGAAACCAACACCAAAGTATCTCAGGGCGAAGAAGGAGGTGGGCCTAATAATCGGTTGCCTTCTCAAAGAGGGAGCTACCGCAGCTGATTTATGAAGCCTATGCACTTTGCCTCTTTTTCAGATGCTGTAACGTCTTTAACACGCGTTTACAGGTTGTGTTCAGCCGCTGGTGGCATCATTGCTTGTCATCTGATGGGACGAGAGAGATCGCTGAATGTCCCTGTGTGTTTGTCCGACGAAGAAAATGCTCATTAACATCTATTGTTCATTTCGAATCCCGACTTCTTTCAATCAGAGGAAATAACACCTGTGTGATCGGGAAAAGCTTAGTAGAAAGAAGCCCTTGATTTCAACACAAAATTAACCCGCTGAGCTTTTGAAGCAGGATTGGGCCCTGAAGGTCAGGAGCCAAGTCGAAGTATAGAGATCACAAGAGTCAGGGGTTACCACACCGGGCTTCCAGTCAAGGTGCTCACAAGGGTGAAGAGGTACAAAAGGTCATGTGCCTACACACTAACATTGTTGCAAGTCTTGTCAGAAATCATTGCTTGGGGGAGTGAGATACTAAATGAGGATAATGCTAGATGTAAAAAGATCACCTGGCACTCCTTTAGAAGGTGGATCATAGTATATCGGATGATATTTAATGATCAATGACCACCACCAAAACAGATAATCTATTAATTGTGGCGTTTTTGGTCAGGACCTTTCTTCAAACTGATTGGAGAAAAAACTGGAAAAGAGGGTCAGGACAAAGCCTGGGCCAGAAGATAGATTGATAGAGGTGAGGAGGGGTTTTTGATAGGTTGATGAAAAGACAGAAATGTGAGACAAAAGGATTGAAGAGTTGCAAATTGTGAAGCTAGAAGAGAGAATGTAGGTGGAAGGGAGAAAATAGATGAGAGTCCAGGTGGGTCATAGGACGGGGGTGGGGTGGGGGGGGGGGGGGGGGCGGAGGGGTGATAGGGGATATGGGAGAGAAACCTAGAGGCCAGTAAATATTGGCTAGTCCTACCGCTAGTGTTAATGTGCAGAAGACTCGCACTGGTCGGATTAAATGTTTATCCTTAAATATCCATGAATAACAGAATTAGTGTGAATGGGTATTCGACAGTCGGCAAGGGTTCGGTGGGGAATTTATTTCTGAAATAGTTTAGTTTAGAGTTACAGTGTGGAAACATGCCCTTCAGGCCACCGAGTCCATGTCGACCAGTGATCACTCGTACACTAGTTCTATCCTTGCACTTGAGGGGCAATTTACAGGCCAATTAACCTGCACGTTTTGTAATGTGGGAGGAAACCAGAGCACCCAGAGAAAGCCCATGCAGTCACAGGGAGAACATACAAACTCCGTACAGACAGCACCCATAGTCAGGATCGAACCCGGGTCTCAGGTGCTGCAAGACAGCAATTCTACTACTGCGCCACTGTTCCGGACAGCTTTCACCAGGATTTCAGTTAGTGTAAAGAAAAATGTTGTGTCCTGTCTGCTTCTTTTGCAAACAGCAGTATCAAATGTTCACCCTTTCCTTGGATAAATCAATCCATGTGCTCTCGTTACTAACCCGACAGAATATCGAAAGAGTTGCTAATTATTTATTCTATCACAATCCCTCCTAATTTTAGAAAATCTGTAAATAATCGAGGTTGAGTCACCCAGGAAGCTGAAGTGAATTTTGAATTAGGTTCTATTTTGAGCCTCTGCTTTGTACAACAGGAGATCAAATTCACCTGGCACCATCCCAAGATGAACTGAACTGGTTCAGTGAGTTTAGGAGTTCACTTTTAATGCAGCAAAAGTGACTACACCTATTTACCAGCCAAGATGCTCCACTTTCCTCCCACGCTCCAAAGACATACAGGTTTGTAGGTTGGCACAAAATGCTTGAGTAACTCAGCAGGTCAAGCGGCATCTCTGCAGAAGAGGAGTAGGTGACGTTTGAGGCCGATACCCTACTTCGGAAAAACGTCACCTATTCCTTTTCTCCAGAGATGCTACATGACCCGCTGAGTTACACCAGCACTATCTCAAGACTATCTTTGGTGTAAATCAGCATCTGCAGTTCCTTCCTACAGGTTTGTAGGTTAATTGGCTGTGGTAAAAATTGTAAATTGTCCCTAGTGTGGAGGATAGTGTTAGTGTATGATGATCGCTGGTCAGCGCAGACTCGGTGGGATGAAGGGCCTGTTTCCACACTGTTTATCCAAACTAAGCTAAACCAGCCCAATGTATTGACTGGGTCATATAATCACTATCGCGATTGCTTCCATACTGTATTTTCCTTTTGCCTGAAAGCTCGCCATCCTCCGCAGAGAAACCTTCTCTGCTCCTTATTGAAGCGGAACTGGGATATCCACTAACCACTCAGTCCCTAGGCGCAGTGCTTTTCCTGGAGAACATCAATTGAATGCCAAAACTACAAATTACAGCATTAGGCTTAAAGAAGATGTGGGATCTGTTTGGAGAAGATTAGACATATCAATGTGTTTCTTTGTTCCTTTCAGCGATGGGATTACAGGGTTAGAGTCATAGAGAGATACAGCAGAGAAACGGGGCCTTTTGCCCATCAAATCCACTTTTACTATCAAGCACCAATTTTCACTTTAATTCTATATTTGTCTATTTTATTCTCCCGTCATTCTCATCAACTTTGCCCAGATTCTACCCCTCACCGATACTGTAGGGGCAATTTACGGGGGGCAGATACCCTACCAGCAGGTTCTTTGGATGTGGGAGGCAACTTGAGCACCTGGAAACCCATGGGGTCAGAGGAAGAGGAAGGGCGGCATGATGGCGCAGCGGTAGAGTTGCTGCCTTGCAGCTCTGGGGACCCGGGTCCAATCCCGACTACGGGTGCTGTCTGTACAGTTTGCACATTCTCCCCGTGACCTCGTGGAGATCTTCGGTTTCCTCCCACACTCCAAAGATGCACAGGTTTGTAGGTTAATTGGCTTAGAATAAGTGTAAATTGTCCATAGTTTGTGTAGGATAGTGTTAATGTGCGGGAATCACTGATCGGTGCGGACTCGTTGGGCCCAATGGCCTCTTTCGCGCTGTATCTTTAAACTAAACTAAACATGCACACTGAGGGCACTCCAGAATTCAAGGTCAATCCTGGGTCACTGTAGCTGCAAGGCACCACTATGTCATCCCAACTGTGCCACCTCTGTGCCGCAACCTAAGAGAAAATGAAGGGCGAGTCACGCACCAGGAATTCCACAGCAATGTATCATAAAGGGCAGGTGATAAAGCAACAATAACAAACATGTCTTACATAGCTGGAAAACTGAAATCAATGGGCATAAAGGGTAAGGCGCTCCAATGCTTGGAGCCATAGCTCATACAAAAGAAAGATGGTTGGGATGGATGGATGGTTGTTCAAGGTCAATTATCCACGCCTCATCCAGGACATGACAACAAGGTTTCCTTAGGGCAATATTCTATGCTCAACCATTTTCAACTGCTTCATCAATGATGTTTAAGAAAGAAATGCAGATGCTGGAAAAGTCGAAGGTAGACAGAAAATGCTGGAGAAACTCAGCGGGTGAGGCAGCATCAATGCAGAAAAGGAATAGGTGACGTTTCGGGTCGAGACCCTTCTTCAGACTGATGTCGGGGAGAGGGCACGGGAAAAATATTTTCCCACCCCCCCCAACATCAGTCTGAAGAAGGATCTCGACCCGAAATGTCATCTATTCCTTCTGCTTCATCAATGACCTTCCTTCCATCAACAGTAAGATGTGGGGATATATGCTGACGATTGCACAATGCTGGACAAGTTTTTTTTTACAGAGAGAGTGGTGGATGCTTGAAACAAACTGTCAGGTATGGTGGTGGAAGCAGATAAGATAGCGCCATTGATGGAGATGCACGTGGATATGAAGGGAATGGAGAGATATGGATCATGTGCAGGCAGTTTCAACTTGGCATCATGGTCGGCATGGCCATTGTGGGCCAAAGAGCCTGCTCTTGTGTAGGAAGGAACTGCAGATGCTGGTTTAAACCCAAGATAGACACAAAAAGCTGGAGTAAGTCAGCAGGACACGCAGCATCAATGGAGAGAAGGAATGGGTGATGTTTCAGGCAACAGATGACCAAGAATGTTATGGCCAGATCTGGACTCCTTATCCATGGAGGGATATATCCGTAACAGAGAGGGCGTAGAAAGATTCACTGATAGATTCCTGAAAAGGGAGGGTTGTCCTATGACAACAATTGAAACAGATCTAAATTTTAAAAGAATGAAAGGTAATGTCATTGAGGCAAATCACTTATGGGCTTGACAGGATAATTGCAGTGATGATGGTTCCCTTGGCTGATGTAACCAAAACAAGGGTTATGGTTTCAAAACAAGTATCAGCCATTAGATTTTGAGATTTCCCCCCACATTCCAAAGATGCAGGTTTGTGGGTTCATTGGTTTCTGGAAATTGTCCTAGTGTGTACGATAGAACTAGTGTGCGGGAGATCGCTGGTCGTCTTGGACTCGGTGGGCCAAAGGGTCTGTTTCCACGTATCTGTAAACTAAACAAACCAAGCTCAACACCATCCAGGGTGAAGCAGCCTCAGAGGTACGCACACTGACGATAAACATTAATATTGTCCAACCCTGGTGAACAATGGTTGCGGTGCGTAGCATATACAAAATCAATAGTAATTAACACCGGGCTACCACCACTGCACCTCCTTAATGCACAAGCACTACACCCTACAAGGTGCATAGGGTCACAATCAGCTGCAGGGTTCCTCTATAGGTCACACACCATTGCTAACTTGGATATATAAAATTGTTTCATGTAGAGGACGGTGAATTTTTAGAATTCTTGATTTAAGAAGGCTTTGGATGCTCCGTCCTTGAGTATATTCAAGAGGGAGGTTGAGTTCTCAATGTTAAAAGAAATATAGGGATAGTGTAAGCAAAAGATCAACCATGATATTGAATAACACAGCAAGCAGGCAAGAAGCACAGAATGCTTGTGCATTATACTGAATCTAAATCCAATAGCAGTGTGAGTAGCAGTATCTAAAGTGCTTTAGTGCTTCAAGGCAGGGACTCATCACCTCCATAGCTTAGTTTAGTTTAGCTACAGCGCAGCAACAGGCCTTTCGGACCACCGAGTCCACGCCAACCAGTAATTCCCGTACACTAACACTATCCTACACATAAGGGACAATTAAAATGTTTTACCAAAGCCAATTAACCCTCAAACCTAGAGGGTGGAGGGAACTGGAGCATCTGAAGAAAACCCACGCAGGTCACGGGGAGAACACACAAACTCTGTCCCCGACAACATCCGAGGTCAGAATCGAACCAGGTCTCTGGCACTGTAAGGCAGCAACTCTGCCGCTGTGCCATCATGCCGCCCCTTCTCAAGGGTAGATAATAGACAATAGGTGCAGGAGTAGGCCATTCGGCCCTTCGAGCCACCACCACCATTCAATGTGATCATGGCTGATCATACCTAATCAGTACCCCGTTCCTGCCCTCTCCCCATATCCCCTGACTCCGATATCTTTAAGAGCCCTATCCAGCTCTCTCTTGATAGTATCCAGAGAACCGGCCTCCACTGCCCTCTGAGGCAGAGAATTCCACAGACTCACAACTCTCTGTGTGAAGAAGTGTTTCCTCGTCTCCGTTCTAAATGGCTTACCCCTTATTCTTAAACTGTGGCCCCTGGTTCTGGACTCCCCCAACATCGGGAACATGTTTCTTGCCTCTAGCGTGTCCAAACCCTTAATAATCTTATATGTTTCAATAAGATGCCCTCTCATCCTTCTAAACTCCTTGGTATACAAGCCCAGCTGCTCCATTCTCTCAGCATATGACAGTCCTGCCATCCCGGGAATTAACCTTGTAAATCTACGCTGCACTCTCTCAATAGCAAGAATATCCTTCCTCAAAGTAGGGGACCAAAACTGCACACAATACTCCAGGTGCGGTCTCACTAGGGCCCTGTACAACTGCAGGAGGACCTCTTTGCTCCTATACTCAACTCCTCTTGTTATGAAGGCCAACATGCCATTCGCTTTCTTCACTGCCTGCTGTACCTGCATGCTTAATTTAATTGACTGATGAACAAGGACCCCCAGATCCCGTTGCACTTCCCCTTTTCCCAACTGGGCATCATTTAGATAATAATCTGCCTTCCTGTTTTTGCTACTAAAGTGGATAACCTCACATTTATCCACATTAAACTGCATCTGCCATGCATCTGCCCACTCACCCAACCTGTCCAAGTCACCCTGCATTCTCACAGCATCCTCCGCAAATTTGCTAATGTTACTTTGAATCCCTTCATCTAAATCATTGATGTATATTGTAAAAACTGCAGTCCCAGCACTGAGCCTTGCGGTACCCCACTAGTCACTGCCTGCTATTATGAAAGGGACTGTCTGCCAACCAGTTTTCTATCTATCTAGTTAGAGATGGGCAGTGAATGTTGTATATATGTTTAAACCCCATGAATTAAAGAACGACTTTTGTGTCTCAGTGATTTTTCACACAAAGGGTGGTGCTTACCTGGAAAAAGCTGCCAGAGCAGGTAGTACAGGAAAATCCAATGACAATGTTTGAAGGCATTTGAACAGGTACTTAGTTGGAAAAGAGGGACACTGGCATCATGCAGGCAAACGGGATTAGTGTTTGTGGGCGTCAGGGTTCGCATGGACGAAGCAGGCCGAACGGACCTGTTTCTCTGCTGTATGATTGTATAACTATGATTTTATGAGGTGAAGCTATATTGAGGCAGCATCAGGGCAGGAATAGAATATGAAGTGTTGATGGAGTCTGACGGAGTCCCAGCAAGGGGTGTAACACAGGAAGGTGGTGAGGGGTGTGACGGCAAGATGCTTATTATGTGAGCTAATGGTTTTAAATAGTATCGGATAGCTATCCAGTTAAGTCATGACTGCTGTGCAATTGAGAACAGCAGCCAAGCATTGCATAATGAAGGATTAAAAGAGGGAATTTCAGAAGATAGCAAAGAATGAACGGGGGTAACTCAGCGGGTCAGGCAGCATCTCTGGAGAAAAGGAATAGGTAACATTTCAGGTCGCGACCCTTCTTCAGGCTGAGAGTCAGGGGAGAGGGAAACTAGAGGTACGAAAAGACAAAGAACAAATCAGAGCCGGCACGGATGACCAGGAAAAGGTGGAGCCCACAATGGTATATTGTTAGTTGTGGAAGAGGTGATGACGGAAGGATATATGGATGCGAACAGTGAAGCCAGCAGGATGGCTATGGTGGGGGAGGGGCAGAGAGAGGGAATGCAGGAGCTACCTGAAATTAGAGAATGTCCCACTGAGTTACTCCAGCATTTTGTGTCTACCATTAGAGAAGTCAACTTTGATACCGCTGGGTTATAATCTGTGAAAGCTAAAATATGGTTATCTGAAAAGGTAAATCTTACATGGAATTGGCCTCAGACCTTCCTAAACTAACAATATCCCGAGAGAAAAACATTATCAGCACCAGAAGAAACAAACCAAACAAGTGAAGCAGCAGGGAGACTTTGTAACCTGGAGTGTGGTGGCAGGATTCAATAACACAGGTCAGAGTCTGCAGTAATGTTCCTGGGATCTAAGGGTTTATATGGTCAGACTAATTACACTATATTCTGAGAAGGAAGTGGATTTTCTGTATGAACCTTGTGTTTTCAGTGGACTTTGATTCTTCCTGGACGTATATAAATGCTTACTGTTCTGGCCCCTCTCAAATCAGTGCTGGTAATCTCTCTGCCTTTGGCAGGCTTGCTCTTAGCACCCAAGGCTCTGCTGCTATCTGTTGATGATGTAGTAGATGCAAAGTCAGCAACATCTTGAATGAAATCCGGCAATGCTGGATACGCTCAGCAAAGTCGGTTCTAAGGGGTCTCCAACGTTAACTTATTATCTCTTTCCCCACAGAAGCTGCCCAGCCCGCTGAGTGGTTGCGGCCTCTCCTGCAGTTACACTGCCCTCCATAATGTTTGAGACAAAGACCCATCATTTATTTATTTGCCTCTGTACTCCACAGTTTGAGATTTGTAATAGAAAATATCATTTGTGGTTAAAGTGCACATTGTCAGAATTTATTAAAGGATATTTTCATACATTTTGGTTTCACCATGTAGAATTTACAGATGTGTTTATACATAGTCCCCCCATTTCAGTGCACTATAATGTTTGGGATACATGGCTTCACAGGCATTTGTAATTGCTGGGTTTGTTTAATTGCCTCCTTAATGCAGGTATAAGAGAGTTCTCAGCACCTAGTCTTTCCTCCAGTCTTTCCATCACCTTTGGAAACTTTTATTGCTGTTTTTCAACACAAGGACCAAAGTTGTGTCAATGAAAGTCAAACAAGTCATTATGAGACTGAGAAACAAGATTAAAACTGTTAGAGACATCAGACAAACCATAGGCTTATCAAAATCAACTGTTTAGAACATCATTAACAAGAAAGAGAGCACTGGTGAGCTTACTAATTGCAAAGGAACTGGCAGGCCAAGGAAAACCTCCACTGCTGATGACAGAAGAATTCTCTCTATAATAAAGAAAAATCCCCGAACACCTGTCCGACAGATCAGTAACACTCTTCAGTAATCAGGTGTGGATTTGTCAATGACCACTATCCGCAGACGACTTCATGAAAAGAAATACAGAGGCTACAAAGCAAGATGTAAACCACTGGTTAGCCACAAAAATAGGATGGGCAGGTTACAGTTTGCCAAGAAGTACTTAAAAGAGCAACTACAGTTCTGGAAAAAAAAAAGGTCTTGTGGACAGATGAGACAAAGATTAACTTATATCAGAGTGATGGCAAGAGCAAAGTATGGCATCTAGGTCAGGGTCCCAAAGCGGGATATTCTGCTCCCCTTGCCTGGAGAAATAGTGGAGTGGATCCTAGCTCAGGTCATCGGTTTTTCCAAGAAGAGGAACAACTGATGGTTAGGATTAAACCGAAGAGGAGGAAAAACTGCAATACAGGCCTGGCCGAGCATCACCAGAGAAAAGCAACTGGTGGGGCCAGTCTGCATGCAAAAGATATGCAACACACTTTCATTTACAGAGGTCCCAAACATGGTAAAATGGGGTTGTATGGAACAAGCTGTTCATGGTGTGCAACATGTTGCCTTTCACCTGAGTGGTGACCACGGTTATTTTTGGGGGAATTGTTGTCTCAGCTGCTATCCACCTCTGGGGTGGGGGTGGGGGCATCTAGGTCAGGGTCCCAAAGCGGGATCTTCTGCTCCCCTTGCCTGGAGAAATAGTGGAGTGGAAGCAGGTCAGTTGATAGGATCCATCGGTTTTCCAAGAAGTGGAACAAGAGTTAGGATTGAGGTAAGAGGAGAAAAACTTAAAAGGGGCCATTCTTCACACAGAGGATGGTAATTGTATGGAACAAGCTGTTAAAAGTGCTTACATTTACAACATTTAATATATCTTATAGAAACATATAGAATTCTTAAGGCATTGGACAGGCTAGATGCAGGAAAAATGTTCCCGATGTTGGGGCACAGTTTAAATGTTCCAGAACCATGGGTCACAGTTGAAGAATAAGGGGTAAGCCATTTAGGACTGAGAGTAGGAAAAACTTTTTCACCCAGAGAGTTGTGAATCTGTGGAATTGTCTGCCACAGAGGGCAGTGGAGGCCAATTCATTGGATGTTTCCTAGAGAGAGTTGGATAAAGCTCTTAGGGCTAATGGAATCAAGGGATATGGGGAGAAAGCAGAAACGGAGTACTGATATTGGATGATCAGCCATGATCAAATTGAATGGCAATGCTGGCTCATAGAGCTGAATGGTCTACTGCACCTATTTTCTATGTTTCTGTGTTAAAAGACATTTGGAGAGGTTCTTGGTTGGCAAAGACGAACTGGGCTGAAGGGTCTGTTACTGTGCTGCATTATCCCTATGAACCTGTGACTCTCGGGAGGGGAGGTTTGGAGATCGCTTTTATTTAGACTCAAATTAAATTGTCCAATGTAACTGAGAGGATGAGCTTAGGACAGCTTCCTGGAGCCACATGTCACGGACTTAAAAACAGAACATTTATTAGACTTTGTGTAATGAGCCAATGTTAATTAATAATCTCAGACGGATATCCTCCCGTGAAGACAGATGATAAATGTTACTGTATTTGAGAATGACATGCTTGAATGTGAAACTACAGTCTTAAATACAGCTATTGGAGATGGAAGCCAGTTTTACAGAAGTAATTAGGGCAAGTGGATCAAATTGAGATAAATGAGCAATGGCAAACCAAAGATATTTTGCAATATTTAATGTATATAATGCAGCACTCTTTTAGAAAAATGCTTAATCTGTAGCTAACCAAGGACAGAATTTGATTAAAATTTAGAGATTCGATGTTGCGAAATGAATTAGGAAGTTATCGGAAGCAGTTACGACTGTCCAGAAAATCATGAGGGAGATGAGTGAATATGGGAATAGAATGGAGGAAATGTGAAAAATTGAGCTTCCGTAGGCATGGAAACAGTGAGAGAGCAGCAAAAGCTAACCCCATTCCATTGAGAAAGATTGATATGCAGAATAAGTAAATGAGTGAGACTTTAGAGTTTAGAGATACAGCATGGAAACAGGCCCTTCGGCCCACCGAGTCCATGTCGACCAGCGATACACCAGCACTATCCTACACACCAGGAACAATTTACAATTTACAGAAGCCAATTAACCTACAAACCTGCACGTCTTTGGAGTGTGGGAGGAAACCGCAGGGAAAACAGGGTCACAGGGAAAACGGACAAACTCCATACACTGTAGTCAGAATTGAACCCGGTCTCTGGCGCTGCAAGGCGGAAACTCTACCGCTGCACCCCTTTGCCGCCCTAAGTCATTTGGGTTTTCTGTCCAAAGGTGAAGATACAATAAATTACCAAAAGTCCCAGGTATAATGAAAGTGAAGATCGGAAATTTAATTTAAGAGATATACAGAAAAAAATATTCTCAGAATGTGATGATCTACAAATGTGGTGGATGATGAATGAAGTGGAATCTTCCAAAGCTCCCTAAATTCTAGATTGACCCGTGGGTTGGAAAGAAACAAACGTAACACCACCATTCATGACAGCAGATCCAAAGAAGAACCTCAAGACTTTTTAACCTGGTATAAGTTGTGGCAAGACTGTAGGAATCCATCAGCAAGAAGATGCAAAGAGGCCAATTAGATAACCACAACTCTGATAAGGCACTCTTTACATGGTTTTATGAATGGGAAATTGGTTATGTCATATCACAGGAAATGGGGAAGCCTTCATAGTGAATGGTAGGACCCTGGGGAGTATTGCAGAGCAGAGAGATTTAAGAGTACAAGTACATCATTCTTTGAAAGTGATAATCTTGGTAGATAGGGTGATGAAGACAATTTTTAGCATGCTGGCCTTTATCTGCCAGGGATTTGAGTATAGTCATTAAGACATTATGTTACAGCTATACAAGATTTTCAGGAAAGTTTGGGCAGGCTAGGATTCTGTTGACTGGAATACAGGTGGCTGTGCAGTGATAAAATCAGGAGTTGAACAGCTGGGATGAATGTGCATTGTCTTTTTCCCTGGGTAGGGGAATCAAGAACTAGAGGGCAGAGGTTTAAGGTGAAAGTGGAAATATTGTAAAGGAACCTGAGGGTGTTTTTACACAGAAGGTGGCAGTTAATGGAACGAGCTGCCAGAGGAAGTAGGTGAGGAAGTAGGTGAGGCAGGTACAATATCACCATTGGGCCAGATGCAGTTAAATGGATAAACTTAGATGGGCATCTTGCTCAGCATGAACGTGTTGGGCTGAAGGACCTGTTTTCGTGCTGTATTTCCCATTGTACAGGACTTGAGTGACCACACCTGGTAGCCTATTTGCAGCTTTCAATAAACTGGATATGCTTGGCATAGAGCCACTGCATACAAAGTACAAAAATACAAAAGTTGAAGGTTTACTAGATTTTAACGTGGCAAGTGGTCATCCAGTGAGGAGAAATTGGGTAGAACACCCATTGTAGTTCAAAAGAATAATCTCACTTTTGTTTCTTTTCACCTATGGACTGTGGGTGTCTATGGCATTGGTGCCATTTATTGCCCTGGTTGTGGTGAGTGCCTTCCTGACCTGTTATAACACAGAGGTACAAGGAAGGGTGTCTAACTGGGCTACTTCAGAGGGCTAATCAGGAATGCACTGCGTCCCATGTCCAGAGGCCACACCAGGTAAGGGTGGCGAATTACCTTCCCCAAAATATATTAATGAAACAGGCAAGTTTCTATGACCATCATCATTTTAGCTCTTACTTCAGATTTATTTAATGGTGTTAATTAACATCACAGTCTGCAGAGGGAAGTATGAATTCCACATCATAGGCTTCTGGAATACTAGTTCAATAAAATAATCACTATGGTTCCATTCCCCAGACAGAACAAATGGTAAGAGCCGAGTTCCTTTGTCTTAAGAGTATGGCAGTAGGCAGAGGAGTAACGTATTGTCCATCTGGGACTGAAATGAGTGAATGTTTCTTTACCGAGATCTGTAAATCAGGGTTGTGGGTCTCCAGTCACTAAATTTATTTTACGTTTAATCAATCGGAGGATGTGCATGCCATTGACAAGACCAGCATTTATGGGCCGTCATTAATAGCCCTTCGACTTAATGTCTCCTAGAGACAACTTAATAGTCAGACACAATCTGCAGTAACAAATGGGCTCAATAAGATTTAGTTTAGAGATACAACATGGAAACAAGTGTTTTGGCCCACCGAGTTCGTGCTGACCAACATTATACACTAGTTCTATGTTATCCCAGTTTTGCATTCTGCACACTAGGGACAATTTCCAGAAGCCAATTAACCTACAAGCCTGTACATCTTTGGCATGTGGGAGGAAACCGGAGCATCCAGAGAAAACCCACGTAGTCACAGGGAGAACATACAAACTCTGTATAGACAGCACCCCTAGTCAGGATCAAACCTGGGCCTCTGACACTGTAAGACAGCAACTCGACACTGAGAGACCCCAGCAAATCTCCTTCTCCGAAAAATATTTTATTTTATGGTCATATATTTATTAATGCTCACCATTACAGGAACAATGTTGTTTTCCAAAAGTGTCTAATTTTCTGAAGTTAGTCCACAGGTTTCGTGGCAGGATTCAATTTCATGCCAGACACTGGCCCAGTTAAAACAAAACATGTTGCGACCATAACTTGTTTAGTCAATATATTTTTTGAGACGTAAATGGAAATGAAGGAATATGGAGATCAGGTGGGAAAGTGGATGATGGAGACATAGCCCCTGATATTATTACAGTGTGGCCCCGTCTTCATGGGCACCGCTCGCTTCTATATCCTAGGGTTAGCACAAACTAAGAGCTTCCTAGCTCAATAACATCCCTGTTGATTCATTTTATCATTCGTTCAGGAAGGAAATAAATTGCTTCTTCTTAAGATCCAACCTGCAGGAGTTCTGCCACATGAGAAGGAATGAAAGGAACTAAAGTGGGAGAAGGGGACAAAGATCAGAGGGACGCACGACTCCTTTCTTTGCTTTATCTTTCCCTTGATACTTAAGTGGCAATGCTTAGTGTTAACCTTTCCCAGTGGTGCCTGTGACTGTCTCACAGCACTAGATACTCGATACCCAGGTTCAATCCTCACTTCTGGTGCAGACTGAGTGGAGTTTGCAAGTTCTCCCTGTGACCGCACGAGTTCCACTCAGGTATTCCTGTTTCTTCTCACCTCAAAGACATGCGATTTGGTCGGCAATTGACTCCTGACGAGAAGGACATGTGACGGGCCGAGGCCTGGATCGCCCGCCGCAGAACCGGGAACCTGCCTGGAGTGGGAGTCCAGTCCAAGGCTAGTCCCCTGCTCACCCCTGAAGACCAGGATCCGGAGAGGAGGTGGAGTGAGGCGACAGCTTCAGACGCTGGGCAAAGGGCGATAAGGTGAACTGGGGATCTTACATTCCGCGCACTCAAGGTCGGCAGCGGGACACAAGACGAGGTGACCGGACGAGGAGAGGGACATCGATACGCGGATGGAGGTGACGGCTGCAATGGGCCTTCATGGCCAGCAGCGGCTGGGACTGCGAAAATGGCATCAACATTTTCCAACTCTTGCATACAGACTCAGTGGGCTGTTTCTATGCATCCTGTACTTAATCAGTGATTGTACTAATGCATGGCAATGATCTTACTGATCTGTATGCAAAAAAAGAACTCTACCTTGATACACAAGATAATCTTCATAAACCTCTTTAAAGTTATCCCCAGCTTCTTTCACTCCTGAAAAAACAGCCCCATCCTGTCCAATCTCTGTTAATAACAAGTCATGCAGTCCAGGCCATATTCCTGCAGCCTTTCCAGCTTGATGATGTTCTTCCTATAGTATGTCCACCAAAACCACACACAATTCAACAAATCCAGCTAACTCCTATACACAATGACTAAGCTGATGAAGGCAAACATACCATAAGCCTTTTTCACCACCTGTGTATCTGTATTGCCACTCTCAGGGAACTCGGTACCAGGGTTCCAGTTACAAATTATCTGACTTGCGTAAAATTGTCGTTATGCAAATTCTCCCATATATTTTAACCAAGTAATAATAATAATGTGTCATGGTATTATCAATGTTTGGGTGAAGTATAGATTCCATTACAATTATAAATTCTGAAGAAGGGTTTCGGCCCGAAACGTTGCCTATTTCCTTCGCTCCATAGATGCTGCTGCACCCGCTGAGTTTCTCCAGCTTTTCTGTGTAACCATTACAATTATAGTTGGGGTTAGGCTGATTTTTCAATGCAATGAGAGAATTACAGCAAGAGCAGTGATATGCAGTGAGATGCTTTGGCGAGCTGTAGAAAATGGACGTTTCCTCTTAAGGAGAAATCTGCTTACACACAGTTCTCAAGAACGGAACACTTAAATAACCCGTGGACTGTATCAGCTTGTGTTGTTGGGTAAAGGTTCTGTTTTATCCAGTGCATGGGAAGATCACATTTGTTATTATGTCTGTAATATTTGGGGTCTTTAATACAGACCCCAATGGGCGCAGATCCCCTTAATATAGTGGCTTGCCCCGTGACAGAGCAGCAGCAGCAGAGGGCTGGCACTCAGCAAAGTGGCAACATGGGGACAGTTCCTCAATCAGTTTGCATGAAGAGAGATCAAGCCCAGAGATAAACCATCCGATAATTTTCACTCTGGGAAATTACAGCAGCAGCAACTTTCATGAGCAACTTTGTTGGCTTTAAATAACCTCCTTCTCCAATAATAGACACAAAATGCTGGAGTAACTCAGCAGGACAAGCAACATCTTTGGATAGAAGGAATGGGTGACTTTTTTGGGTCGAGACCCTTCTTCATACTCCTTCAAAGCATAGGTTTAAACATCACAGCAGCACCAATTTAACTACATTTGCCAACTCTTTGAAAAAGGCAATCTGATTTATCCTACTTCTGTATCTTTTGGTATGTTTTTTTCCTTTAAAAATGTGTTTAAGTTCCTTTCAAAAGTTACTCTTAAATCTGCTTTCATCATCAATTTCAATCCAGACCATAAAGACATTCCTTAAAAAATAAATTATCTCCTAATTGTCGCTTGTTGTGTTTTGCCAATTATGGTTGAAGTTTTGCAGCCCACTTGCACTCACATTGAAGCCAGCTCTACCTTGCTCAGCTGGCTGAGATACAAATGTGTTCTTCCCGGATTTCCGGACCAATTAGCGTGAGCAGGTGCCGTTACTTAATTTTAGTTGCACTATTTAAAGACATAGGATATCGCTGACATTTTATGGATGGGCTGCACAGTACATGGGAGGCAGAACACAGGCTGTTTGCTGGTAGCTTCTGACTCCTTACTCCATTCTGTGGCAGTGAGAGGGCGACAGTGACATCTGATGGGAGGGAAAAGTCAACATGCGACTGCAGGCAGCCCTCAGTGTGGTCCTGGACCCTACCCTGTGCAATAAGGAGTTTATACCTCATTCGGTTATTCCTTTATTGCACCTTAACATCTTCTTTGCTACTTCAGAACTTCAGATTGCCCTGCAATCTTTGCATCATTTTGCTGTTTACATAGAAACATAGAAACATAGAAATTAGGTGCAGGAGTAGGCCATTCGGCCCTTCGAACCTGCACCGCCATTTAATATGATCATGGCTGATCATCCAACTCAGTATCCCGTACCTGCCTTCTCTCCAGACCCTCTGATCTCCTTGGCCACAAGGGCCCACATCTAACTCCCTCTTAAATATAGCCAATGAACTGGCCTCAACTACCCTCTGTGGCAGAGAGTTCCAGAGATTCACCACTCTCTGTGTGAAAAAAGTTCTCCTCATCTCGGTTTTAAAGGATTTCCCCCTTACCCTTAAGCTGTGACCCCTTGTCCTGGACTTCCCCAACATCGGGAGCAATCTTCCTGCATCTAGCCTGTCCAACCCCTTAAGAATTTTGTAAGTTTCTATAAGATCCCCTCTCAATCTCCTAAACTCTAGAGAGTATAAACCAAGTCTATCCAGTCTTTCTTCATAAGACAGTCCTGACATCCCAGGAATCAGTCTGGTGAACCGTCTCTGCACTCCCTCTATGGCAATAATGTCCTTCCTCAGATTTGGAGACTTAACGATTACTTAGTACTTAACGATTTATTTATTCTTGAGATACCGTATGTAAACTGTTTATTCTGTGATCTTCACGTGAACAAGGAATTTCATCGCACCCCAGTGTATATGACAATAAACTAAAAGCGGCACGGTGGCGCAGCGGTAGAGTTGCTGCCTTACAGCACAATAAACCCGGGTTCGAACCTGACTACAGGTGCTGTCCTTACGGAGTTTGTACATTCTCCCTGTGACCGTGTGGGTTTTCTCCAGGTGCTCTGGTTATGTGCAGGTTGTAGGTAAATTGGCCTCTGAAACTGGGGTAACATAGAACTAGTGATAGTTGGTAGACGTGGACTTGGTGGACCGAAGGGTCTGGTCCACACTGTATGTCTAAAGTACACTAATCTGGATCAGAATGGCTTCCCCCGGTCAGGAAAGGCGAGGAGTGCTAAGCTAAAGAGGGAGGGGAAAGAGGGGAATGGGTGTGTAATGTCATCAGGCCCAATGTGTGGAGACCAACTGCAGAAGATGTGAATGGAGGGACTCAGTATCCGACCACATTCTGTCTGCCCAGGGTGTGGTTCCTAGTGCCCCTCTGTTCTGCAGGCAGTCATTCTCCTCACATGGCCCCGGAACTTGATATCGTCTTCCTGTTGGATGCCAAGCCACGGGATCCACACATTACTGGGCCCCAGGGCCTGGGCTCGGACCATGGTTGGCACAAACCTAAAACCAGAGATCCAGAGATTTGGAGCCTCTGTATAATACCAGGTACAGGATGGTGGGTCGGGTCTGTCACTGAATAACATTGGAGTCTTCACTGCCTGCTGTACCTGCATGCTTACTTTCATAGACTGATGAACAAGGTCAAGACTATCATTGTAGAACACTGGTACAAATGTCGCTTTGTTTGTTTTCTCTCCCTCTCTCTCTAACTGCCTTCATCAATCTATTAACCAGATATTTCCATACACACTGGAATCACCTGAGCAAGTCTGTTCTCACCCAATTGAGATATTCCCTTTGCCCAATTCCATGACTCATCACTCCCCCATCCTCCCTTCATTTTCATACTCTGATACCTCACTCTCCCAGGGTCTGGAATCCAAAATGTTGACTCTGTGTCTCATTTATTGCCGCTTACCTGCCCTTATAGAGTTTAAAGATACAGTGCGGGAACAGGCCCTTTGGCCCACCGTGTCCTTGCCGATTAGCACTATCCTTCACACTAGGGACAATTTGCAGTCTTTACCAAAGTCAATGAACCTACAAACCCGTACACCTTAGAGTGTTGGAGGAAAGGGAGAGAGAGCAGGAAACAGTCACTTTGGCCCACCAAACCCACTGCGACCATTGATCACACGTTCACACTCACTCTATGTTATCTCACTTTCACATTGACTCCCGACACAACTGGGGCAATTTTACAATGGTCAATTAGCCTGTAAACCTGCATGACTTTAGGATGTGGGAGAAAACCAGAGCACCCGGGAAAACCCCACGGGGTGCAGGGAGAACATACAAACTCCACACAGACAGCACCCGAGTTCAGGATCGGGTCAGGGTCTCTGGTGATGCGAGGCAGCAACCCTACCCCACTGTGTCACTGTGTCGCCCTATGCTGGCATCATGACCACAGTTGGTAACTTTGTATTCATCTGGCGTGACGGATTCCACCCACTCTATCAATCCAGCCGCACAAGGTGCAGTGGAAATGCTCTGGTTGACCAACACTTCTGGGCACTGCCTGCCACATGCCCGCTCAATGGCGCCTGGTATCATTAGGCAGCCTGCCTGACCCACAGAACTGAAGGGCCACTGATTATGATGGGGCTTATTGCAAGCAAGGTTGGTCATCTGCCTTGTGCACTCCTGCGCTGAAATTACTCTAGGATCTCACAAATATCTTCAGCACAACCTGGCCTTGATCACAAGATGAAAGGTGCTGGTGAACCTGACAGCCCCTGCAATGCATGGTCACCAGGTCCCTCAGATGGCAGGTCACAGTTCAGTTGGCTACAAGTGCATACCAGCAGCTGGCATGCTTACAAAGCCTTCAGAGATACTGGTATCCAGACATAGTCATACATCCTGGAAACAGGCCCACCGACCCAACTAGCCCACCCCAACCTACATGCCCCATCCACACTAGACCCAGCATTTGGCCCATGTCCTTCTAAGCCTATCCTATCCATGTGCCTGGCCAAATATCTTATAAATGTTGTGACCTCGTCCGTCAACTCATTCCATATACCCAACCCCATTGTGTAAAAAAGGTGTCCCTCAGGTTCCTATTAAATCTTTCCCCCCTCACCTTAAACATATGTCCTCTGGTGTTTAAGAGGGAACTGCAGATGCTGGAGAATCGAAGGTTACACAAAAAAGCTGGAGAAACTCAGCGGGTGCAGCAGCATCTATGGAGCGAAGGAAATAGGCAACGTTTCGGGCCGAAACCCTTCTTCAGACTGATCGGGGGCGGGGGTGGGTGGGGACAAGAAAGGGAAAAGGAGGAGGAGCCCGAAGGCTGGGGGATGGGAGGAGACAGCAGGGGGGCTGAGGAAGGGGAGGAGACAGCAAGGACTAACAAAATTGGGAGAATTCGATGTTCATGCCCCCGGGGTGCAGACTCCCCAAACGGAATATGAGGTGCTGTTCCTCCAATTCCGGTGCTGCTCGCTGTGACCATGGAGGAGACCCAGGACAGAGAGGTCGGAGACGGAGTGGGAGGGGGAGTTGAAGTGCTGAGCCACCGGGAGGTCAGCTTGGTTATTGCGGACCGAGCGGAGGTGTTCGGCGAAACGATCGCCCAACCTCCGCTTGGTCTCACCGATATAGATCTGCTGACATCTAGAGCAGCGGACGCAATAGATGAGGTTGGAAGAGATGCAGGTAAACCTCTGTCGCACCTGGAACGATTGCTTGGGTCCTTGAACGGAGTCGAGGGGGGAGGTAAAGGGACAAGTGTTGCATCTCTTGCGGTTGCAAGGGAAAGTGCCCGGGGAGGGGGTGGACCGAGAGGGAAGGGAAGAATTGACAAGGGAGTTATGGAGGGAGCGGTCTTTGCGGAAGGCAGATATGGGGGGAGATGGGAAGATGTGGCGAGTGGTGGGGTCACGTTGGAGGTGGCGAAACTGACGGAGGATTACTTTTTGTATGTGACGGCTGGTGGGGTGAAAGGTGAGGACTAGGGGGACTCGGCCCTTGTTGCGAGTGCGGGGATGGGGAGAGAGAGCAGTGTTGCGGGGTATGGAAGAGACCCTGGTGCGAGCCTCATTTATGGTGGAGGAGGGGAACCCCCGTTCCCTGAATAATGAGGACATTTCAGATGTCCTGGTGCGGAACGCCTCATCCGTGGAGCAGATGCGGCGTAGACGGAGGAATTGGGAGTAGGGGATGGAGTCCTTACAGGAAGCAGGGTGGGAAGAAGTGTAGTCCAGATAGCCATGGGAGTCAGTGGGTTTATAGTGTATGTCGGTCAGAAGTCTATCACCTGCAATGGAGATAGTGAGGTCAAGGAATGGTAGGGAAGTGTCGGAAATGGTCCAGGTGTATTTGAGTGCCGGATGGAAGTTAGTGGTGAAGTGGATGAAGTCAGTCAGTTGTGTGCGGGTGCAGGAGGTGGCACCAAAGCAGTCGTCGATGTAGCGGAGGTAGAGGTCGGGGATGGGGCCCTGGTATGTATTGAACAAGGATTGCTCGACGTAACCTACAAATAGGCAAGCATAGCTGGGGCCCATGCGTGTGCCCATAGCTACGCCTTGTATTTGGAGGAAATGGGAGGAGTCGAACGTGAAGTTATTGAGGGTAAGGACCAGCTCCGCTAAGCGGAGGAGAGTGTCAGTGGCTGGGTATAGGTTGCTTCTCTGGTCGAGGAAGAACCGGAGGGCTATGAGACCATCGTGGTGGGGGATGGAGGTGTAGAGTGATTGGACGTCCATGGTGAAGATGAGGGGGTGAGGGCCTAGAGAATTGAATGCGCGGAGACGACGGAGAGTGTCTGAGGTGTCTTGAACATAGGTAGGGAGGGATTTAACCAAGGGTGATAGGATGGAGTCAAGGTATTTGGAAATGAGTTCGGTGGGGCACGAACAGGCGGAGACAATGGGTCTTCCGGGACAGTCAGGTTTGTGGATTTTAGGGAGAAGGTAAAATCGGGCTGTGCGGGGCTGGGGAACGATGAGGTTGGAGGCTCGGTCGGGTAGGGCATTGGAGTGGATGAAGTTGGTGATGGTGCTGGAGATGGTGGCCTGGTGTTCGTCAGTGGGGTTCTTGATTCGCCTATTCTGGGTAAAGGACTGTGTGCATTTACCCTATCTATTCCTCTCATCATCTTATACACTTCTATAAGATCACCACTCATCCTCCTGCTGATTTGGAAACTGGTTCTCCTCTGGGTGCTGCAACTTCAGCAGTGCCCATGGTGGTGCAGCCATGGAGAGCTGTGATTTGCAATGAGTGAGGTGGAGCTGCCAAGGGTTGGACTGCAGGGATTACAAACCTCAAGCAAATCCAATCAACACTTTCTTATGCTCACATTGCATGTGTCTGCGAGGAGCACTTCCCACAACATCACTGCAGAAAGCAGTGAGGAGGCTCTAATTTAGTTTAGTTTAGTTTAGAGATACAGCATGGAAACCAGGCCCTTCCGCCCACCAAATCCGCACCGACCAGTGATCCCCGCACACTAACATCATCCTACACATGCTAGGGATGATTTACATTCAAACCAAGCCAATCAATCTGCAAACCTGTACGTCTTTGTAGTGTGGGAGAAAACCGAAGATCTCAGGGAAAACCCATGCAGTCACGGGGTGAACGTGCAAACTCCGTACAGACAGCATCCGTAGTCAGAATTGAACTGTAGTCTCTAGCTCTGGCTCTGTAAGGCAGCAACTCTACCGCCATGCCCTTTGGTGTTTGGGGCTAGACTGCAAATCAACTCTTCATTCCCCCTCCAATACCGCTGCACTCTCTCGACTTCACTGCCAAGCTCATCATGGATGATTGCTCCACTGAAATGACCACATCCCCTCCAGTGCGGTGAACACATGCACAGACTGATGGCCCTACTAAATGCAGAAGTGGGCTAACATTTTCATGGAAAACCACTTGCATTTTTAACCAGGGCCCCCAACTCACTCACCCGCAATCCCACTCCCAAACACACTCTAACAGTGAAGCAGAACGAAAGAATGGTTGTAACAGGGAATGAGAACATATGGCTCTTCCAGTCCATCCCAGTGTGGAATAGAGATCCAGTTAATCCCACCCCACTGCCCTCTTCCATTATCCCAGTAAATACTTTGCTTTCATATACTTTTCCTGTTCCATCTTTGAACGATTTAATTGAATTTAGTTGACTTTAATTTGAAGGCACAGCATGGAAACAAGCCCACCACGTCCACGATCATCGGAGATAGACACAAAATCCTGGAGTAAAGGGCCTGCCCCACATGGCTGTCATTTGCGCTTAATTTACGCAACATCATTTACGCGCCACGACGCATGACGCGCTCGTTGTGACACGCACTTGATGCGCGCATGGTGCACATTACGCGCACATGGTGCGTGATGACATAGGCAGTTACGCGAGGCGTCTCAGGATTTTGTGATGTACAAAATCTTCGCGCGTGACGCGCAAATGATGGCCAAGTGGGACAGGCCCTTAATTCAGCAGGACAGGCAGCATCTCTGGAGAAAAGGAATGGGTGGCGCCAATCATCGATCACCCATTCATGCTAGTTCTATGTTTTCCCACTTTCTTATCCGCTTCTAACACATTTGGTGTGATTTACAGGGGCCAATTAGCCTGCAAACCCTCACGTCTTTGGAATTTGGAAAGAAACAGGAGACCCTGATGGAAACCCAAGCGATCTCAAGGAGAATGTGCAAATTCCACACAGACAGCGCCCGAGGTCAGGAACAAACCTGGATCTGGTTCTTTGAGGCAGCAGCTCTACCGGCTGTACCACTGTGCTGCCCTCAGATATACAGGGTCAAACAGGATCATACAGCATGCCAACTATCAACCATTCATTTCACCAATCCTACATGAATGTTGTACAGAAAAGATTCACAAGGATGGTGTCAGGGCTAAAGGGTCTGAGCTATAGGGAGAGGTTGAGTAGGTGGGGATTTTATTCCTTGGAGTGCAGGAGGTGAGGCGTGATCTTATAGAAGTGTATGAAATAGAGACGAATAGATCAGGTAGATGCACAGTCTCTTGCCCAGAGTATGTGAATCGAGGATCAGAGGACATAGGTTTAAGGTGAAGGGGAAAAGATTTAATAGGAATCGGAGGTATAACTTTTTCACACAGGGTGGTGGGTGTATGGAACAAACTGCCAGAGGAGGTGGCTGGAACTATCGTAACATTTAAGAAACAGTTAGACAGGTACATGGATACCACATTCCCAAAAACCCCTCCCAGATTCTGCCACTCACCAGCCTAATAGTTGCAGTGGAAAATTAACCCACCGTACAGGATCCACAGTTGTTAATTGTTTATATGAACAACTTGGATGTGAATATGCGTAGCACAGTTAGCAGATGGCACACAATATGATGATGTAAAGAACAGTGAAGTCGTGTATAATTATAATGGGATCTTGATCAACTGGGTCAATGGGCTGAGAAATGGCAGATGGAGTTTAATTCAGATAAATGTAAGGTGTTGAATTTGGGTAGGACAAACCGTAGAGTATTTGAGTCATACAGCGTAGAAACAGGCCCTTCGGCCCAACTTGCCCAAACCAGTGCAAGACTTGTACAGTAAGTGGGAATGTTGTGGAAAGGAGAGACCTTGTGGAGCAGGTACATTGCTCCATGAAGGTGGTGACCCAGGTAGACAGGATGGTGAAGGCGGGGCTTGGCACAGTTGCCTTCATTGGTTATGGCGTTAAGTACAGGAGTTGGGATGCCATGTTTCAGCAGTTTGAAGAAGGGTTTCGGCCCGAAACGTTGCCTATTTCCTTCGCTCCATAGATGCTGCTGCACCCGCTGAGTTTCTCCAGCACTTTTGTCTACCTTTGGTACGGTCACATTTGGAATATTGAGTACAGTTTTGGTTGGCTGGTTAAAGGAAAGATGACGTTAAGCTGAAAAGAGTGCAAAAAAATTGACGAGGATTTTATAAACAATAAACACTAGGTGCAGGAGTACGCCATTCAACCCTTCAAGCCAGCACCGCCATTCACTGTGATCATGGCTGATCATCCACAAATAGTACCCCATTCCTGCCTTCTCCCCATATCTCTTGACTCCGCTATCTTTAAGAGCTCTATCCAACTATCTATATAGAGCTCTATATAAGATGGGTCTTTTATCCTTGGAGTGTAGGTGCCTGGCGGGTGACCTTATAGAGGTACATCAAATAATCAGGGGTATAGATACGTCACAGTCTTTTCCCCCCCCAAGAGAGTCGAAAACGAGAGGGATTAGGTCTAGGGTGAAAGGGAAAAGATTTAAAAGGGAATTTAGGAGCTTGTGTAGAACAAGTTGCCTGGGGAAGGATTAGAAGTGGGTACAGTTATGACATTTAAAAGACACTTGGACAGGTACATGAATAGGAAATGTTTGGAGGGATCTGGGCCAGGCACAGGCTAGTAGGATTAACTCAGTTAGGCAACATGGTCTACATGGATGAGTTGGGCTGAATGTCCTCCTTCCATACTTTATAGCTCTATGACTATGACTTCTGGGCCGGGCCCGGTACGTCGTATCCGGGCCTGGGGTTCAAAAGGGGGCCCGGGAGCCAAAGGGGGGGGCCGGGAATTTCCTGAAATCTCAGAAAATCTTTGCATATATTTTGTGAAGACTAGCATTCACATTCTGTGTGAGCCTACATAGTTTTATATATCGTAATTCATAGAAATTGTGATCTATAATAAAGCGGGGAATTTTAACTAGCGGGTGTGAGGTCGGGGTAATCTGATTAAAAGAGGGGGAAGGGGAAGACCCATCACTACTGATGTGTCTTCCCTGAAGGGGGGGGGGGGGGAGCACTAGGACCCAGCAGAGTCAGACCACGTGCTGTCTGCATGGTGGAGGTTGTGGGCCTGGTGCTGCGCCTGGAACTCTGGTGAGGTGACGGCTCTGGCCCGCTGGTGGCTGGCGGAGAGGCGAGGGTCGGCGGAGTCGCTGGTGGAAGCCCGTGGGCAGCTGGAGTAGAGATACGGGCAGCAGCGTCGTGGCTTTCTGAAGACAGTGAAGGTCGACGACAGTGGCTGCGGTGGCCCCACCCGGGGAGGTGGTGAGAGTCGGCAGCCATGGGCGCCAGTTTCAGTGGTCCGGGCCTGGCTTTGGCCAGGTAGGCAGTGAGGGTCGGAGAGGAGGTGGATGCTGTTGCTACTCCTGGTGGTGGCCATCTCGATGTGGGCGGGTGTGTGAGGGTTTGTATGTGTGAGTGGGTGTGTGTGAGTGGGTTTGGGTGTGGGTGGGTGTGTGTAAGTGAGTGTGTGTGTGTGTGTGTGGGTGTGTGTGGGTCAGTGTGTGTGAGTGGGTGTGTGAGTGCGTGTGTGAGTGGGTGTGTGTGAGTGCGTGTATGAGTGGGTGTGTGAGTGTGTGTGTGGTGTGATTGTGTGTGTGGTGTGTGTGTGTGTGTGAGTGGGTGTGTGAGTGTGTGTGTGTGTGTGTGTGTGTGTGTGGTGTGTGTGTGTGAGTGGGTGTGTGATTCAGTGTGGTGTATGCATGAGTGGGCGTGTGAGTGTGTGTGGCGTGTGAGTGTGTGCGGGTGTGTGTGTGTGTGTGTGGGTGTGTGTGTGTGTGTGAGTGGGTGGATGTGGGTGGATGAGTGAGTGTGTGTCTGAGTGTGTGTGTTAGTGGGAGGGTGAATTTTGTAAATGCACAGAAAGCCATTAGATCTGTTGAACTTGTTAACAGAGTACAGATTTGGTGACCTGTTTCCAAATGTTTGTGTTCGCTTAAGAATACTATTAACAATTCCAGCAACAGTAGCTTCTGCAGAGAGGTAATTTAGCAAACTTAAGCTGATTAAGAATTATTTAAGGTCTACAATGTCTCAGGAACGTCTTGTGGATTTGGCCAGGCTAAGTATTGAAGCATTGGCAGAACAATAAATTTTCATGCTGTGATTCAAAATATTTCACAAAAAAAGGGCAATAAAGCTCTTTATTTAGAGTAAATACTAATCTCTGATCTGCATTGAAATATAAAAGGATGTTTCAGCGTGAATTCTTTCTCCTTCTCTGTTTTGTAGCACAAACAAAATGTTCAAAACAAATGTGCTTTCTTCTTTCTGATCCTTTTATTTTATTTATATTTATTTATATTTATCATGGAGGGAGTATAGGAGCATAAGGCCTCAAATGCAGAAAATCAACAGAGCGGTCCATTCCACCCTTCTCGCATCTTCCATGCCCCCTTTTGCCTTACAGGCTACAGCTCATGGCATAAAACCAAAATGAATAAAAACAGGATGACTAATGGCGAAGGGAAGGGGGCCCGATAGAAACTTTGAACCCACTGATAAAATTCCTCTCAGAGGTCCTGCCCCATGGATCTCTGAATGACCTCTCTCACATGGCAGAACAGGCTGTGGACAGTGACTAGGCCTAGATCCCAAGACACGGCCGCTGGAAGCCCTGATGGGTTTAGCATCAAATCCGTAATTGTTATTTAAAGATTCAATTAAATGAAATTTCCTCATCTAATTATTTTAAGTACCTGATTGCGACATAATTTATGTTCAACTTGCGCATTTATGAACTGTTCCTGGTACAGTCACCACCCAACAGCAGCTTTCCCATCATTTATTTACCAAGAGACACATCTTTCATGAAAATGGTAATCACTTACATTTACACATCCCAAGGCATAACACCATTATCAGACATTTGAGATTTTTACACAGACACATTCTGACACTTGCTTGGTTCCTACAGTTGGAAACGTCAGTGAGTGAACTAAAGCATTGCTTGACCATAAGTTGTTACTACAGATTCAGTTTTTCTCTAAAGGTTTCATGCAAAATCCCTGGCTAACAACCTCACTAACTCAGGCGCACAACTGCAATATTAGCATGGCCCTCAACTCAGATTAACATATCCAGTGCTGATGCAGCAAGAATTAGTCCTGAGCTCCCGAATAACTTCCCAAAGCCATTGAAGGCAGAGCCACTGTTTGGACTGATCTGTTTTAACAGCATTCATAGACTGTGCCATATCTTATGAGTGATTGACAGCACTAGGCCTGTACTCGCTGGAGTTTAGAAGGATGAGAGGATATCTCATTGAAATTTACCAAATAGTGAAAGGCCTGGATAGAGTGGATGTGAAGAGCATGTTTCCACTAGTGGGAGAGTCTTGAACCAGAGGCCATACATAGCTTCAGAATTAAAGGACTTCCTTTAGGGAGGAGATGAGGAATTTCTTTAGTCAGAGGGTGGTGAATCTGTGGAATTTGTTGCCACAGTAGGACGTGGAGGCCAAGTCAATTGATTCTTTTAAGGCAGAGATAGATAGATTCTTATTATCAAAGTATCAAAGGTCAAAGGTATTTTATTGGTCACATTCACATACACCGAGGTGTAATGAAGTGAAAAGCTTTTTGCCATTTTGCAGCACACAGAGAAAGAATACAGACATAACACCAATGAGAATCTTAAACACAAAGAACATCCCCCCACAATGTTTCCCACCATGAGGGAAGGCACAAAGTCCAGTCCCCAACCCCAGTTCACCCATAGTCGGGCCTATTGAGGCCTCCACAGTTGCCTCTACGGAGGCCCGATGTTCCTGGCCGTTCTCGCCGGGTGGTGGTGCTCCGGCGTCGGGAGAGTCCTCACAGCGGCCTGGGAACCCTGGAACGGCCGCCTCCGTACTGGAGGCCGCGGCTTCCGAAGCCGACAAGGCCGCGCCGGATGGAGCTCCACAACTGCCGATCTCGTTGCGAGATCCCAGGCTCCCGGTGTAAAGTTCGGCGCCGCCGCCCGCAGCTGGCCGCTCCACAGTCCCGCAGCTCCGCGATGTTTTACCCGGCGGTCTCAGCTCACCGGAGCTCCAGCGCTGCGACCCAGGCAAGGCATCGCCCGCTCCACGATAGCGCTCCAGCGCTGTGCCGCCGCCGAAGCCGAGGTTCTGGGCGGTCCGCGACAGGAAACGCCGCTCCAGGCCCGCTGGTAGGCCACGAGGACGGGTCGAAGCTGCAGCCCGGAGAAAAGCTGCCTCTCCAACGAGGTAGGGACCCTGAAAGGCAGTTTCCCCCTCCACCCCCCACACAAAAAAGTCTAGACCTCCAAACAAAACATTTTAACTAACTAAAAATAAAAATAAAACGGTGAAAAGACAGACAACTGCTGGCAGGGCAGCCGTGCACAGGACAGTGCCCCCGTTACTACAGGTGTCAGGGGTTATGGGGAGAAAGCAGGAAAATGGGGTTAGTAGAGAGAGATAGATCAGCCATGATTGAATGGCAGAGTAGACTTAATGGGTTGAATGGCCTAATTCTGTTCCTATCACTTATGAACTTATCTTCATAATGTTTTCACTTCCATCGTGTATTTTTCAGATTGGACGAATTGAGCTTGGATGGCCATTTTTGTCATGTGAAAGACGATCAAAAATGGTCATACCACCTCAAAACCAATTTTGCTATTCATTCTTCACCCTCATTCCACCATTACCTTGTTCTTGTCGTCCCTTTGACGTCCCCTCTCCTTGACATTCAAAGTCCTCAGCATCCTTCTCCAATTTCACCAAACTGCTAAGACTCACTTTCAGCCCCATTTGTCCTTTGCTCCATTAATTTTGCCCTCATTTGGATAGTTTCTGAATTTGCTGGGCCAGGCTACTTGCCTGTACCTGCCCCACATCCCTGCTACTACACTGAGCTTCGTGCGTCAGCAAGTTTACACTGGGGCGTATGCTCCAGAGAAGCCTCTCATTCCACTAGCACATCTTTCTGTGTAGGAAGGAACTGCAGATGCTGGTTTAAACCGAGATAGACACAAAAGCTGGAGTAACTCAGTGGGTCAGACAGAAATCCCTGGAGACACTGAAGAAGGGTCTCGAGCCGAAATGTCACCTATTCCTTTTATCCAGAGATGCTGTCTGACCCGCTGAGTTACTTCAGCTTTTTGTGTCTATCTCTAGTACATCTTTCTGCTCCTTTCTCTCTCCTGTACATACTGATCTTTAAAACTTGCAAAAACACTACATATATGCAAATATTTTTTTCCTTTCCTTCCTGCCTACGCTGAATCTTTTATTCAAATCTCTTTGTCACCTCTTCCACCTTAAGAGGTTTTTTCTAAAAGCCTCTCTCTTTGATCCCACACACTCACTTTTCTCCTAGCCATCATTTCCCATAATCCCTTGATGCTTATCAGATTCAGATTCAATTTTAATTGTCATTGTCAGTGTACAGTACAGAGACAACGAAATGCATTTAGCATCTCCCTTGAAGAGCGACATAGCAAACGTCATAGCGACATAGCATCACGTATCAAGGATGCTACAGAAATACAAATAAATACTGCTAAAAGTATTTCATTCCAGCTCGCAATCTGCATTTATTCATATCCTTTCTATTCGCTATCTCCATACAATTTATTTTAGACCGTCAACTAATTTAATTTACTCCTGCGGGAAAGGTTAGATCAATTCCCAGTCAGCAGCTGTACATCAACGAGCCAAACGTTGTCTCGGGGACTGTTTTTGCTGAACACTTAATGCTTGGTTTGCCAAGGCCTACGGAATCTCCCGGTTTCCGACCATTTCAACTCTACTTCCCATTCCCACACTGACCTTTCAGTTCTGGGTCTCCTCCATTGCCTGGGTGAGACCACCCACAAATTGGGGACACAGCACCTCATATTTCGCTTGGGCAGCTTACAACCCAGCAGTACAAATGTTGAATTCACTCATTTTAAATAACTTCATCTTACACTCCCCTTTCTCCCTACCTCCACCCTAGTCGTTTAACCAGTTCTACAATTCACCACATTGTGCCCCTTTAGAGATCACACCTTCCTGAGCCAACAATTGGCATATCAGGACACCATCCTGCACGAGATCATTTGTTACCGGCCCTGATTTATCCAGGTTTTCCCTCACCTCCTGTTCTTCCCATCCCCACCTCCTCCAGTCAGTCTGAAGAAGGGTCCCGACCCAATACGTTACCCATCCTTTATTTCCAGAAATGCTGCTTGACCCGCTGAGTTACTCCAGCACTTTGTGTCTATCTTCAGCAGCTGATTGGACATGTTCCATGCTAGATATTGATTAGACACTCTAATAGGAGCTATTTATAATTCAAACCTGACTGGACCCATTTCACACCCATGGTCTTGAATAATGTTTGATTCAATCAATTTCCAATCATTGTCTGAACTGGATCCAACTACTAAGCACACCTGCCAGAAAGCATTACCAAACATTGAATGATTCGATCCATTCCCAGCTTACATCTTTTTGCACCCAATCCAAGATCTACCTATAGGGTGATTTCACGAAAGGTCACTGGAGCATAGATCCTCACCCACGTGACCGCAAAATTTAACTGGGGTACAAACGTCGCTTCCAGTACATTTTATTGATGCTGAAAACACGTACTTTCAAACCCGTTAAAAACATGGAAAACGGACGATTTTTGAGCTGATATTTTCTGTGCTAGTCGGGGTGACCATGAAGCACAGCGAGCTAAATTTTCAGGCAAAAAAAAACGGCCCGTTTTTGAGCTGTAAATTACTGTGCCAATCGGGGTGACCCAGAGACACAGCTATCTTACTTTAGAGTCCAGAAGATAAAGAAAAACAAAGGTAAAAACAAGAGAGCGCTGAAGGGAAAATAACAGCGGAAGTTGTTGGCCGTGCAGATATAAAGATCGAAAATATCGGGATTTTATCGCGTTTGCTCGCTGCATTTCATCAATAATGCCTGGGAACGTGGCCGGAGGTATCGAGGCGTCGCAGTCTTGATTACTTCACGATCTCCGCTTACAAGCCCGGGGTCGGGGCCTCGCGGGTAGAAGCCTGGGTCGAGCGAAGCGACCAGCGGAGCCCGCTGCTGGGGCCCAGATCGGCACCACGGAGGCGTGGTGGACGTCGACAGTGGTGAGCCCTCAACGGTGGTGAAGCCTCGTGACAATGGGGCCTTGGCAGTGATGAAGCCTCGCGGTGGCGATGGTCGATGGTCGATGAGAGCGTGGAAGACCACCATGAGGGAGGGGGAAGAACAATAGAGGACCCGGCGTGGGGGGACCGCCGTGAGGGAGAACAATGAACATTAGGGGGGAGGGGGGGAAGGATGACAAAGGATAATGGGGACCTGGCATGGGGGATCTGTTGGGGTGGGGGACAAAAGGGGGAGCCAACGTGCTTTGTAACTTTATCAGTGTCGTAGGTGGCTGCTATTTGTATACATTGTGCATACAAGCAAATAATCTCAGTGCCTAGTCACATGTGACAATAAAGTATACCTATTCCTATAATCCGATGCCGTTACCAACCAGTGTCCATTTACTGTCCATTTAAAGGTGGCACAGTGGTGCAAAGGGCGGTAGTGTGAGTGGCGCAGCGGTAGAGTTACTGCCTTACAGTGCCAGAGACCCAGGTCGACCCTGACTACGGGTGCTGCCTGTACGGAGTTTGCATGTTCTCCCTGTGACTACGTAGGTATTCTCCGGGTGCTCCAGTTTCCTCCCACATTCCAAAGATGTGTAAGTTTGTAGGTTATTTGGCTTTGGTCAATTGTCCCTTGTGTGTAGTATAGAACTGGTGTATGGGGTGATTATATGGGGTGAAAGGCCTGTATCTCTGAAGTGCAAACTAAACATATCTGTTTTCAATCACAAATGCAACAAAATTATTTCAAATTCCATTTTCGATTGGTGACTAACTGATTTGAAATGGCTTGTTACTGTCTGACTGTTGTCAATGAACCTATTCACATCTATTTCTGTCTTGTGTGTTATAACATTAACTAAACGTGATTTGACATCTCTCTTCCTTTCCCCAAACTACAAATCTCTCTGTTTTTGGTGGTATTGTTCTGTGAGCACTGAAACCAAATTTCTAACCATACTCAAGCTAGTTAATAATGAAAAACAGAGATCAGAGAATGTCGCAGGCAGAATGCCATGCTAGAATCAGTGCACTCAACCTCACACACTCCCACAGATCCATTCTCCAGAATCCACCGAGATGATAATGAAACCTGAGTAAACATTCTCTCCCAGGCCAACCTTCGCTGTACTGAAATACTAATACTCCTCAGAGAGGCACTTCATTCTGAGTTCCGTTGTGGAAAGAGGTTAACATATAGACAGAGGAAAAAATTTACGATTATCTTCAAAGGCAAAACACAGCAACCCTCAAACACACACATGTGAATGAGTGAACTACAAGATAGACGCAAAATGCTGGAGTAACACAACGGGTCAGCCAGCATCTCCGGAGAAAAAGAATAGGTGACGTTTCGGATTGAGACCCTTCTTCAGACTGAGAGTCGGGGGGGGGGGGGGGGAGGGAAACTAGAGTTATGAGAAGGTTCAAAACAAATCAGAGCCGGTACGGATGACCAAAGGAAAAGTGGAGCCCGCAATGGTCCATTGTCGGCTGTGGAGGAGATGATAATGATTTTGTGTCTATCTTCAGTGCTACCCAACATCTGCAGTTTATTCCTGCACAATCAGTAAACCACAACTGATCAAAGTGAATCTGCAGCGTTCTGAATGAAAATGGCGATGTTGAGTCCACAAACCTGGAGCACACCAAGGACCAGAGTAGATGGTAGAAGGAACTTCTACCTCCTAAAGCACCCATCCATTACTCTAAGCACTGTTTAGTTTACTTTATTATTGTCACATGTATCGAGGTACAGTGAAAAGCTTTTTGTTGCATGCTATCCAGTCACCGAAAAGACTATACCTGATTACAATCAAGTCATCCACAGTGTACAGATATAGGATAAAGGGAATGATGTTTAGTGCAAGATAAAGCCTAGTAAAGTCCGATTAAAGATAGTTCAAAGGTCTCCAATGAGGTAGATGGTAGGTCAGGACCTCTGGTTGGTGAGAGGATGGTTCAGTTGCCTGATAACAGCTGGGAAGAAACTGTCTGTGAATCTGGAGACGTGCATTTTCACACATCTGTACCTCTTGCCTGTTGGGAGAGGGGAGAAGAGAGAACTTGCCCAACCCAAGGCTAAGCCTATGGGTCCCACACCAGGACCAATGAAACCTGTGCAAAAGCAAGTCATCTTCAGTCTGGAGAGATAGTTTTCGAAAAAGAATCAAAATTAATATTCTGTTTTCTGATTCAGGGATTTACAGTGGGTTAGGCTCTTACACGTCCTGTTGCCTCAAAGAAAAAACAAACTCCAACAGGCTCATTCATCCCTAAAGACCAAATCTCACAGACCACTCGCTCCTGCAGAAATGCACGCTCCCATGGACCCCCCCCCCCCCCCCCCCCCCCCTCTGCAGCTTCCCCTATTCTGTCACATAGTTCATTTCTCCTCCTCTACTCGCTCATTACTCCAGGTCCTTCATTTTTATTTCCCAGGCCACCTACTCCACCCTAGTTTACTTCTACTGACCATTCCTCCCCCTGGCTCCACATTTCATTCCACAACATCCTTTCTAATCAAATCCCACCATTTTCATCCCTTTGTCCTCTTCACTCATCACCTCCATCCTTGGTTACCACCTCCACCCCTTCTCCTTCCCGCCCACCTCACCCATCTGCTGAGCGACCCCTCCTCGCCAGGATCCACCTAGCTATTTGCAGCTCTTTCCGCCCGTCTTCTCCTCTCCTCATTGATTCCACCAGCTATCTGCCCTCCACTCCATCACTCTGAAGAAGGGTCCCGACCCGAAACGTTTTAAGGCCATATCCCCTCCACAGTTGCTGCCTGACCCTCTGAGTTACTCCAGCAATGCTTTGTGCTTAAGGTCACCCCCTGCGCCTGCATTCTCTTGTATCCCCACTGTCTGTAAGGTCACAGTTCCACGGTGACCCGTGTCGTCTGAATGAAACATTCAGTATCCTCAATAAAATCCAACCCATTCCAAATTAGCAGCCTTGTTTTGCAGGTTGTATGTTTTACTCATTCATCCCATTTCATGCATCAATCGTTCACTCTTTCGTTAGAACGCCACAAGTCTAAGGTGAGCGTCTCACGTTTTAGACCGCGTCCCCAGCTAATGCAAACGAGAATCAATGTGGAGTTGCGTTCTCCACCGTCTTGGACGGACAGGATTAACCGAAGCAGCAGTTAATGATGAACAGCCTTTTGGTATTGACAGGCCGGCCGGGCCTGAGCCAAGGCGAGAGACTGGTGAACACTCACTCACCTCGCATCCATATAGCTGGTGGAGCTGGAAATCCAGCCACTCCTCAATGTCCAGTCTCCTCTGTAGATCTTTCCTGTCGTATCGCACCGTGAACTTGCCCAGCTTCCTCTGAGTCTGTGGCTCCCCTTCCTTGCCCGGCGACTGGAAGTAGACCCGGGGCTGCGTGCTGGGCTCTGCCATCGTCAGAGTGACCTGTCGTGGCTGTGTTGTGGCAATAAAACACTTGGCACTCCGAGCAGCAGTGAGCAGCAATCAAGCAAGCAAGCAAGCCCTGGGAACCTGCCTGTGTGAAATGGAGAGGAGGGAGAGAGAGAGCCGTCACTCCTTATCCCCTCCCCCTTCTCTTCTCGCCGGCAGAAGAGAGACACCAGCACACAAGCAGGGTCTGTGTGTGACAGTCTGGACACACAATACCCCATGGAAAACAGAGGCAGGCCGCTGCTTGGTTTAATGATTATCGTGATAATAAAAATATGGAGATTATAATAATCCAGCGGATGATTGCTACGTGATGAAACTCATTCGCCCAGGGCTAATAAAGCAGTTCGCAGATCAGCAGCTTGACATTCCTTCTCTCCAGAGATGCTGCCTGTCCCGTTGAGTTACTCCAGCATTTTGTGGCTTATCTTTAGTAGCTTGAATGACAGTCTTTATTTCTCAAGGTTTTGAGGAATTACATCTACAAGTGTTTCCCTCTCTGTACCTCGTTTTTAATGTCCCTGAGAGCCTAGTTTGTACATTTTGATTGCCTGTCCCAATATGGGATAGAATTGAACATTGTTATCTTATTCCACCCCTGAAGCAATTTGCAGTATCAAAAGAAAAAAATATATAAATGTGCGTTATTGTTACTGCTACCATAAGGTTGTATTTGGTTCCACAACTGTCAACATTTAACTCCATCAAGTTCTCATTTTTCTTCATTTACGATAAATACCTGGGGAGGCGCAGTGGCGCTTGGGGTAGAGTTGCTGCCTTACAGCTCCAGAGACCCCGGTTCGATCCTGACTATGGGTGCTGTCTGTATGGAGCCTTTACGTTCTCCCTGTGATCATGTGGGTTTTCTCCAGGTGTTCCGGTTTTCTCCCACATCCCAAAGACGCACAGGTTTGTATATCAATTGGCTTCTGTAAATTGTCCCCAGTGTGTAGGGTGCAACTAGTGTATAGGTGATTGTTGGTCGGCGCAGACTCGGAGGGTCGAAGGGCCTGTTTCCACGCTGTATCTCTAAACTAAACTAAACCCTTAAAGATAGAAATACATCAGAATAATAATAATTGAAATGACTGATCCTGAACCCAAATTAGTCGGCTGCTTGGAGCAAAGAATGAGATCAAACACCATTGACAAGACGTTCCTCCTGTTATTGAGTGGAACCCATCCTGTTGATAACGCTGCCCCTAATTGTGAAGAGAATTCCAATTAAGGTCATCGACCTTAAACATCAATTTTATTTGTTTTGAGCTGAGTCATCTGAAGTTTGTACCATTTTCAAGTTCACATTTATTGTCACATGCACCAATTGGTTCATTGAAATTTGAGTTACCATACAGCAATACAAATAAAAATAACATAATATACGATAGTTTAACTTAAACATCTATCACAGCGGAATCAACGTTTCCCACTGTGATGGAAGTCAATAAAGTTCAGTCATCTTCCTCTTTGTTCACCCGTGGTCGGGGCCTTTGAACCCTCCGCAGTCGCTGCTACGGACTGCCCGATGTACAGGCCCTCTTGCCGGGATGATCGGAACTCTGGCAACGGAACGGAGGAACACACTTGCGGCTTGGAGTTTCCGAATCGGCCGCTTCTTACCGCTTCTGAAGTCCACAAGCCGAGCTGGGCAGAGCTCCAACACTGGCGATCCACGGCAAAAGATCAAAAGGCAGGAACGGGGTACTGATTGGGGATGATCAGCCATGATCACATTGAATGGCGGTGCTGGCTCGAAGGGCCGAATGGCTTACTCCTGCACCTATTGTCAATTGTCTATTGTCTACGCAGGTGGTGTATGAGGTGATGTTCTTCTGGTTTGCATTTGGCATCACCCTGGCTGTGGAGTAGGGTGAGAACTGGCTGGTTGGTGTGGTCATGGTAAGGGGAGTTGAAATGGTTGTTGGGGAGATGCTTCCTGGTGGTGTGGAGAATTAATGCCCTTCGAGTCATAGAGTGATAGTAGAAACAGGCTCTTTGGCCCAACTTGCCCACACAGGCCAACAATGTCCCAGCTACTCTCGTCCCACCTGCCCGCGTTTGGTCCATATCCCTCCAAACCTACACTATCCATTTACCTGTCTAACTGTTTCTTAAACATTGGGATAATCCCAGCCTCAACTACCTCCTCTGGCAGCTTGTTCCAGACACCCACCACCCTGTGTGTGAATGTGTTACCCCTATTAAATCTTTTCCCCTTCACTTTAAACCTATGTCCTCTGGTCCTCGATTCCCCTAACTGTGCAAGAGACTGTGCATCTACCTGATCTATTCCTCTCATGATTTTATACGCCTCTGTAAGATTTGGTACACCTCTATAGGCCACATGAGTGGCAAGGATGCCAGGTATAATGATAATTCTGTGAACATACAGCACTAATGAATGTATGAGAGATAGACACAAAATGCTGGAGGAACTCAGTGGGCCAAGCAGCATCTCTGGAGAGAAGGAATGGGTGATGTTTTTGGTCGAGACCATTCTTCGCACTAAGTAATGTATGTATAGCCAAATTTTTGCACAGTTCTTGTATTGTAGAAAATTTTTATTTATGAATAAAATTTATTTTGATTTTTTTTAAAAGGGAGCATTGTTTAATTGTTGGATGCGGCTCCTACTGGTGGAAAGAGCACCATCTATTGGTGAACATAACGCTTACTACTGGGTAGCACTTGGCATATTGTTACATTCAGGAATTAAGAGCAGGTGTAGGCCATTTGACTACTCAAGCCTGCCCCAGCCGTCATTTAATACTATCGCGGTTGATCTAATTGTAAACTCAACTCCCATTCCCATCTACTCACTGTAACCGAAGATAAACACAAAATGCTGGAGTAACTCAGTGGGACAGGCTGCATCTCTGGAGAGAAGGAATGGGTGACGTTTTGGGTCGAGACCCGCACTATAACCTTTCTCCCACTTTTATCACATATCTATTTACCTTTGGCTTAAAAAATATTCTGAGACTCTCTGCGTCTTTCAACTTTTGAGAAAGGAAGTTCTAAAGGTTCGCAACTCTCTGAGAGAAAGATTTTCACCTCAATGTTTTGGGTTAAGCCCTTCCATCAGGCCTACACTCATTTATATTTCCTGTATAAAATGTGTACGCGATTAAATATTATTTTTGTCATAAATAAACCTCTTTTTGTTGGCAGGATGAGCAGCTAACCCTGGTGAGAAGAGCCCCTTCAATTGTTGAAGAAAATAATAATGATTATGAGGGTATCATCATTTGCTTGAGTGGTTTCGGCTAGAAAATAAATGTATCTTCACACTGGGGAGTGCCCTCAAAGCAATGCCGTAGGAGCTTTACACGTGGCGAGAGTTACTTTGAGATTTTATCCATGTTATGTGGGATTGTCTACGTATGTTAATATTACCTTTTACTGAAGTTCACGACTTTGTTGATAAGGTGGTGGTGGATTAGTGATGCTCCCTCTCTACTCTAGCGATCCATCTACCAAAGGCATGGTGGCAGGCTGCTCTAATTACCTGTTGTAAATCACCCATTTGGTGTGGATGAGTAGCTAAAGCATTAAAGGGAGGGGCATGTGAGAGGGAGAAGGTCACAGGGTGATTGGAAATAAGGAAAGGGGGAACGGGACTGATGGGATTATTCTGTAGGAAGCCGAAGGGCATCCTCCTATTTTGTAAGAAGCAGGACAATTGAATCATTGGATCAAATAACAATTGATTTATATGGTATCAATGCCTGGGGAGTTGATGTGGATTTGAGAACAAGTTTATTACAGTGTCACTTTCACCTTGGCTAGCAGCAGGGATGAATAAATATGACCACACGGCAGTGTTTGACTCTTAGTAATCCTTTTTGCCTTAAAGCTTTAATCTTTCATGAGCTAATAATTTCAAACTGGCACCGTTACATTGAGTATCTCAATTTTTCCACTGTACATTACTCTAATCTAACCCTTTATATCTACAGCACAGAGCTGCTGTCAGACTAGGGGGTGTTCCTGGCATCGGGTGCTGTCTATGTGGAGTTTGCATGTTCTCTCTGTGACCGTGTGGGTTTATGTCAGCATTCTTTGGTTTCCTCCCCTATCCCAAGGATGTGTGGCTTGGTAGGATAATTGGGAACTGCAAACTGCCACTAGTGTGCATGTGGGAGGTGTAGTGTGATGGGAATTGAGAGGAACATGGGAGGGAGGATTAATGTAGGATTAGTGTTCACAAATAGGTGGGTGATAATTGTCATGGACTCAGTGGGCCAAAGTATGCTGCAACTCTCTGTAACTTGACGACCTCTGATCTTACCAGGACAGGGGGTGTGCCCTGCCCTTCATCTTTGCACAACTAGACCCCTTCGTCTTGCTTAAGTCACCCTCCCAACGACCAATTTCTACTTTAATTCCAGTCACTTGCTTCAAATCACAGTGAATCACGCTATGGGAGTCCTCATGTATCAAAACACTGCCCATCTCTCTCTTCATGGCCAACGTAAAACAATCCTCACTTCTCCCTGACTTTAGGACAGCACAATGGTGCAGCGGTAGAGTTGCTGACTTACAGCCCTAGAGACCCAGGTCCGATCCTGACCATGGGTGCTGTCTATTTGGATTTTGAAAGTTCTCCATGTGACCACGTGGGTTTTCTCCGGGTGCTCCAGTTTCCACCCACACTCCAAAGACATATAGGTTTTTAAGTTAATTGTCTTTGGTAAGTTGTAATAATTATCCATAGCATATGAGATAGTGCTCGTGCACGGGGTGATTGTTGGTGCCGACTCGGTGGGGCAAAAGGCCTGTTTCCGTGCTGTATCTCTAAAGTCTAAAGACTCATGCCCCCTCAATCATCTCTTTAATGGTACGTCAATAACCATGCTGTTGCTTGTCCTGTCTGAGTATAATTCCTCCACTCCTCTCCTCCAGACATTCCCTCAATAACATCGGCACTTGCATCATTCCATCTCTCCGGGCCATCCTATCACCGATCTTCCCTTTCATTGTTCTGGTTCCCACCACCTCCCCAATGAACCCACACTTCACTCCACCCCCTCAGTGCTCAACTTTGTAACTTGAAAACATGTTTTATCTTGGACACTTCGGATGAAAGGTCTTCAACCTGTTTCTCCCTTCAGGTGCAGCCTGGTCCAATAAGAGTTTTAATGGGTTCCTGTTTTTACCTTTCCTCTTATGGCAGGCATTGCTTTCACCATCTACTCCTCTCTGCCTCAATGCCACATGCTCTGCAAAAAATGCAACTGATTCAGATATTTGATTACACTAAATTTGCGATGGAAATGTAGTTTTTTTCTGCTGGCGATGTAGTACTCCCTCTGACCTCATCAACTTCCTCTCACAGTTGACATTTAATATTTATGCAGGTTACATGCTGGAATTTAAAAATAGAAGCTGCGTTCCAGCCTGCCGGTCCTGTTATGACATTGTCCTTGGACCGAGCAATTCTAAAGCAATTTCCACTGCTATTTGCACCTTATAATATTAATGAGACTATCATTTTACCACGGCAATGACTAATTGGAATTACATAGCTTTGAATAAACTAGCAAAATTGATTTCTATTGCAGCTGCACACTTCTATATTCATAGCTGCTTAGTTTACATTGCAATACCAGTTCGGTCTCAACTGAATAATGCATTCAGTTGTGGACAAGACATTTTAGAAGGCTTTGAAGAGGAGATATAGACCAGAACATGGAATATAGAACTGTACAGGGCAGCACAGTGGCACAGCGGCAGAGCTGCTGCCTTGCAGCGCCAGAGACCCAGGTTTGAACATGTCTATGGGTGCTGTCTGTTTTGTATGTTCTCCCCGTGACCACGTGGGTTTTTCATTGGTGCTTTGGTTTCCTCCCACACTCGAAAGACGTATGGGTTTGTAGGTTAATTGGTTCAAGAATGAACTGTAGATGCTGGAAAATCGAAGGTAGACGAAATTGCTGGAGAAACTCAGTGGGTGCGGTAGCATCTATGGAGCGAAGGAAATAGCAAAGTTTCGGCCCGAAACGTTGCTATTTCCTTCGCTCCATAGATGCTGCTGCACCCGCTGAGTTTCTCCAGCAATTTTGTCTACCGTAGGTTAATTGGCTTTGGTAAAGATTGTAAATTGTCTCTAATGTTAGATTGTGCTAGCGGAATGGATCATTGGTCGGTGTGGACTCAGTGGGCCTAAGAGCCTGTTTCCACGCTGTATCTCTAAATTAAACAAAACTAAAGTACAGCACCTTCAGTCCATATTGGCTGTGTCGAACATGATGCCATGATAAACTAATCTCATCTGCCGGCACATGTTCCATATTCCTCAATTTTCTCCCTTTCTCAAGGCCTCTAAAATGCCACTATCGTATCTACTTCCACAACCACCATGGCAAGGCATTCCAGGCACCTATCACCCTCCATGTAACAATACTCCAACACATCTCCTTTAAACTTAGGCTCTCTCACCATAAAGCCTCTCTCCCCTTTAGTCTATGACATTTCCATCCTGCGAAAAGGTTCTGACAGTCTAACCTATCTGTGCTTCACATAACTTTATTTACTTCTATAGGGTCCCCCCCCCCTCAACCTCCAAGTCAGTCCTACCCCACCTTGAAGAAGAAGAAGGGTCTCAACCCAAAACGTCACCCATTCCTCCTCTCCAGAGATGCTGCCTGTCCCGCTGAGTTGTGTCTAGCATTCTGGTAAATCTCTTCTGCACCCTATCCAAACGCTCGACATACATCCTGCAATGCTGTGACCAGAACATATGTAATATTGCAAATGCAGCTTAACCAAAGTTTTAAAGAGCTGCATCATGACCTCCTGATTTTTATACACAATGCACCGAGAGATGCCACATACGGGTTTAAGGTGAAGAGAAAAAGGTCTAATAGGAATCTGAGGGGTAACTTTTTCATACAACGGCTGGTGGATGTGTAGAACAAGCTGCCAGAGGAGTAGTCGAGGCAGTGACTACCCCAACATTTAAGAAACAGTTAGACAGGTACATGGATAGTGTTCAAGAAGGGACTGCAGATGCTGGAAAATCGAAAGTACACAAAAATGCTGGAAAAACTCAGCGGGTGCAGCAGCATCTATGGAGCGAAGGAAATAGGTAACGTTTTGGGCCGAAACCCTTCTTCAGACTGATCTTCAGACATGGATAGGACAGGTTTGGGGGGATGTAGATCAAACGCGGGCAGATGGGACTAGTGTAGCTGGGACATGTTGGCTGGCGTGGGCAAGTTGGGACGAAGGGCCTGTTTCCACACTGAATCACTACATGACTCTGATTCCATATACCTTCTTTACCACTCTTTGCGCTTGTGTTGCCACTCTCAGAGAACTATAGACTTGAACCCCAAGATTCCTCTGTTCCTCTGAGGGGTGTCGATTGGTACCATAATGGTCCACCTAGGCCACCAAGGGGGCGAGATACTGGCCCTCAAAGTTGGCCTTGGAAATCTGCTATGAGAATGGATTCACCGGCACCGGCTGGGCTGGAGTTCCAGAGCCCGAGTCGTATGGGGGAAATCTGACCCGCTGCTCGGCTGTGGAAGTCCCAATGAGGTCAAGATCGGCCACCTCGTCCGAGGCGCCACATTTTCTTGGGGACCTCTAGGGGCGATTTTAAGTGCGCTCTCGTAATTTTGTCAGAATTATACTTGAATTAGACCAGGAATGAGGAACTTATGCGGGGAGACTAGAGACACTGCCATTTTCTTTCTCTTTAGGACAGGAAGATACTGTATAATGGAGATTCAAAATGATGAGGCTGTTAATTAGAGTGGAGGGGGTGAAATGCCCACCACTACTATCCTGGTATAATAACAGGACAGATTTAATGTAATATCCGCTGTGATGATCTGGACTGTCCTGCCTGAAAATCTTGTGAACAAATTCGAATGGAATTTCCAAATAGGAAATTAGATAAATAGTTGAAAAATAAATACTTGCAGGATTTGGAAACAATATGAATCTAACAGGATGAAATTTCTAAAGGCTGGCACAGGCAATGTAAGCTGAATAGTCTTTCTTATATAGGGAGAATAGAGAAACTGATACAGGTCGACCACTGATTTTCCAGCACTCTTGGTTCCAGAGCCTTGCCGTGTTATCCATTTTGTCGGATCAACAGATGTCACACAATAATGATACAACAATACACCTCTGACCCATTAATTATACCCCTCCCATGCCTCGAAAGCGCCATTGAATGCTGGAAACTTAAATAAAGCAAATATTAAATGTAAATTAATTTTACAGCAACATTTAAATTTCTTGTGCAGGTAGCTCGGGCAACAGTAAACATGTTGCCCTCGGACGTCCCAATGAGGGTTCTGATCGGCAGCCATCTGTGGAGCCGAGGCACCACTTTCCCAGCAGAACTACCTGCCGTCCACCGCCGACCTGAGATTTGCCGAATCTGCCAAAAATGCGGTAGTGTGGGCGCACCCACCGCCCTGCAGTCTCCGACACGGACCGCCGAGGGGTGTCGAATGGTACCATAATGGTCCACCTAGGCCACCAAGGGGGCGAGATACTGGCCCTCAGAGTTGGCCTTGGAAGTCTGCTATGGGAATGGATCCACCGGCACCGGCTGGGCTGGAGTTCCAGAGCCCGAGTCGTAGGGGGGAAATCTGACCCGCTGCTCGGCTGTGGAAGTCCCAATGAGGTCAAGATCGGCCACCTCGTCCGAGGCGCCACATTTTCTTGGGGACCTCTAGGGGCGATTTTAAGTGAGCTCTCGTAATTTTGTCAGGATTAATGGAGGCGCCAGACCATCAGTTGTTGGAAAATCAGTGGTGGACCTGTACTTTTCTCCTTAGAACCGGGATGTTTATGGAAGATATATTGAAAATGTTCAAAATTATGAGGGTCTTTATTGGAGTAGAGGGGGTGACACAGCTTCCACAGGCAATAGTCCAAGGTGTGAAACTGGGGTGTCTTCGGATCATGAAAGGTACATGTCTTTGCTCAAGTTTGTAGATTTCCATCCCCGACATTAATGTAGCATTAGTTTTCTGACTCATGCATCTTGAGAGTATGATTCAAGTGGCTTGAAATCAGTTACCGTAATTGATTCTCATATGGTTAGTTGGTGAAGCATTTGAGAAGCTGCAGCAAGTTAGAGAGGGCAACTAAAAAAGGACATATAAAGTAAATCTAATCTTTTAAAGCATATCGTGTTCACAACAGGTAGACGACATTCGATTAAACAGAGTGGCACAGTGACACAGCTGGTGGAGCTATTGCCTCATAGTGACCTTGGTTCGATCCTGACTTTGGGTGGTGTCTGCGTGGAGTTTGCATGTTCTTCCCGTGACTACGTGGATTTCCTCCATGTGTTTCCTCCCACAACCCAAAGACGTGCGGGTATGTGGGTTAATTGGCCTCTGTGAACTTGTCCCTCGTGTGTATGGAGTAGATGCGAAAGATAGAACCAGTGTGCACGAGTCATTGACTCGGTGAGCCAAATGGCCTGTTTCCTTGCGGTATCTTTTTTTTTATTTTATTTTTTTTATTAGAAGTACAATAAGTTGCAGTAATACACACCACATATATCTCATTACATTTGTTGTACCCCTTCATTTTTTGAACTTTAAAAAAGATAGAAATAAAAGAAGTAAGGAAAGTGAGAAAGAGTCGTGAAGGTGCAGGAAAGTGTTGGGAAAAGAAAGCCCATTAGAAAAAGAGTTAGAGAAGAAGGTTAAGAAATAGACCCTAGAAAAGAAAGAAAGAAAGAGTAACAATCGCTCTATTCTTTTTTTTTAAACTACGCAAAAAGGGATATACCAACCGTATTTTTCACCCCCCGTTACCAGATCCTGGCACCATTTACTTTTTAAATTACTATTGCAACTTATGCTTGTAATAAGTCCATAAATGCAGGCCACGTCGTTTGGAAGTGGTCTGCTTTGCCTGCTAGGAGGAGTCTCATCTCTTCCAGATGTAATGTTTCGAACATGTTTGAAATCCACATTTTTATTGTTGGCATTTTTCCAGAATTTGAGTATAAGCTTTTTTCCCATTATTAGCCCGTAATTAAGTAAATTCTTTTGAAACACGTTTAGTTCAGGGCTACCTTCCGTTATTCCAAAAATAATCCATTCTGCTTTTGGTATGAGTTTTATTTTAAATAGTTTTGTGAAGATTTCAAATATTTTGTTCCAGAATTTTTGGATTTTTATACAAAAAACAAAAGAGTGCGCTATGGTAGCTTCATGAGACTGACATTTATCACAAATGGGTGAGACGTTAGGGAAAAGTTTATTTATTTTTGTTTTTGAATAGTATAGTCTATGTAATGTTTTGAATTGATTTAGAGTATGTCGTACGTTGATCAAGCATTTATGCACATATAGTAAGTGTTTATCCCAGCTCTCTGTTGAAATTTTTATAGCTAGTTCTTGTTCTCCGTCTTCTAATACCATCAGTTGTAGGTATTTCTATATTTAAAATAGTGTTGTATAAGTATGATATTAGGTTTGCTGATTCGGCCTTTGTCTTCATTGCTTCGTCCAGTAAGTCTGGAGGCATGTCATGATAGTCTTTTGTGTATTTTTTCAGATAGTCACACAATTGAAGATATTTAAATTATTGATTATTTCTCAAATTATATTTCAGTTGTAATTGTTGAAATGATAATAATTTTCCGAATTCATACAAGTCTCCGAGCGTTTTGATTCCTATTCTTTCCCATTGTGTAAATGGCTAATGTAGACAATGGAGAGATTTCATGTGTATAAGAGGGTAGGAGCGCAATGCAGGCGTGGGTGCAAAGGAGGGAATAACGCGCCGTAGTGTACCAGCCGGAAGCAAGAGTCCTCTCTCAGACAAGGGAGGCACCAGCCACAACTCCGAGGGGCAGAATTTCGCCCGCCGACAGATCGGTCCATAATTGGAAGAGTGACTTTACTGCCCAAGGGTTTATGAGGTACGAAATTAGGGCTGCCGCTAGATCACCCTACTACAGCTGGTTGTACTACGAGGAGGTGGACCGGGAGGGAAAGCGCTGTGGGATATTTCTGTGTCGCCGACAAAAGGTTTGTAAACTGGCCAGCGTGTCTTGGTTGTTGAAAAAAACTTTCTGTGTGGAATCATAGAGAGGATGGACTATGAAGAATAGAGACAGCTGATGGATGTGGGAATAGAAAGATCTGGTTGATCATAGACTGCGAGGGACTCTACATGGTGGGAAAGGCAACTCGGGAGCACGGCTAATGGCTAGCAAAGGTGATATATGCGATCTTAGTTTCCTCCCACAACCCATCGGGGGACTAAAACGTGGTCGGTAGTGAGGGATAATGGACTCTGTGAACATTGATCCATCGTGTGTATCGGAGGGATGCGAAAGTGAAGAAGGGAAACAAGTGATGCCGAGTAATTGATTGCAGGAGTCCTGGACTCGGTGAGAGACAGATGTGCCTGTTCCCTTGCCTTGCCAGTCGCACGAAACATCACTAACACCGGACGTCTCACATTGACCAGAGTCTGGTCTGTAGCCCTCCATGCTTGCGCTGGATATTAATTTAGAAACCTGAACTGGAATATAGGCCAAATCTGGCAAGACCCACCTTATGCCCCCGAACAGCACGTGGTAAGTTGTTGAAGCTCACAGACCAAAGTCTTGGCTTAATACACTCACAATAGGGGAAAAGGGCGGGTGTCTAACTATGGGTGCCGAGGGAGACCTAGCGATGCAAAGTGAGTGCAAGGGGTCTGTCCCCGCAGTGGAGGGGGCTTTGCGACAGCGTTGACGCAGAGGGCTGTGCGGCATGGTAGGGGGTCCGATGGGGCGACCTAGGGACAGGTGTAAAAGGCCAAAAAACAAAAAAGAATGGATACAAAAGCCAAACATTCAAAAAAAAAAACTTAAATAACAAAAAAAAAAAATAAACAAAACAAAATAAATACAGTAATGAGCCTGAAGCCAAGAGTACAGAACACCCAAATGGACAAGACATACGTAGAAGCAGAACAATAGGAGCAACCATAATTGAAATATTCAAAAAAGATCAGAAAAGAAGAAATTAAACTGAACATCTACAAACAAACAATGAAAACAAAAAAGGACACACGAACGAGGAAAAAAAATAGTACAGTAAGCCAGATTCAAAAGATAAACACAAGAAAGACGCATAGCACCACCAAGAGAAATGGCGATATGCGCTGCAGGGCACAGAATATTGAAAAGAGCCACACATCTCAGCTACACCGTCTGGAATGTAGCCACACGATAAGACACTAGTACAACGACACAAAGGAAGATTTCAAGCCAACACAAGAAGACACAAAAAAATCAAGAGAGGGCCGCCAGTAAACTCCTACTCGGGACACAGGAGGGACAAGGGAAAGGACGTGCACCGCATAAGCTGTTCGAATAAACTCCCAAGGTCAGACGCGCGCACTCACGTGTAATTCGACCGCTAATGTCGTCGTATCAACTTCCCAAGCACTGCAAATGACACTCTTGAAGAAGAGGATAATTCTGCTATTTACCAAATGGAGCACGATTAAGTATCGCTACCACCAACCTAGCAGCATGTGTGCAAATAAATTCAACGACGAACAAACTTAGTGGCACCACAGGAGTACTTTAACTTGGCATATCATCCTCTTTTCCTACTCCCAGCCTTGTGCAAACATCCCCGCTGTCTCAATGTCTCATAGTTATTTCTGTTGGGAAATGAGTAAGGGGGCAGGCGATTTTAACTACTCCAGTTGTCCTCCAGAATGATCTCACATCATTGGGAATAAGATGACACTGTTGTCTATTTGTCCATTTTCTAATTTTGGGCGATTCTGGCCAAGTGCAGGTACATTCTACATTATATCAGGGATAGATGGAATAGAGTCATGACAGCAAAGCCTAATGGGGGGAATCCACGATATTAAGGTATAATATACATTGACAGCGATCCGATTCCTTTACCGCCGTGCTCTTGGCGGATTGGAGGGGATACTGACGCTTAGTAGTAGCACATCGTAGGCACCTGCAGACAGTCGACTTGGTACTGCATAAGGATCAATAGGAAGCAGAATGTTCTAGGATCGATCACATAGTTGCTGGTGAGCGACTCTGTCGAGGTAATCATCAAGCTCGGGCATAGCAGCAACTTTCAGTACCCATAGGGCACAATTGTTAAATAACACGATCAAAGAAAAATTAATCATATCATTACGACAAATTTCAAAGACGGATTTGGATTGTACTAAAACGTAATGATGCACACGTTTCAGATAATCCATGAGTTGTAGGTTCACATGTAAGCCTTATTACATGGAGACAGGGATCATGTGGAAATATAATTTTTTGTCTTTCGATGAAAATTGTTTTTAGAGAGGCGGTGCATGGACGAGCAATGGGGTGGAGTAGTGCTACAATCGACAGAACTATATGCTGCTTCTTGCGTTAGTAACGGGGCATAGTGGCTATATATGGGAGAATGGCTGGGTAGATGGATTTAGAGGAAAATAGATCACCCATGATTAGAATGGCGGTACACTATGAATGGGCCGATGGCCTAATTCTGCATCTGAGCACGTTATGTCGTTATGACGGCGCCTCAGAAAGACTACAGAGGTTCATCTGCGTGAGCGACATATGGGTAAGCTTAAAATGAAGAATGGCGCAAGCACTTCAGTCAAGACAATCCAAAGGTTTATGTCTGGTGTCCCAGATAGGCATGACTCGCGTGGTCTGTGCTGCAACACAACAAGTATTGACAATCAAAAAATACAGAACATGCAGATTCTTTCATAATGTGCTCAGGTGCTGTACCGGGGAGGGGAAGAGCGGACAAGACAGGGAGCTGAGGGAAGGGCAGGCCCAAGAAAATTGCGGACTGGGGAAGGGACACCTTTCACCAAGGGGATCCCAGGGGATTAGGGAAGGGAAAGGGAAGGAAGGGGATACCTTACCCCTTCCAGGGAAGGAAGGGAGGGAGGAAGGAGTTAAGGGGAAGGGAAGGGAAGGGGAAGGAAGGGCAGGGTATTGTGCGGCACGAGAAGGGTCAAGGAAAAGGGAAGGGAAGAGGGAGGGAGGGAAGGGAGAAGGGAAGGAAGGGAAGGAAGGGAAAGGGGAAGGGCAGGGAAGGGAAGCGGGACGGGGATGCGGGAGTTGGAATTTACAGGGGATTGGGAAGGGAAGCCGAAGAAGGAGAAGGGAAGTGACAATTTATTGGACGCGGAGGAAGGGGAAGTACAATTCAACAAATATAGAGACGGTACGCAGGGAGAACATTTACAAGATGCTGCGGTGGTTTTTCAGCAACTAAGTCTTCTCGAGCAAGGGTGCAAGTATGAGGGAGAGCTTTATTCGTTGTGGAGCGCAGAAGGGTTAAGGGGACTTGCTGAGGAGTGCTATTTAAATGACATAGAGGGATGACCTTCAGTTAAGCAGTGGAAGAAGCTTTTCCCACTGCAGAGTAGGTTACCCAGACTCAAACAGAGAGGGACACTGAGGCCGAGCCAAGTAAATGCGCCATGAAGTGTAGTGGGTAAGTAGGAGGGGAACTTCTTTACTCAGGAGAGTGGGCAGAATGGTGGAAGACTGTCCTGAGGTAGGGGAAGTCACAGGTTCTTTTTGATTCCTTTACAACTAAATTGGCACATAGAGAAATAGGGATGCGACAGGAAAGCAAAACAAACGCGTTGAGAAAGTTTAGGACAGCAGAGCCTTTAAGAAATTAGGTACGCGGTAGATTCTTCGGGAACGTTACGGAGACGGCAGAAGCTGGTCGAGTGGCCCTATGTGAATCCGTCAACCAATGGTGATATGTGATAGTTATGGTATATAGTAAAATAGGCAGATAGCCTACGCCGACACACTGATAAAGACGTCACAAGAGGAGATAAGATGGTGGGAAAGATAATGGGAGCAAGGAGGTCAAGGCCGAAGGGAGGGAGCGGGGGAGTATGAAGAGGTATCTGAAGACGGGGAAAGACGAGGGGGAAGTGTACCGGGGAAAGGGAGAGAATGTGGAGGAAGGATGACTATGACAGGAGTTTAGGGAATAGCGTAGCTAGAGGGATGGAGGAGAGTAGAATATTGAGACATAAGGAGAGAGTACAGACGGAGTCGCGGGGAGGGGGAGAGGGAAGAGGAGGGGGGAGAGGAAGTGACGGGAAGGGAGAGGAAGAGAGGGAAGGGGAGGCGAAGGAAGGGATTGCTGAAGGGACGGGAAGGGAAGGGAAGAGGAAGGGAAGGGAAGGGCAAGTGGTAGGGATCAAGCATTGCTCTCCCTGTCCTCGCTAAGCTGTCTCTGGTGTAAGTGCTCAATGGGCCAGGGCCCAGTTCTGGTCGCAGGCTAGAGGTTTGATCAGACACCATATTGCAACGCATCAAGCACTTCCTCACCAACAAGCGAAGGTTAATGCCGCTGGCTCGCTAATGCAATTCGGATGCCTTCGTGTGTGCAAAGCCGGTGAGAAACCTCACTACGAATCCAATGATGCATCTTACATCGGCCACTGCAATGGCCAGGTCACGAGTTGTTTTGCTGTGACATTTGATCATGAAAGGGAAGCATGGACATTTTTCCTTGCCGACGGCAGATCATAACAGGGCTGTGTGTAAAACCATGCACAATAGATAAGGTAGAAATACAAACAAAGAGTGTTACTCACAAGGGGGAAAAGCAAAATTAGACGTGCCTTTAACAAAGTTCGAAGATCCTGAGAGCAAATCCAGCGTTCATAGGTGTTAGAAAGGTTTAGTGTTCGTCTAGTGTGTGCTGGTTCTAATAGCTGAGGGGTGTTTGACAGCAGGATCAGAAACAGTTTGTTTGTCCAGCATGATGGAAATTCAAGAACTTTAGATACAACTATAGTCATCGTAACGAATTCAACAGTGTCAAGTAGCATGTTGCAAGTGGCAGTTTTTATTAAACGGATGGTAGCGTACCTGGAACAGCACATGCATCAAGAGGTTCTGGGGACTGCAAATATAGTGCTTAAGGAGGCTTTGACATATGCAATAAAATTCGAGGTAATGGCAAAAAAATGAAGATGATGTCACTTTCAGTGTCATTGCTCAGATTACTTAGCTGAGACAACGATTGCGCTTTTGTACGCAAGAATCTCCCTGAAAGGAGGACCAGCGTCGCGGGTGCCCTCGAGCCTGCCAGCGACATATCCTATTTACAGGCAAAGGTGGGGATTTGGGTTCATTATATACATTATGAAAGAGGGATATCGAAAAATAAAATTTGTTTTTGATGACTTTTTTTTAGAGAGGGAGTGTTAGAGATGGAGGCAAAAGGGGTGGAGGAGCTGCGCTACTAATCAGATAGACTATCACTACGATTCTTGATTAGTACGGGTGTCAGGGGTTATGGGGAGAAGGCTGGAGAAGTGGATTAGGAGGGAAGGGATGGATCAGCCATGATCTAATGGCGGAGTAGACTTGATGGGCCGAATGGCCTAATTCTGCTCTGATCACATGACCTTATGACGGCACTCAGAAAGGACATACAGGAGGGTTCATCCGCTGAGGCAATATGGGTAGAGCTTAAAAATACCAAAGGTGCAAGCACTCTAATGGCATTGTACTATAGGCCATGCATAGCAAGTCAAGAGTGTTTTACTGTCATATGTCCTGAAAAGGAGCAATGACATTTTTACTTGCATCAGCAGAAGCGTTCCAGGTTTGTAAACATAGTACACAATAAATAATATAACAAACAAACAAAAAAAGGAATTCCATATAAAAAAGCAATACCGTGCAATAAAAAAAACACAGCTCGAAGTCCTGCGTGCAACCCAAGCAGTTCATAGTTTGGAGTTTAGTTGTAGTCAATAAACAATAGACAATAGGTGCAGGAGTAGCCCATTCGGCCCTTCGAGCCAGCACCGCCATTTAATGTGATCATGGCTGAGCATCCGCAATCAGTACCCTGTTCCTGCCTTCTCCCCATATCCCCTGACTCTGCTACCTTTAAGAGCCCTATCCAGATCTCTCTTGAAAGTATCTAGAGAACTGGCCTCCACCTCCCCCTGAGGCAAAGAATTCCACAGACTCACAACTGTGTGAAAAAGTGTTTCCTCATCTCCGTTCTAAATGGCTTACCCCTTATTCTTATATGGCAATGAAGACACACCTGCGTCGAAGAAGCTTCCCCATTTTGATAAAAGGTGTGCGGGACAGGATCAAGGGTTTGGTTTAGTCAGTAGAAAGGAATATGTGAAACTCCTACAAGGAGGCAATCTGGACTGGGGAGCCTCCACCTTTGCCTGTCCCACAATGGGGTTCAGGTCTGAGGGATAGGGACTTCCTGGCTCAGGGAGATCATATAACGGGGAGAGAGAGCCCAGGTCTGGCTGTAGGGCCCAGGTCGGCTCGCTTGCCCCAGGTCCGGTTGCAGTTCCCAGGTCGGCTGCATGCCCCAGGACTGGCTGCAGTTCCCAGGAGGCGAAAACTACATGAAAAAAAATACGTCCGAGGGGCGGTTCAGTTCGGATTACGGGCCGGACCCGGGCAGTAGGTTGCCGACCCCTGTGTTAGGCCTCATTGTGTGTCCCCCCCCCATGTTTAAAAAAGCGATTTGACCAAAGTCTATCTATCTTTCTTGGCTAATAATCTAGCCTTCGGCCTCCAAGACGCAGGTAAATTTTCAGGCCTTATTTTAGGGTAAAAAATAGCTTCTTCATTCCCAGGAAATATGGTAATAAACAAACAAAAAAAGTTCAATAAAAAAAACACAATACAGTGCAATAAAAAAACAAGGCTCGAAGTCCTGAGAACAACCCAAGCAGTTCATAGTTTGGTGTTTGCTTGGAGTCGTTGTGTTCAATAGCCTGATGGTTGTTGGGATGACGATCAAAACCTCCCAGGAGGGAAATATCAAATAGTAGAAAACATAGATATAAGGGTCAGAGGGGCAAAGTTTAAAGGAGATGTGCAGTGCAAGCTTTTAAAAACAGAGATCGGAGGGTTCCTGGAACACACTGTCAGAGTTAGTGGAGGATGCAAATATAATAGTGGAATTTAAGAGACATTTTTAGATAGGCAAATTATTGTACAGGGAATAGAGGGATATGGATTATGTGCAGACAAGAATTGGTCTTGGCATTATGTTCAGCTTAGTTATTTTAGTTACCAAAATCCTATGAAGGAACCATTAATTTAAGTTTAATATCGGAATGGGAGATTGCAACCTTCACATGGTCCACCCTGTTTCGACTAATGCAATCAACCCGATGTGCACAAACAAATAGATCAAATAGAACAAGTTTACCTACAACTTTAGGCTGTGCAGGCCATACGCAAGAAGAAGAAGAAGAAGTTTAATATCAATTTCTCTCTTTACTTCTGTATCTCTAGATGTGAACATTAGTGTATCAATTTTTATCCATGGACAGTAATTGGTAAACAAGGACAATAAACAGTTCAGATTTTATCCATCGTTGGTTGCTTGTTTTGCTCTTGGTAAACACATGTGCATAGCAACAAATTTCATCACAATGGTGGATTAGTCAATAACCATCAAAGATAAGTTTCAATAGTCAATTGGTCAATAACATCATAGAAACATTTCAAGAGGATTTGTTTGAATAAATAAAAAAAAAATTGTGTTGTAATTCTATATGTTTGGGTTCATTATATATATTATGAAAGAGGGATATAGAAAAATTAAATTAATTTTTGATTAATTTTTTTTTAGAGAGGGACGCAAAAGGGGTGGAAGGGTTGCGCTACTAATCCGATAGACTATCACGATGATTAGTACGGGTGTCAGGGGTTATGGGGAGAAGGCTGGAGAATGGGATTAGGAGGACGGGATGGATCAGCCATGATCTAATGGCAGAGTAGACTTGATGGGCCGAATGGCCTGATTCTGCTCTGATCACATGACCTTATGATGGCATTCAAAAAGGACATACAGGAGGGTTCATCTGCTGAGGCAATATGGGTAGAGCTTAAAAATAAGAAAGGTGCAAGCACTCTAATGGCATTGTACTATAGACCATGCATAGCAAGTCAAGAGTGTTTTACTGTCATATGTCCTGAAAAGGGGCAATTACATTTTTACTTGCAGCAGCAGAAGTGTAACAGGTTTGTAAACACAGTACACAATAAAAAATATACCGTATTTCCCAGCAATGAAGACACATCACAATTTTGAGTTGCTAAATTTTGAAAAACAAAGTATGGCGGGACAGGATCATGGGTTTGGTTTACTCAGTAAAAATGATGTGAAACTCCTTCAAGGAAGCAATCTGGACCGGGGAGCCTCCATCTTCACCTGTCCCACAATGCGCTGTGCGGTTCTGGTTTGAGGGACGTGGACTTCCTGCTCAGGGAGATCACATAACGGAGACAGAGAGAGAGAGCCCAGGTCTGGCTGTTGCGCCCAGGTCGGCTCGCTTGCCCCAAGTCTGGCTGCAGTTCCCAGGTCGGCTGCATGCCCTGCGACTGGCTGCAGTTCTCAGGTCGCCTTCGTGCCACGGGACTGGCTGTAGCGCCCAGATCGACTCGCTTACCCGAGGTCTGGCTGTGACACCCAGGTCGGCTGCGGGCCCCAGGAATGGCTGCAGTTCCCATGTCAGCTCGCTTGCCCCAGGACTAGCTGTAGCGTGCAGGTCGGCTGGCAGGTCTGGCTGTAGCGGCCTGGTTGCCTGGGTGCCCTGGGACTGGCTGCAGTTCACAAGTCACGAAAACTAATTGAGAAAAAAAAACACCCGCGGGCAGGTCGAGTTCGGGTTACGGGCCAGATCTGGGCAGTAGGTTGCCGACCCCTGTGATAGGCCTCATTGTCCCCCTCCCCCCCCATGTTTTAAAGTAATTTGGCCCAAGTTGGCATTTCTTGGCTAATAATCTAGCCTTCGGCCTCCAAGACGCAGGTAAATTTTCAGGCCTTATTTTAGGGTAAAACATAGCGTCTTCATTGCCAGGAAATATGGTAATAAACAAACAAAAAAAGAAGTTCAATAAAAAAAACAGTGCAATGAAAAAATAAGGCTCGAAGTCCTGAGAGCAACCCAAGCAGTTCATACTGTGGTGTTTAGTTGGAGTCGTTGTGTTCAATAACCTGATGGTTGTTGGGAATGTGAGATTCAAAAATCACAAATGCTCTTGAGACAAATTCAGACAAAGAAGTGTTTTTATTAATTTCATATTCTGCAGAATAGGTGCCTCTAGGGGACATCAGAGGAGAGGCACCTATTCTGCAGAATATGAAATTAATAAAAACACTTCTTTGTCTGAATTTGTCTCAAGAGCATTTGTGATTTTTGAATGTCACAGGAAGAACGTCAAAGCTTCCCAGGATGGAAATATCAAATAGTAGAAAACATAGATATAAGGGTCAGAGGGGCAAAGTTTAAAGGAGATGTGCAGTGCAAGCTTTTAAAAACAGAGATCAGAGAGTGCCTGGAACACACTGTCAGAGTTAGTGGAGGATGCAAATATAATAGTGCCATTTAAGAGACATGTTTAGATAGGCAAATTAATATACAGGGAATGGAGGGATATGGATTATGTGCAGACAGAAGAATTGGTCTTGGCATTATGTTCAACTTAGTTATTTTGGTTACAAAAATCCTATGAAGGAACCATTAATTTAAGTTTAATATCGGGGTGGGTGATTTCAACCTTCATGTGGTCCACCGTTTCGACTAATGCAATCAACCGGACGTGCACAAATAGATCAAATAGAATAATTTGACCTACAACTTTAGGCTGTGCACGCCATACACAAGAAGAAGAAGAAGTTTAATATCAATTTCTCTCTTTATTTCTGTATCTCTAGATGTGAACCTTAGTGTTTAAATTTTTATCCAAGGACAGTAATTGGTAAATAAGGACAATGAACAGTTCGGATTTTATCCATCACTGGTTGCTTGTTGACTCTTGGTAACCACATGTGCATAGCAACAAGTTTCATCACAATGGCGAATTAGTCAATAACCATCAAAGATAAGTTTCAATAGTCAATTAGTCAATAATCATCATAGAAAAATTTCAGGAGGATTTGTTTTGAATAAATAAAATAATTTTTTGCGTTGCAATTCTATACATTTGGGATCATTATATACATTATGAAAGAGGGATATAGAAAAATAAAATTTGTTTTTGATGACATTTTTTTAGAGAGGGAGTGTTAGAGATGGAGGCAAAAGGGGTGGAGGAGCTGCGCTACTAATCAGATAGACTATCACAACGATTCTTGATTAGTACGGGTGTCAGGGGTTATGGGGAGAAGGCTGGAGAAGTGGATTAGGAGGGAAGGGATAGATCAGCCATGATCTAATGGCAGAGTAGACTTGATCGGCCGAATGGCCTAATTCTGCTCTGATCACATGACCTTATGACGGCACTCAGAAAGGACACACAGGAGGGTTCATCCGCTGAGGCAATATGGGTAGAGCTTAAAAATACCAAAGGTGCAAGCACTCTAATGGCATTGTACTATAGACCATGCATAGCAAGTCAAGAGTGTTTTACTGTCATATGTCCTGAAAAGGAGCAATGACATTTTTACTTGCATCAGCAGAAGCGTTCCAGGTTTGTAAACATAGTACACAATAAATAATATAACAAACAAACAAAAAAAGGAATTGCATATAATAAGACAATACCATGCAATAAAAAAAACACAGCTCAAAGTCCTGCATGCAACCCAAGCAGTTCATAGTTTGGAGTTTAGTTGGAGTCAATAGACAATAGACAATAGGTGCAGGAGTAGCCCATTTGGCCCTTCGAGCTAGCACCGCCATTTAATGTGATCATGGCTGATCATCCACAATCAGTACCCTGTTCCTGCCTTCTCCCCATATCCCCTGACTCCGCTACCTTTAAGAGCCCTATCCAGCTCTCTCTTGAAAGTATCTAGAGAACCGGCCTCCACCGCCCCCTGAGGCAGAGAATTCCACAGACTCACAACTCTGTGTGAAAAAGTGCTTCCTCATCTCCATTCTAAATGGCTTACCCCTTATTCTTATATGGCAATGAAGGTGCACCTGCGTCGAAGAAGCTCCCCAATTTTGAGTTGCTACATTTTGAAAAAAAGGCGGGCGGGACAGGATCAAGGGTTTGGTTTAGTCAGTAGGAAGGAAGATATGAAACTCCTTCAAGGAGGCAATCTGGACTGGGGATCCTCCACCTTTGCCTGTCCCACAATGCGCTGTTCGGTTCAGGTCTGAGGGATAGGGACTTCCTGGCTCAGGGAGATCATATAACGGGAAGAGAGAGAGAGAGAGCCCATGTCCAGTTGCAGTTCCCAGGTCAGCTGCGTGGCCCGGGACTGGCTGCAGTTCCCAGGATGCGAAAACGAATTGGAAAAAAATACGTCCTAGGGCCGGTTCAGTCGGATAACAGGCCGGACCCGGGCAGTAGGTTGCCGACCCCTGTGTTAGGCCTCATTGTGTCCCCCCCACCATGTTTAAAAAAGCAATTTGACCCAAGTCTATCTTGCATGGCTAACAATCTAGCCTCCGGCCTCCAAGACAGAGGTAAATTTTCAGGCCTTAATTTAGGGTAAAAAATAGCGTCTTCATTCCCAGGAAATATGGTAATAAACAAATTGAAAAAATAAGTTCAATAAAAAAAACCAATACAGTGCAATAAAAAAACAAGGCTCAAAGTCCTGAGAGCAACCCAAGCAGTTCATAGTTTGGTGTTTAGTTGGAGTCGGTGTGTTCAATAGCCTGTTGGTTGTTGGGAAGAACATCAAAGATTCCCACGATGGAAATATCAAATAGTAGAAAACATAGATAAAATGGTCAGAGGGGCAAAGTTTAAAGGAGATGTGCAGTGCAAGCTTTAAAAAACAGAGATCAGAGAGTACCTGGAACACACTGCCAGAGTTAGTGGAGGATGCAAATATAATAGTGCCATTTAAGAGACATTTTTAGATAGGCAAATTAATATACAGGGAATGGAGGGATATGGATTATGTGCAGACAGAAGAATTGGTCTTGGCATTATGTTCAACTTAGTTATTTTGGTTACAAAAATCCTATGAAGGAACCATTAATTTAAGTTTAATATCGGGGTGGGTGATTTCAACCTTCATGTGGTCCACCGTTTTGACTAATGCAATCAACCGGACGTGCACAAACAAATAGATCAAATAGAACAAGTTGACCTACAACTTTAGGCTGTGCAGGCCATACGCAAGAAGAAGAAGAAGTTTAATATCAATTTCTCTCTTTATTTCTGTATGTAATGGCCTAATTCTTCTCTGATCACATGACCTTATTACCTGATGACAATACCCAGAAAGGACATACAGGGTTCATCCACTGAGGCAATATGGGTAGAGCTTAAAAATAACAAAGGTGCAAGCACTTTAATGGCATTGTACTATAGGCCATGCATAGCAAATCAAGAGTGTTTTACTGTCATATGTCCTGAAAAGGAGCAATGACATTTTAACTTGCATCAGCAGAAGCGTTCCAGGTTTGTAAACACAGTACACAATAAATAATATAATAAACAAACAAAAAAAGGAATTGCATATAAAAAAACAATACCGTGCAATAAAAAAAACACAGCTCAAAGTCCTGCGTGCAACCCAAGCAGTTGATAGTTTGGAGTTTAGTTGGAGTCAATAGACAATAGACAATAGGTGCAGGAGTAGCCCATTTGGCCCTTCGAGCTAGCACCGCCATTTAAGGTGATCATGGCTGATCATCCACAATCAGTACCCTGTTCCTGCCTTCTCCCCATATCCCGCTACCTTTAAGAGCCCTATCCAGCTCTCTCTTGAAAGTATCTAGAGAACCGGCCTCCACCGCCCCCTCAGGCAGAGAATACCACAGACTCACAACTGTGTGAAAAAGTGTTTCCTCATCTCCGTTCTAAATGGCTTACCCCTTATTCTTATATGGCAATGAAGACGCACCTGTGTCTAAAAAGCTCCCCCTTTTTGAGTTGCTAAATTTTGAAAAAAAAGGCGGCCGGGACAGGATCAAGTGTTTGGTTTAGTCAGTAGAAAGGAAGATGTGAAACTCCTTCAAGGAGGCAATCTGGACTGGGGAGCCCCCACCTATGCCTGTCCCACAATGCGCTGTTCGGTTCAGGTCTGAGGGATAGAGACTTCCTGGCTCAGGGAGATCATATAACGGGGAGAGAGAGATAGAGAGAGAGAGAGAGAGAGAGAGAGAGAGAGCCCTGGTCTGGCTGTAGCGCCCAGGTCGGCTCGCTTGCCCCAGGTCCGGTTGCAGTTCCCAGGTCGGCTGCATGCTCCGGGACTGGCTGTAGTTCCCAGGAGGCAAAAACTGATTGAAAAAAAATACGTTCGATGGCCGGTTCAGTTTGGTTTACGGGCCGGACCCGGGCAGTAGGTTGCCAACCCCTGTGTTAGGCCTCATTATGTCCCCCCCACCCCATGGTAAAAATGCGATTTGACCCAAGTCTATCTATCTTTCTTGGCTAACAATCTAGCCTTCGGCCTCCAAGACGCAGGTCAATTTTCAGGCCTTATTTTAGGGTAAATAATAGTGTCTTCATTCCCAGGAAATATGGTAATAAACAAACAAAAAAATGTCAATAAAAAAACACAATACAGTGCAATAAAAAAACAAGGCTCGAAGTCCTGAGAGCAACCCAAGCAGTTCATAGTTTGGTGTTTAGTTGGAGTCATTGTGTTCAATCATGATGGTTGTTGGGAAGAACATCAAAGCTCACCAGGATGGAAATATCAAATGGTAGAAAACATTGTTATAAGGGTCAGAGGGGCAAAGTTTAAAGGAGATGTGCAGTGCAGGTTTTTAAAAACAGAGATTGGAGAGTGCCTGGAACACACTGTCAGAGTTAGTGGAGGATGCAAATATAATAGTGCCATTTAAGAGACATTTTTAGATAGGCAAATGAATATACAGGGAATGGAGGGATATGGACTATGTGCAGCCAGCTAAGAGTTGGGCTTGGCATTATGTTCAGCTTAGTTATTTTAGTTTCAAAAACCCTATGAAGGAATCATTAATTTAAGTTTAATATCAGGGTGGGAGATTGCAACCTTCACGTGGTTCACCCTGTTTCGACTAATGCGACAGATAATAGTTTGTCTTGGCATTTTGTTTAGCTTAGTTGTTTTGGGTTTGTGTTATGTTCAATGTTCTATTGGTCACTAGAAAATATATTTAATTACTTGAACCCAATAATTGGGAAATTGTGCTATGATTCTTATCAGTTGCTATTTGTTGTTGTGGCTACGTGGGGCCCTGGACCTGTAACCAAAATGTAATAGTTCCATCGCCTCCAGGGACCAAACCAGAGTTGTCAGATAATAAGGCGTGTAACTGCTAAATATTGAAATGGGTGGGACGATCAGGGTGATTATTATGGAAACAAATCCAATGGTATTGGAGTACCAGCTCCCTCCTACATTACTTTGTATATTTAGCTTGTTATGGACCTACTACTCAAGATTTTCCACTCCAAAATTATTGAGGGATTTCAAATGATTTATCCAATGGTTTAATTTCTTAATGGCTATTTCATCTCACAACGCTGTTGTATTACTCTGTTATGAGGGTTTAATGTAACCATTGGATGAAAAACATTGACAACATTTCAGTTTATATTTCTATATAAGTTAATATTTGTGATTGTGAAAAGGCCTTTATTTTTCTTTGCTTGCTGATCCCGAAAGATGACCGATTAGGGAATTAAACACAATGAAAATAAGCTATTTGGCCCGTCAGACCCATACAAGCACATTGAATGAAGATTTCAATTAAGGGATGCCCTGTATTGGATATATTAATTATTTTTCATATTTTGAAAAATTTGTTGCCTCACGATGTTATGGCGATGATGTGTTGCTATGGTTACCATCCCCGTGTCAACAATCACAACAACAAAGGTTTATCACGAATGCAAACATTGGCTAAAACCAGGGATCAAAATATCCTTATTTGGCAATGACTGAGCCCAACCCTGACAGCCATTGTTACACACTTGCCATTGTGGATTGTGATGTATTCCTACAGTATAAAAGCGACTGGTGCCACTGGGCGAGTAGTAGTTGGTGCTGGTGCTGCTGGTGTTCGATGCTGGAGATGCTACTGCTGCTGGAGATGCTGCTGCTGCTGGAGATGCTGCTGCTGCTGGAGATGCTGCTGCTGCTGCTGGAGATTGCTGCTGCTGCTGCTGGACGCGCGATCTCTACACAAGACAACGCTGGACATCAGGACCATGTACAACACAACGTGCTGGAGGAAATCAGCGAGTCAGTCAACATCTGCGGAGGAAACTTGACAAGACGTTTCGGGTTCGGTCAAGTCAGGTAAGGGCCCTTCTTCGGACACTGCTGGGGGATAAGGAAGGGAGGGTTTGTAAAAATTTGGGATAGTTTGGACTACCTGCTGCAAGATACAGCTCTGACCATACCTAGGTGTACATTGTTTCAAAATGTCATGCACAGTCTCATTGCCACCCAGTACTGTATATTATCACATAGTTTTATGTATAATTGCATAGGTCATTGTCACAATGTTACTTGAACATTGTCATGCGGCCCACTGGTCTCTGTGTATGAAATTCAAAGTGGATGTGTTCATTGTCGCACTGTCTTTAGGATACGTCTGTATATTTTTGCCAAGCAGTGTTAAATGTCATTGTTATTGAATAGAATATTTGTAACATAGCTTGATATTCATTGTAATTGATCTTGGCATCATTTTAGTATAACTAGATTTGCTTTATAGACAAGTTTATAGCAAAGCTAGATGATCTTTATGATTGTAATACTGTTTGTTCATTGTTATGGAGTTTTGTGTAATTGTAATACTGCTCCATTCACATTGTTATTGCTTGGCATAACTAATATAACCACAGAACTGGGCATATTAGTAATAATAATCTATTGACTTTACTTGACTTGACTATTGCCATAAAACCTGGCCTATAATTTTAATATAGTTCCATTCACTATGCAGCTGTAATATATAGCTCCATATATTTCAACCATGTGTTGTTTCATAATATAGTTCCATTCACTTTGATATTTGGCAGCTGTTACACAGCTCCATATATTTCAAACCATGTTTGTTGTTTCATTGATCTTATTTGTGTTTAGAACTCAAAAGCTGTCTCCCTGGAGGATGAAGCGTCCCAAGCTAAGTTATCACATTAATGCTCCACATAGCACTAATCTACTCTAGTATCGTTTTAACTCTAATTCTCTAGTACACATGCATTTTATACATAGTCATCCACACATTGCATGGAAGTGCTGAAGCGTCCCAAGCTAAGTTATCACATTAATGCTCCACATAGCACTAATCTACTCTAGTATCGTTTTAACTCTAATTCTCTAGTACACATGCATTTTATACATAGTCATCCACACATTGCATGGAAGTGCGGTGGTAAGTATTTTGTCAGTTACATTGTGGTCATAGCATGTATACATATATATATATATAAAGGAGGCAACTTGGTTTCTCACTCTCGCATGTTTCCCTACTATTCACCCGCTTTCCACATCATCCAGTGACACCAAGCATAGTTTACAGTGGACAATTAACCTATCAAATGCAAGCAGGTTTTTAGGAAGCCGGAAGACAACAGTGACAACGTGCAAATTGAAGCTAGACAACAATGGAGGCCACGGCGCTGTGCAGAGGAAATGGACACGACATTCCAGTTTGGGTCGTTCGGTCAGGAACCTTCAGATTCCAGAGGTCAGAATTGAGCTGGGGAGGGGTTTTTGTAACTGTGTGGCTATTGAATGTGTGCGTATTGCAACTTGTGTGCCTTTTACAACTGTGTGCCTTTTGCAACTGCTTTTTGCAACTGTATGCCTTTTGCAACTGTGTGCCTTTTGCAACTGTATGCCTTTTGCAACTGTATGCCTTTTGCAACTGTATGTCTTTTGCAACTGTGCCTTTTGCAACTTGTATGCCTTTTGCAACTGTATGCCTTTTGCAACTGTATGCCTTTTGCAACTGTATGCCTTTTGCAACTGTATGTCTTTTGCAACTGTGCCTTTTGCAACTGCCTGCCTTTTGCAACTGTGCCTTTTGCAAAACTACCTTTTGCAACTGTGCCTTTTGCAACTGCCTTTTGCAAAACTACCTTTTGCAACTGTGTGCCTTTTGTGCAACTGTGTGTGCCTTTTGCGCAACTGTGTGAGCCTTTTGCGCAACTGTGTGCCTTTTGCACAACTGAAAAAGATGAGTGTCTGATTGTCCACCCTCTCCCCTTTCTCTCTGTCACCTGTTTTCGGCAGAATTGCTGGCACTTCATGAATCTGTGGTTCCGAAGGACATCACTCAGCCCTCAGCAACTCAGGTAAGCCCAGCCTGCACACTCGGCATTGATCCCTCCTCCTTCTATCCCCAGCCGCCATCTTGAGGCATATTCCATTGACCACAGTTATTGAAGAACCTAATTGTAATCTAATAATTGTAAACTGCCAGATATTTGTTGTTTCATTGACTGTTTTTGTTTTAGGTATCAGAAGAACTCACATGATGCTCTACATGGATGATGAAGTGAAGCTACGGAAACATATCTAAGTGGATCAGGAAGGATCTCTGGGTAACATGGATAGGTGACACCTCTTCAGACAAATTTAAGTATTCCTTTAATTGTTACACATGCACAAATATGCACATGACATGCGTCAACCAAAACATTGCACTATTTTACATCGTGACAACACTATAAAGCAACCACACAACATTGTCCAAAGTATTAAGTATGTTAAACTATGTTTATAACCTAATGAGCAATCATAGAATTAACAATGTATGTGTTAGCAGAATGTAATTTTAGCATATATTTAGTATAGTTTAAACACCCCCTGGTCTATCCAATAAGCATGTTAGGATATTCGGAGGAAACCGGTAGCAACCCAGAACAGAGTTCACAGCATGACACCAACTTGCATACTTCACAAAGACAACAATGGAGGTCGTCGAGATCTCAACTGTGGAGGAAATGGTCAGACAATGCTTTGGGTTTGGTCGGCTTGGACCGTAGGAATTGAGCTGGAGGTGGGAAGGGTTTACTAACGTTTTGGGGACATTGTCAATGAAAAAACATTACGTTTGCTCTGGGGTCTATGTATATAATACAATGCAACTCTGTAAGTATGTTACTGGATAGGTCTGTTTGTTCGTTATGAATGGTGCAATTGTAATATTGCTCAATGGTTTATAATGGTACTTTATTGTCACTACTTGTCCTTTGTCAGGTGATGCCCTCAAACCACGCTCCTGATCTGATACCGATACCTCCTCGACACAGTCTGTGGCGGAGAGCCGAAGATAAGAAGGTCCTGTGGCGGATGAGCCGAAGTTAGAAGGTCTGTGGCGGATGAGCCGAAGTTAGGTCTGTGGCGGATGAGCCAAAGTTCATCCAACGTTTTAGAAGGTCAGTGGCATGTTATAAAAAACACTAGAACTATCAAACTACTTACATTGCTACATGCCCTGTAAAGCAATTACACATTGTCAAACTGTTATACCGAGGAGTACCCCATCTTGCACTCATACAACTATGTTATATACAATCACATAGCTCTGTGCATTGTCATAAAACATTGTGTACATATACATTCACATGGGTCTGTATATTTTGTATATTTGGCAGTTGTAACAGATTCATATATTTCAAACCGTTTGTTGTTTCATTGTCAAAATTCTCTGTAAATATTCTCACTTTAGTTTTACGCTAACAAAACTTTAACTATAAGTAGTTTACATTATTATACCATGTACGTTATTGGTTAGGTCTACATTATTGAATAGCATTATTGGGCAGGATATGACCGTCAGGTAATAGGTTAATACAGGGTTAGGAGGGTTTTAGTTATAAAAAACACTAGAATTCTCTGTAAATATTCTCACTTTAGTTTACGCTAACAAAACTTTAACTATAAGTAATTTACATTATTATACCATGTACGTTATTGGTTAGGTCTACATTATTGAATAGCATTATTGGGCAGGATATGACCGTCAGGTAATAGGTTAATACAGGGTTAGGAGGGTTTTAGTTATAAAAAACACTAGAATTCTCTGTAAATATTCTCTCTTTAGTTTACGCTAACAAAACTTTAACTATAAGTAATTTACATTATTATACCATGTACGTTATTGGTTAGGTCTACATTATTGAATAGCATTATTGGGCAGGATATGACCATCAGTTAATAGGTTAATACAGGGTTAGGAGGGTTTTTTTGATAGGCATGTGGTTGGACAAAGGCCAGAGATGAAAAGATTGATGTGGGAATAAAATTAATGGTTATAGAATTTGACAACTGTTTTCTTAACTACATAGAGCAAAGTCTTTTTACCTAGGACACTGTAGGGTGTCTGAAACGGATATTTGTCAGTTGTAACAGAATCTAGTGGAGTCAGACATGATGTAGATCATGTGCAAGCAGATGAGTTTAGTTTAACACTTTGATATTTGGCAGTTGTAACAGATTCATATATTTCAAACCGTTTGTTGTTTCATTGATCTTATTTGTGTTTAGAAATGAAATGCTGTTTCCTTGCAAGGATGAGGTGAAGCGACAGGTCCAAAGCTAAGTTATCACTTAATGCCAGTATTAAGCTTAAGCTTTATCTCTAACTGTTAGTACACTTACTCAAATATACGATGTATAAAAAACTTTTTTATACATTGTCCTTGGAAACGTGGTGGTAAGTATTTTGTCAGTCACAATGCTGTCATACCCATATGTAACATACCCATACATTGTATACATTGCAGTGGGCAATTAACTTGTTAAACAAGCACGTTTTTAGGATGAGCCGGCGGTGGAAGCCAGAAGACAACAGTGACCGTGCAAACTCCATGCTAGACAACAATGGAGGCCAGGGTGCGGTGCAAAACGACAGACGACGTTCCGGTTTGGGTCAAGTTCGTTGGGAAACTTCTTCAAATTCCAGAGGTCAGAATTGAGCTGGGGAAGGGGTTGCTAAAATGTTGGCACAGCAGGACTACCTGCTGAGTCCATTATTGTATATTATGGTATATTATTACCAAGCAGTGTTAATCATCAATATTGAACAGAATAATCGTAAACAATAGCTTAATATAGTTTTTAAGCTTGGCATACATAATTGTAATAACTAGATTCACGTTGGTATTGATTGACAAGCTTTTATTATAAAATGGAACATTTTGCTCAAACTCGTTTTAATTATGTAATTGGTGTAATTGTAATTGCTCGATGGCTTAATGGTACTTTGTTATATACCTAGGTATTCAGTGAAACTGGTGATGTGTTGATGTCCTCCACCGCTGCTCCGCTGCTCTTGGCCACTTGGTGCAACGCCTGATCCACTCGCGCTCCGAAGACCATCACAGCCCTCGAACTCCAGGACGCCCACCTTGCAACCCACCCAGAGCCGCCTCCAAGCTACATGGAAGGTATGTCCCAGCCTGCACACCCGGCATTGCTCTCTCCACCATCTGACTATAGTTATTAAACAACCTAATTGTAATCTAATGACCTGATTGTAAACTGCCAGATGAATATTGTTACAATTGATATTTGTTGTTTCATTGACATTTGTTTTTTGTAGTTATCAGAGGAAACTCGCATGCTCTTTACATGGCGATGAGGTGAAGCTCCGATCAGGAAGGATCTCTGGGGAACATGGATAGGTGACACTGGGTCAGAACCCCCTTTTCAGGCAAATCTAGGTATTCCTTTAATTGTTATCTTGTTACACATACACATATTCCACATAACACACGACCATGTAAAATAGTGCTATGTGATGGTTGTGACAAATTGTAACAAATACTACAAAGTAATCACACAACATTGTCCAAAATATTTGTTAAACTATTTGTAAAAACTCTGTTCCTCTCAAACCCTATGTAACAATTACACGCCCAAGGAGCAATCATAGAATTAACAAAGTATGTTAGAAGAATGTAAATTTTAGCATATGTAATCTAGTTTATACACCCTGGTATATTTTATGCATGTGGACCAGTGCTCTTGTATTCTTACCAGTGCCATTCCCCAGAGCCACAGTGTGACAACAACTTGCAAACTCCAGAAAGACAACAATGGAGGTCGAGATTGTAATTGTAACGTAATTTGATATTCATTGTTATTGAGCTTCGCTTAATTGTAATATAACTAGTTTAAATGTAACAAAACTAATTGGATTTATTCATTGTTTAGTTAACTGAATTAATGTATGTTATTGGATAGGTCTGTATTATTGCCAAGCAGTGTTCATTGTTAATATTATTGAATAGCAGAATTGTAATTATTGAATAGCAGAATTGTAACGTAACTTGATATTCATTTGTTAGTGAGCTTGGCTTGTAATATAACTAAGTGAGCTTGGCTTGTAATATAACTAGTTTTATTGTAACAAAACTAATTGGATTTAATTGTAAATGTCTTTTCGTTATGAACTTTGAGCAATATTATGGTACTTCATTTTCACCTGTCAGGTACTCGATGCCCTCCAAACCTGAGGTTAGAAGGTCTGTGGCAGATGAGCCGAAGTTAAGAAGGTCTGTGGCGGATGAGCCGAAGTTAAGAAGGTCTGTGGCGGATGAGCCGAAGTTAAGAAGGTCTGTGGCGGATGAGCCGAAGTTAAGAAGGTCTGTGGCGGATGAGCCGAAGTCCAGGTGCAAAGCTAAGTGAACCTTTAAAGGGCTTGGCTTGGTCTGGTAGACAAAAATGCTGGAGAAACTCAGCGGATGAGGAAACTCACCCGCTGAGTTTCTCCAGCATTATTGTCTAACTTTGACTTTCCAGCATCTGCAATTCCTTTTTAAACTTTAAAGGGCCTGTGCCACTTGCCGATTTTTTTGGAGACTGCCACAACATGGACGTAACAGGTTACCGAAATATACGCGGCATGATGATGTTATGATGCGCGGTGTTTTTTCAAGTGTCACAATATTTTTTTGTCTCCGCTGGATTGTGAAATGTTCAAAATCTTTAGGCGCCGAAGTTAAGAAGGTCTGTGGCGGATGAGCCGAAGTTAAGAAGGTCTGTGGCGGATGAGCCGAAGTTAAGAAGGTCTGTGGCGGATGAGCCGAAGTTAAGAAGGTCCGTGGCGGATGAGCCGAAGTTAAGAAGGTCTGTGGCGGATGAGCCGAAGTTAAGAAGGTCCGTGGCGGATGAGCCGAAGTTAAGAAGGTCTGTGGCGGATGAGCCGAAGTTAAGAAGGTCTGTGGCGGATGAGCCGAAGTTAAGAAGGTCTGTGGCGGATGAGCCGAAGTTAAGAAGGTCTGTGGCGGATGAGCCGAAGTCCAGATGCAAAGCTAAGTGAACCTTTAAAGAGCTTTGCTTGGCTTGGTAGACATAAATGCTGGAGAAACTTAGTGGGGCGAGGAAACTCACCCACTGAGTTTCTCCCAACATTTTTATCTACCCGATTTTCCAGCATCTGCAGTTCATTTTTAAATTTTAAAGGACCTGTGGCACTTGCCAATTTTTTAGGAGACTGCCACTTCATTGACTGATGTAACAGGTCACCGAAATATATGCGGCGTGATGATGCATGACGTGGCGGTGACGCAGCCTGATGATGTTATGACGCGCGGTGTTTTTTCAAGTGTCACAATATTTTTTTTTCGCAGCTGGATTTTGAAATGTTCAAAATTTTTAGGCGACACTGATACGAAGTCAAGAAGGTCTGTGGCGGATGAGCCGAAGTCAAGAAGGTCTGTGGCGGATGAGCCGAAGTCAAGAAGGTCTGTGGCGGATGAGCCGAAGTTAAGAAGGTCTGTGGCGGATGAGCCGAAGTTAAGAAGGTCTGTGACGGATGAGCCAAAGTCAAGAAGGTCTGTGGCGGATGAGCCGAAGTCAAGAAGGTCTGTGGCGGATGAGCCGAAGTCCAGATGCAAAGGGAAGTGAACCTTTAATGCTTTACACATGCTCTGCAATGCAATTACACTGTTGTCAAACATTGTCAAACTGTTAAACCGAGGAGTACCCCACCCCATTTCTCCCTGGTCATACAACTCTGGCATTATTGTCATGTTAACCAAAATGACACAAAGTGCCAGAAGTAACTGAGCTGAGTCAGTCTTTTTGTGGGCGTCTGAAACGTAGTGGACGCAGACACAATGCAGCTCGTGCAAGCAGATTAGTTTAACAGCATCATATTTGACATATTTTGGGCCAGACGTTGTTCCTGTACTGTGACTTTTTTATGTTTCAATTGTCAATTCAATCAGCTTCATAGAGTTCAGTTTAAATGTAATATAGATTAATTTACTTTAGTTTTGTGGCATGATGTTACTGTAATATACATCATCTAACATTTTTAATACAGATCCTGATTAACTGTCCAAAGGTTCCATGTAAATTGCTACAAAGGCCAACGTAGTTATGTAGTTGCTTGTACATTGTATAATTGGCACATAGTCCCCATACACATTGCTATAAAGCTCAATGTGCTCAATGTGCATTGCTTGGACTAATCTGGCTGTCATGTGGAATTGAACCTGGATCACACACATCATTCAGTGGTAAGCACTCTGGTATCTTTGGTGGTAAGTTACAGGTCATAACATCGACATTCAGATTGGAGTTATTTGTAGTTGTTATTTCTATGCTTGTTGCTCTGGCCATTATAAAGGTAGGAACTTATTGGTGTTTTCATTACTAATATGTGAATGTCTTTTTTTCCGCAGACTAAGCTTGGAAATCTGTCAGGAGTTACAGGTCACAACAGGGGACATCCAGATCGGGGTTATTTGTAGTTATTTCATTACTAATACATTTGTCTTTTTTTCCGCAGACTAAGCTTGCAAATCTGTCAATTTGAATCAGAAATTCCAAACATTGCAACTGTACAAAAACAGGTTTGCTGGTAATGCGCATCACAGATTTCAGTGATATCCTGGAGCTCTGCTTGATTGCCCTGAGAGAGGGAGTCGGGGAGGAATTTCCCAAAGATTTTCCTGAAATTGGCAACAGGTTTTTTCTTTGGTTTTTTGCCTCCCCCAGGATTCAGCATTACCAGCATGTTAGGGTGAGGGTAATTAAAATAATGCAAAATAAAATATAATTGAATTAAAGCAAATGAAGTCTTGTCTTTTTTTTGTATTTGTGTATTTGTTTGCCTTTTATCAGCAACTTGTCAACTATAATGGTGCATGGAAGGGGGGGTTTAAACGAAAATGGAGTAAAGTGGTTGTGACCTAAAGTAAACTTAAAGTAAACTAAACTTTAGTGGTAAAAGGTTCTTCAGCCTAACATGCCAACCAGACGCCTCTTCTAAAAACTAGTCCAATATTCCCCATTTGGCACATAATATATCTCCAGGGCTGAATGTAGTCCACTACCGAGAATATAGAAACCCAAGGTGGAATTTTCATTCCAAAGGAGAAAGTCCCAAGGAGCCATGAGGGAAGGGAGCTGGCCCAAGTTGATTGGAAAAATACACTGAGGATTGGGTAACGTTTAAAGAGCAACAAAAAATAACTAAAAAGGCAATACGGGGAGAAAAGATGAGGTACGAAGGTAAGCTAGCCAAGAATATAAAGGAGGATAGTAAAAGCTTCTTTAGGATAAGAAAAAAGTAGTTAAGACCAAAGTTGATCCTTAAAGACTGAATAGGGTGAATTTATTATGGGGAACAATGAAATGGCAGATGAGTTAAACAGGTACTTTGGATTCTGATGTACTAAGCCAGAGGATGTGTGGTGACAGAGGAACTGAAGGAAATTCACATTAGGCAGGAAATAACGGTGTTGGGTAGACTGATTCGATTGATGGCGTGGAGGCATAAGTGATCATTTTCCAATGTTCTATAGATTCAGGATCAGTTCCTGTGGATGGGCATGTTATCCCACTTTTTAAGAAAGGTGGGAGAGAGAAATCGGAATTATAGAGCAGTTAGCCTGACATTGGTGGTGGTGAAGATCCTGGAGTCAATCATAAAAGATGAAATAGAGGCACATTTGTATAGCAGTAACAGGATATGTCCGAGTCCGCATGGATTTACGAAGGAGAAATCATGCGTGACTAGTCTTCTGGAATTCTTTGAGGATGTAACTTGGAAAATGGACAAGGGGGAGCCAGTGGATGTGGTGTACCTGGACTTTCAGAAAGCATCTGATAAAGCAGTAACAGGATCGGTCAGAGTCAGCATGGATTTACAAAGGGGAAATCATGCTTGACTAATCATCTGGAATTTTTGAGGATGTAACTAGGAAGATGGACAAGGGGAGAGCCAGTGGATGTAGTAGTGTATCTGGACTTTCAGAAAGCACTTGATAAGGTCCTACATAGGCGATTAGTGGGCAAAATTAGGGCACATGGTATTGGGGGTAGAGTGCTGACATGGATAGAAAATTGGTTGGCAGACAGGGATTAACGGGTCCCTTTCAGAATGGCAGGCAGTGACTAGTGGGGTACCGCAAGGCTCGATGCTGGGACCGCAGCTATTTACAATATACATCAATGATTTAGACAAAGGGATTCAAAGTAACAGCAAATTTGCAGATGACACAAATCTGGGTGGTAGTGTGAACTGTGAGGAGGATGCTATGAGAATGCAGGGTGACTTGGACAGGTTAGGTGAGTGGGCAGATGCATGGCAGATGCAGTTTAACGTGGATAATGTGAGGTTATCCACTTTGGTAGCAAAAACAGGAAGGTAGATTATTATCTAAATGGTGTCAAGTTGGAAAAAGGGGAAGTACAACGGGATCTGGAGGTCCTTGTTTATCAGTCAATGAAAGTAAGCGTGCAGGTGTACAGCAGGCAGTGAAGAAAGCAAATGGCATGTTGGCCTTCATAACAAGAGGAGTTGAGTATAGGAGCAAAGATGTCCTTTTGCAGTTGTACAAAGCCGTAGTGAGTAATGTGTGCAGTTTTGGTTTACAAATTTGAGGAAGGACATTCTTGCTATTGAGGCAGTGCAGCGTAGGTTCACTAGGTTAATTCCCAGAATGGCGGGACTGTCATTTGCTGAGAGAATGGAGCGGCCGGGCTTGTATACTCTGGAATTTAGAAGGATGAGAGGAGATCTTATTGAAACATATAAGATTATTAAGGGTTTGGACATGCTAGCGGCAGGAAACATATTCCCGATGGTACACAAAAAAGCTGGAGAAACTCAGCGAGTGCAGCAGCATCTATGGAGCGAAGGAAAAAGGCAACATTTCGGGCCAAAACCCTTCTTCAGACATATTCCCGATGTTGGGCGAGTCCAGAACCAGGGGCCACAGTTTAAGAAGATGGTGTAAGCCATTTAGAACGGAGATGAGGAAACTTTTTCACACAGTCTGTGGAATTATCTGCCTAGGTAGGGCTCTTGAAGATAGCAGTTAGGGGATGTTGGGGGGGAGAAGGCAGGAACAGTGTACTGATTGTGGATGACCAGCCATAATCACATTAACTGGCGGTGCTGGCTTAAAGGGCCGAATGACCTACTTTTTTAAATTTCAAAATAGACTTTATTCGAGAAATAAATATATACAGTACATGATCCTTACAAAACTCCATCCGACATTCTCGGAGGCTATTCATACATACAATAATTTCCCCAAAACCCAAATTTATCCCCTCACCCTTGCCATTCACGCCCCTATTTTGAGGGGCGTCTCCACCACACCCTGCCCCCCATGTCCAGCAGCGGAAGGACCCTAGACTGTGGTCCTCCCTGACCAAGCCTTTGCGTTGGCTGCACCGAGCTTCAGTGCGTCCCTCAGCATGTACTCCTGCAGTCTGCAGCGGGCCAATCGGCAACATTCCCGAACGGACATCTCCCTCCGCTGGGTGGTCAATAACGCTCGGGCAGACCAAAGAGTATCTTTCACCGAGTTGATGACCCTCCAGCAGCACTAAATCAAAGCACGAGGTAGAAGAAGCACAAGCACCACTGAGGCATGCAGACATTGTTGGTGGGGTGCAGCAAGGGAAACCAGTGTGGAGTAAGGCAGGTCCAACTGAGAGAAGGAAATTGGTTGTAGAGCAGGTATGTCGTCAGGAGGAAGCAGTGAGATGTGTGAGGGCAGTAGCTCAAGTTAAGCAGGGACAGTGGATGAACTGAGAAAGTGTAGACAAGAGGAAGTTTAGCTGGAGGGACCTGTGTTGTATGGAGGCGGGTCATGTAATTCTCTTTATAATGGCTATTTCAGGGCTCTCACTTAACTTTTTTTCGCTGTTGCCAGCCGGGCAACCTAGGCAGCTTTTTAGGTGGTCATTTAAGACGGCTTGCATGACTAAACTAAACATATTCACCGATCAAGACATGTTATATACCACAATGACATGGAGCAAAATTATATCAGTATCTCAACTCTTTTTAAACGTTGCAATGAATGCAATATCAACTTTAAATGGACAGAAACATTATATTTGTGAGAACTTGTGTAACTTTTCTGCTTGATATTTAAACCATCTCCTGAAAAGCAATGTAAAGACAGAGCTATTCAAATACATCTAAAAGTCACTAATTGTCATCTGAGTCGCTCTCGAGCAGAGCATCCTCCTCATCAGACTTGTCGCTGCAGGGTGAGGTCCCGAGGCAGATGCAGCAGCTGGGCCTTCTCCCGTGTTAGGCCTCCTTGCCTTCATCCCTCCTGCATGCCTCAAGCTGATGGCTGTCCAGGGATCAGAGTCCTTGACGTCACCTGGTCGTCCTGGAGGGAACTTCTAATGGTGGTCTTCAGCTGCTTCAGTCGACTGATGCCTCGCTCAGCCTCAGCTGAACTTGCCGGTATGGAATGGACGAGGTCAAGGAGAGTGCAGACGTTGGGTAGCTCTTCTGGTGTGGGACTTCAGGAACACCATGCTGTATCACAACAGCCCTTTCAGCAACATGGCTGGTACTTGGCACCACACTGGAGCATTAGGGGGAGCTTCAATGCCCAAATTTCAGGGTGGGTTTCTGATGAAAAAGTGGGGGAGGACTGGTAAATGAGAGACAGAGACACAGAATCAGAGACATAAGGGGCAGAGGCAGAGACAAAGATAGACAGAGATGGAGACAGACAGAGAGAGACGGAGACAGATAGAAAGACAGGGACAGAGACAGGTACATGGATAGGACAGGTTTGGAGGGATATGGACCAAACGCGGGAAGGTGGCTTTGCAGTTTCTCTCCGGGTGAGGGATTTAAGGGCCTGTCCCACTTGGGCGTCATTTTTGGCGACAGCCTGAAAAGAGGTTGGAGCATCGTGGTCGGGTCGGGTCGTGACGCATGTAGTGATGCGCGGGTGATCCGCAATTTCTCCGTCGCCCCAGGATTTTGGAATGTTCAAACTCCAGGGGCGGCATTTGGGTGTCATCATGTTGTGCGCCCTGTCACACACTGACGTATACTGTCCTGCGGGTGACGCCCGGTTAGTGTTAGGGTTAGGGATGGTGTTAGGGACCACAGATGGGCTGTAAAATATTCTTCCTTCAATGCATGGATTTTAACTTTAATATATTAAAATTAATACAATAAAATCAATTATGCAAATGAAAATATGTCTGAATCGTTCAGTTTCATTTTCTATTGGTCCGCTTCCAGATCCAAATTCCCATCTCTAACTTTTCACAGGGATGGATTCAGCAAGTTAGACTGAACTCCCCTCTCCCCCCCCCCCCCCCCCCCCCCCCCCCCGCTGCCTCTGGGGGTTTTGAGAGACCATTGGAAGAGAGATCTGCCTCTGGGACAACTCGTGACCAACAGTTTACTTCCCATGAGGAGCAGGCAGAACATTGAGGGTTCGAGTCCACCCCTGGGGCCCCTGTGTCACATTTAGTTCAGAAATACAGTGCCCTTCGGCCCACTGAGTCCGTGCCGACCAACAATCCCCTGCACACTATCCCACACATGCTAGGGACAATTTATACTTAAATACCAAGCTTATCAACCTAGAGTTAGGGTTAGGGTTACCCCCCGCACTCCATAGGCGCACAGGTTTGTATAAATTGTCCCTAGCCTGTGTGGGATAGTGTGCGATAGTTGCTGTTGTTCCCTTAAAGGGCCTGTCCCACATTACGATTTTTTCGACGACTGCGGAGCGTCAGTGACTGACGCCCTTTAAAACCGTCACTGTCGCTCCGCCGTCGCCGATAAAATCGCAAAGTGGGACAAGGCCTTTAAGGGAACAACAGCAACAGAACAATTTGCAGCGGTGTCAAGCGCCAATCCGCTGCCTGAGCCGCTGGTTCACAAACAAGCAGCAACTCCACAGGGCAAGGCAGGGAACAAGGATAAGGCAGGAGCTCTCTGAGAAACGCTGGCACAGTTTGCATCAGGCCATCCACTGTCCACATCAGCCAAAGCTTTCCTTCGCTTGCCAATCCGGGCAAAATGACATGACTTTTATGTTGCCTGACGGGACTTTAGGTTGCCATTAATTTCGAGCCCTGTATTTATGACGTGCTGCCATCACCGCAGAACCTCAAACAATGGGTGGGTGGGGACCCACTGTGTCCCTTGTGCTCAGAGGTGGCAATGTTGAGGCATATTTTGTCACGGTATAGGACTAGTCTTTCTCAGGGTCGGTATACTTGCCGGATTAACCAGGTATTGAAGTGCATTGCCACAGTAATTGAGAGGAGGAGTACAGATGAATTTAGTAGGCATCAGGACTGGGAGTGCGGTGATTCATTTTGTCTGTGAGGAAGAGAAAGATAGAGGAAGGATGTTTGCAGCTAGATTCATATCAGGCCAGTTACGGAGAGCCAATGATTGGGAGATACAAGTAGATTTAGGAGGAAAGTTTGTTCCGCAGGAAATAATTACTACTAGATTGAGGCTTGATATAGTATTATGGTCAGTTAGTCAGCGGATAGTGTCTTTTATAGAAATGACGGTGCCTTTGAAGAACTTAGTGGATGAGGCTTATAAAAGAAAAATATTTAAATATGTAGAGTTGGAAGCAGATGTTGAACAGCGAGGATGAAGAGCAACAGTATGTCCAGTGGAGGTGGGTTGTAGAGGTTTGATAGCAAGTTCAACCATGTCGCTATTTGGAGAACTGGGAATTCACAGACAGAGTTTGCGTCAGGTTGTAAAGCAAATGTCAGAGGCAGAAGAGCAAGGGTGTAGGTGGATTTGGTGGAGAAGAAATAGTGTCAGTTGGAGGCAGAAAGGAAAAGTATGACTTGCAGTATGTGCCAGAACCAACTGTCAAACCTTACTGAGGTGTCGTGGGCCTAACTCAATGAAACATCAATGAAGGGAGGTGCCCACTCGATAACCCTAATGATATACTTGCATCTACAGGATTCGATTTTTTTTTAAGAGAATTAATATGTAGATAGCTGGGTTTTTTTCGCATATGAAGTCATTTATTGTAAGTTGGTGTATTTAGTTAGATAATACTTTGGTTTTGGGATTGGTTTTCTTAGTTGAGCGCTATCCTGGAATTACAGCACAAGTACTTTGTGTTTTAATTGTAATTTAACATCTGCTCAAGGATCAGATATGTGGGCATATTACAGAAGGATGCAAGAACCACAGGGTTATTGTAGTGGGTGACTTTTAACGTCCCCAATAGTGACTGATGCAGGGCAAGAGGATTAGATGGCAACATTTGTAAGGTGTATCCAATGGATAGGACAGGTTTGGTGGGATATGGACCGAGTGCAGGCAAGTTGGACTAGTGTAGCTTGGACTCGTGTAGTTGACCGGTGTGGGCAAGTTGGGCCGAAGGGCCTGTTTCCACACTGTATCACTCTATAATTCTAAGACGTTTTCGTTAAACAGTAGGTTGATAGCCTGATTCAAGGAGGGACAATATGGACCTTGCATTGGGAACTATGGACCTTATATTGGGGAAACTGGCCTGGCCAAGTGACTAGCGTTGCAGTGGAAGAAGAATTGGGAGATAATCACATTTTTGAATAGGGGCAGGTCTAGATGTTGGGGGAAGGTTCTTAATTGGGGCAAGGCAGATTACAATGCTAACACAGGGGAACAGGTTCAAGGATCTGACTAGTAGAACAGAAAAAGACTCACTCATCTGTTTAGTTACAAATCAGTTTTATTGGCAAGAGAGAACAAGAACAATACTTGGCTTGGTATGGCGTGGACTTACAACACACCTCTCTCTCTCTGCCCGTGGTGCTGATCACGACTCAGCCCATCAGTGAACCCCTCTCGTACATGAACACATCAGATGTATTGGCAAGAGAGACAACAAAGAGAATACTGGTCTTGGTATGAATGGGGTCCATTTTACAGCAGCACACCTCTCTCTCTCTCTCTCTCTCTCTCCCTCTTCCTTCGTCCGCGGCGCTGATCATGACTCAGCCCGTCGGTCAATCCCTCTCATACAAAAAACAACAGATAAGAAATCAGCTGTTAAAATAACCGCCTGCAAGTACTGGCCAATAGTGCTACTCCCAAATTCAAACTATGACCAATGGCAGGGGACTGCATCTGAGCGAGCCCCTCCCCCCCGGAAATAAAGCGCTATCAGCCGCAGACTGGCGCGTAAAGCAATACACAGCACTACAGACTTGGCGCGTAAGGGCAATAAACAGCGCTTCCGGTTTGGTGTGCAAAGGTTTAAACAGATCGCTGTCAGCTTAGTGTGTGGGAATTTAAACAAAGAGCTGTTGGCTGCAGCGCTATAGGTTCTAAATATAGAGCTACCGGCCGCAGTGTTTTGGACTTTAAATATAGCGCTATGGCCACAGCGCTATTGGTCACAGACTGTTCGGGCAAAATTCTCGTATAACAAATGCCATTAGGCAACAGCTAATGAAGGTAGTTTGGTAACAGTAATGGGGTAAGTCCAAAGATGACATGTGGGAATCATTTAGAGGGCAGCTGACTAAAGTGCAAGATCAGCAGTAAGCAAGAAAAAAGATCACGGTAAGGGAACCATGAATGACCAAGGAGGTTGTAAACTTGGTCAAGAAGAAGAGGTGTATGTCAGGTTTATGAAGGTGACATCAAACGGGGCTTATGGGGAATATAAAGTGAGGAGGAAATAACTTCAGCAGACAATTAGGACCAAAAGGGGCCATTAAATATCATTGGTGGGTTGGATTAAGGAAAATCCCAATGCTTTTTACGTGTTAAAAAGGAGATGGTGACAAGGGAAGAAAGTTGGACCGCTCAAATTTATAGGAGGGAATCAATGCTTGAAGTAGGAGGATATCAGTGAGGTACTAAACACCACTGTGCCATCTTTGAGCTGTTGCCTTACAGCGCCAGAGACTGGGTTTAATCCTTACTACGGATATCTGTACGGAGTTTGTACATTCTCCCTGTGACCACGTGGGTTTTCTCTGAATGCTCCAGTTTCCTCCCACATTCCATAGATGTGCAGGTTTGTAGATAAATTGGCTTCTGCAAATTGTCCCTAGTGTGTAAGATAAAACTGGTATGGGTGATTGTTGGGCGGTGTGGACCTGATGGGCCCAAAAGGGCCTGTTTCCACGTATCACAAAATCCAAAAACAAACTACGGAGAAATGCAAGAACCACAGGGGTGTTCCAGTTGGTGACTTTAATTTTCCCAATATCGGCATGGACTAACACACGAGGCAAGAGGGTTAGACAGGGCAGAATTTGTGAGGATACAAGTGGAATTTTGTAGGAAGGAACTGCAGATGCTGGTTTAAACCGAAGATTGACACAAAATGCTGGAGTAACTCAGTGGGACAGGCAGCATCTCTGGATAGAAGGAATGGGTGACGTTTCGGGTCAGATCCCTTCTTCAGACTTCTGACGTTTCAGACACGAAACATCTCCCATTCCTTCTATCCAGAGGTGCCGTCTGTCCCACTAAGTTACTCCAGCATTTTGTGTCTATCTACAAATAGAATTGGTTGGATACAAATCTAAGAAGGTTTCCTTAAACAAGATATTGATACTGATTTAAGGAGGGACCATACTGGGACCTTGTATTGGGAAATGGGCCTGGCCAGATGACTGGTGTTGGGGTGAAAGAACAATTTGGAAATAGCGATCACAACTACATAAGTTTTACGATTGTTTTGTACAGAGACAAGTCAAGAATCAAGAATGTTTTACTGTCATATGTCCCAGATAGAACAATGAAATTCTTACTTGCAGCAGCACAGCGGCATATTTAAACATAGTATACTGTAAACAAAATAATACATACGAAAAAAAAGTTCAGTGTGTGTATATATATGCATACTTAAGTATAAAGAAATATATATATCTATATATTTGTTGGTCGGCGTGGACTCGATGTATATATATATATCGTGTGGGCATCGAGTCCACGCGATATATATACACATATACACACACATACATATGAACATACGCATGCACACATACATACACATAAAAAAACAAGCTATAATAGTGCAATAATAACAATAATAGTATGTAGTTCAGTGCTTATTTGGGAGAGTGTAGTGTTTAATAGGGGTCACGGAAAGAGCGTTCACGTTGCGGCCCTGTTTCCACCAATCTTTCCACCAACACGCACGAAAAGCACAAGAAGTGTAAGATTCCATTGTATGCAGATGCCAAAAGTGTGTTGAGCTCTGGCTGAACAATTTCTAATATTATGATGTGGACTCGATAGGAAGAAGTGTTTAATAGTCCAATGGCTGTAGGGAAGAAACTGTTCCTGAACCTGAACGTTACAGTTTTCAGGCTCCTTTACCTTCTTCCCGATGGCAGGAGTGCAATGAGTGTGTGGCCAGGGTGGTGTAGGTCTCTGATGATGCTGGCTGCCTTTATGAGGCAGCGACTCGGGTAAATCCCTTCAATGGTGGGGAGGTCAGAACCCCTGATGGATTGGGCAGTGTTCACAACTTTTTGCAATCTTCCTTGCTCCTGGGCATTCAAGTAGTCAAACCAGGTCGTGATGCAACCAGTCTATATGCTCTCTCCTGTACACCTGTAGAAGTTCAAGAAAATCCTCTCTAACATCAGGAGGAGTCCCAGCGGCGATAGTGGGGAGATCAGTGCAGCGCTCGATGAGGGCGCCGACCGACGAACAAAGACGGACCACGTGGGAGTGAGGATGCTGCTGCTGGGGGGGTGGGAGAAATAAAGGAGGACTCGGCATGTGGGAGGGGGAAGAACAAAGGAGGACCTTTATATCTTTGTTAGCACCTTTTCAGTGGCGACTATTGCATACCTTGGGTATATAAGCAAAGAATTTCACTGTGACTTGTCACGTGTGACAATAAAGTATTCATTCATTCATTCATTCATTCGCATACTGAATCTCCGTAATCTTCTTGTGAGTGTTGTATGTTTTGTCCAGTCTGTCCAAGATATATGTACTGCAGGAACATGCTCTTAAACATCAGGGCAAACTACGTTGGTAGTACGGGCACGTTTTGGTGCGATATGGACCAAACACGCCACTATGGACTACATCTACCGGCTGCGAAGCCAAACATATCGGCCACAGAGCCGAATACGACCGGAGAGAGGAGGAGAGAGAGGAGAGAGAGGAGGAGGAGGAGATGCAAGCGGTGTGATAGGAGGCAGAGACGGGGTAAAAGAGCAGGCTCTTACATGAGAGGGAGACGGGGAAAAAGAGCAGGCATTCACGCTAGGCTAACAGCTAACCCCACCCAACCGGCAGTGCCCTCGCTTCTCCTCTCCAATGTCCGCTTCCTGGACAACAAACTCGACGAGCTGCGTATTCTTCTGCAGTTGTACAGGGTCTTGGTGAGACCACACCTGGAGTATTGCGTACAGTTTTGGTCTCCTAATCTGAGGAAAGGCATTCTTGCCATAGAGGGAGTACAGAGAAGGTTCACCAGACTGATTCCTGGGGTGGCAGGACTTTCATATGAAGAAAGACTGGATAGACTCGGCTTGTACTCGCTAGAATTCAGAAGTTTGAGGGGGGATCTTATAGAAACTTACAAAATTCTTAAGGGGTTGGACAGGCTAGATGCAGGAAGATTATTCCCAATGTTGGGGAAGTCCAGAACTAGGGTTCACAGTTTAAGGATAAGGGGGAAGTCTTTTAGGACCGAGATGAGAAAACCATTTTTTTTCACACACAGAGAGAGTTGTGAATCTGTGGAATTCTCTGCCACAGAACGCAGTTGAGGCCAGTTCATTGGCTATATTTAAGAGGGAGTTAGATGTGGCCCTTGTGGCTAAAGGGATCAGGGGGTATGGAGAGAAGGCAGGTACAGGACACTGAGTTGGATGATCAGCCATGACCATATCGAATGGCGGTGCAGGCTCGAAAGCCGAATGGCCTACTCCTGCACCTATTTTACTTCGGAGTCACGTGAGTGACTACGTGAAGAGCTCGCTCAGCACGCATGCGTGGCATTGCGTTCAGCAGTGCAACAGCGGCCGCATCGGGAGTCAGGCGCTCCCGCTACAGGGTGAAAGAACAGACCGTCAGGTAAGTACCCTGAGGTCGGTTTTCTTTCACAGGAGAGCCTTCTGCTTTGTTTCACAGGCAGTGAAGAAAGGCTCTTGAACAAACTTGTCCCCCGCTCGACTCCAACGGAGGAGCGTTCCATCTAGGGAGGGGCAGCAACAGGCGGTAGGACCACTTACCGGGTGCTCCGCCATACCCGACACCGTGCCGAGCCCAGTCCCGCTAGCGCCTGAGCAGCGGGCTGGATGTAAAGCTACCGAAGAAGCGTCCGGCCGGTGGCTTCCGCACGGGGGAGAGACAGCCGCCTGAGCCGCTTGGAGCGGCTCCTGGAGCAGGTGCTCCAGCGAGACGCGCCGCGTGAGGGGCGCTCTCGCAGGGGGAGTTCAGGCACTCCCTCCACAGTGTCTTGTGCACTGCCCATTGCTTCCTCCTTACCCGAGGGTAGCTTTGGTGACCAGGACTGGGCTGGTCAAGAAGAGGGGACGCTGGCTGAAGATGTCGGGAATATGCAAGGGGTGCAGGACCAGGAAGAGCTGCTGGGTGTGGTGGACCGCTACGTGGCAGCCCCACGTGCAGGAAGGCCGTTAGAGGCCAAACTAGCGGCCAGCATTGACCACCTCTCCAACAGGCCCCTACAGGAGCAGGTGGTCAATGAGGCCGTATACAGCTCCAGAGAACTGTGAGTCCCTTAAAGTGCTGGCTGTAAACAGCCAAATATGGGGGCACGTTGGGGCAAATATTCGGAACCAGGAGCTAAAACTGCAGCGGATCCTCAGGCTCCTGACGTCAGCCATCACATCGTTTTCTCGTTCCGTGGACAATACGGTGATGATCACAAACTTCGTAAACAAATCATAAGACCTGCCATAAATCCTAAATTTGCGGGGTTGTGCAAAACCCCAGCCACTGAGCCAGATACACTGCTCTTTGGCAAAGACCTCACAAAGCAAATGAAGGATATGGAAGAGGCCTCAAAAACTTTCGGTCTCATGAGGGCAGGCCCCGGGACGAGCAAACCAAAAACAATAATTCCCAAGCGGCAGCACCCCATCGCGTCCACCAGTCAACGTCTACCATATGGGACTGGTGAAAGCTCGGGGTCCGCATTCTATCACCGGAAGTCTTTTTTAGACCAGGGCCCAGAGCGGACCCCATGGAAAATGCACCACCCCCCAACATCACCGCCACGTCAGACAACGCGCAAGACTCGTTGGACCGGGAGAAAACAGAAGAAATACCCATAACCATGGAGGTAGGTGGGTCTGGTTCCTACCAGCATATAGAAAGTAGGGGCTTAATACTAACAGGAGATTACACCTGTTTAAAGAAGCATGGGAGTCTATCACGAGTGATCAGTATATACTCAATGGCATTAGTGGATACAAAATACAATTCATACTAGAAAAATTGCCACCAGTTCAACATTCACCCCAGAGGGTATCTTCCCTCTCAGTTAAAGAAAAACGAGAGGGACAAGCTGAACTGGTGAGACTAATTACAAAGGGTATCATTGAAAAAACAAAACATGAACCCTTGGAATTCGTATCAAATATATTCACTAAAACCAAAAAAGATGGTGGATGTCGCATCATCATTGACTTAACTCACTAAATATGTTTGTTAAGTATATACATTTCAAAATGGAAACGTTTGTTACTGCCAAACAACTAATTTCCAAAGGATACTTCATGGCAAGCATTGATCTTAAAGATGCTTACTGTTCGGTACCCATTCACAAGGATCATCGCAGATACCTGAAATTTACCTGGATGGGGCAGCTATGGCAGTTTAAAGCGTTACCCAATGGGTTAAACATCAGCCCCAAGATTATTCACCAAGATACTAAAACCAGCTCTGGCAATATTAAGAAGACAAAAACATATTGTCATGGCATATCTTGATGATATCTTAATAGTAGGCAAGACCATGGAATTGACTATGTCAGCTGTATCAGCTACCAAACAGTTGTTCGAAACCCTGGGATTTGTTTTACATCCAGATAAATCTAAGTTGAAACCATCCACAACCATGGGCTTCACAATTAATTCAGTCCACATGACTGTAACATTGCCACAGAGACAAAACAGTTGAATTGGCACAATCGTGCAACAATTTAATGGTCAACGAATGACCAACTATTCGACAAGTAGCAAGAGTAATTGGGAAAATGGTAGCAGCATTTCCGGCCACACAATTCGGACCTTTGCACTATCAAAACTTACAAAGAGCAAAGGTACAGGCACTAAAACGACATGCAGGTCATTATGATCGTGTCGTGAAGTTACCCACTGAAGCAATATCAGAACTACAGTGGTGAGCAAAAAACGTTTGGCATAGTTTCAGCCCTATTATCATCACTAACCCTACGTTAGTTATCCAAACAGATGCCAGTGCTCAAGGCTGGGGAGCAACTAACTCCATATCCAGCACAGGTGGTAGATGGACTAACCCAGAGTCATCATTACTACTTACACTGGGCATTAATTATCTAGAGATGTTGGGTGCCTTTTATGGTTTAAAAGCATATGCATCAAATATGCATCATTTGCATGTACGGTTACAAAAAGATAATACTACGGTGGTGGCCTGCATTAACCATATGGGCAGCATAAAATCGTTATCATGCGACAAGTTGGTCAACACAATTTGGCAATGGTGTGTCAAAAGACATATTTGGCTATCAGCAACTTACCTGCCAGGTAAGCTAAATACAGTGGCAGACACCAGGTCACGTGAATTTAATGACAACATCAAATGGATGTTAAACCCCAAAATATTTGCCAAAGTTATCAAGCAATATGGCACGCCAGATATCGATTTATTTGCATCAAGTCTAAATCACCAGGTACCTATGTATGTCGCTTGGGAACCAGACCCTGAGGCAGCAGCGGTAAATGCGTTCGCACTGGATTGGGGAAATTTCTTCTTCTATGCATTTCCTCCCTTCTGCCTCATCAGTCGGGTACTACGCAAAATAAAAATGGATTCTGCTTCAGGTATTTTGATAGTACCGACTGGCCTACGCAGCCATGGTTCCCAATACTCCATGACATGGTTGTCGAAACTCGGATGGTATTCCCCAGTGACCCAGAGTTATTAACACACCCAGTGTCAGGCATAAGCCACCCGTGCCATGAAAAAATCAAAAAAAAAAACTCCTGGGTTGCAGATTCTGAACAGACCACTTCTGGGACTGGGATTATCAGAACAAACCGTCAACACCATGTCAGCATCCCTCCGAACATCCACAAGAAAACAGTAGTTGTCCAGCATCAAAAAATGGGAGAAGTACTGCTTGGATACAGGGACCACCTACTCAACCACTACAGTTACCAACGTACTGGAATTCTTGGCGAACCTTCACCACGATGAAGGGCTCAGCTACAGTGCCATCAACACAGCTAGAAGTGCCCTGTCTGTCTATTTAAAACAAGCTCCAGGACAACAGGCCATGGGGTCCCACCCGCTGGTGGTCAAACTAATGAAGGGTATTTACAACTCTAACCCCCCTAGACCAAGGTACACCCATATATGGGATGTCAGTGTGGTCCTGACATACCTCAGGGGATGGCCACCAGCCAGATCCCTCAACCTGGAACAATCTATGCTCAAAACACACATGTTGATGGCACTTGTATCTGCACAGTGGGTCCAGTCACTACACCTATTGTGACTGGACAACATGATCACAGCTCCAGACCAGATCTCTTTCATTATCCAGGGACTGATCAAACAGAGCAGACCAGGAACACCTAATCCAGTCGTGGAATTCCGGGCTTACCCGCCAGAACCACGGTTATGTGCCATGACCCACCTACTGTCCTACATAGACACAACCAAAAATATTCGAGGGAGTGAAAAAGCCTTGTGGGTCAGTCATAAAAAACCTTATGGTCGGGTGACGAGCCAAACCATTTCGAGATGGCTCAAGCAGGGCTAAAAGCTGCTGGGATAAACACTAACATGTACAAATCTCACTCCACCAGGGCAGCATCCACGTCGACAGCCAAATGAATGGACGTGCCTATAGACTACATCCTGGCTACAGCAGGATGGTTGGGGAAAAGAACATTCAGAACTTTTTATAATAAGGGGAGCAATTTAATTTCTTTGTTGTTATTGTTAAAAAATACCATTGTGTTTTTCTACAAACAGATTCATTGGTTGATTACGATAACACACATTCCTCCCTCAAAAACTTCGGCAGTGAGTGAAGTAATAACTGTTACACGGTTTGAAATCACAGAGTTTTAAAATCTTCACGTAGTCACTCACGTGACTCCTAAGTAAAATAGTAAGATTAAACGAGAACTTACCAGTTTGAAGTTTGATCTGTATTTTATGAGGAGTTACGGTGAGGGATTACGTGCCCTCCGCTCCCACCCTCAATAATATGGGTCAAACTGATAACTGATGTCTCCTTTTCTTTACTATGTTTATTTCAATAACTGTGTCTATCTGTGATTCCACACCACTGCTTTGAAGTATGCCGCACATGTGTGCTGAGCGGGCTATTCACGTAATCCCTCATCGTAACTCCTCATAAAATACAGATCAAACTTCAAACTGGTAAGTTCTCGTTTAATCTTACTATTTTCTATGTTTCTATGTTTCTATGTTAAGACAACATACAGGGATATAAGAGACTGCTGTGTGTTTGTTTTCACGGAATCATGGCTCCACGGTAACATCCCGGACTCGGCGATACAGCTGGAGGGAATTACATCATCCAGTGCGGACAGAGAGGCAGCTAGCTCTGGTAAGAGCAGAGGTGGAGGCCTGTGCTTGTACATAAACAAGGACTGGTGTGTGAACGCTACGATAGCCGGTAAACATTGCTCTCCGCTGATAGAATTCCTCATTGTGAAATGTCGGCCTTTCTATCTGCCGAGGGAATTCTCCATTGTTTTTGTTGTGGCTGTATATGTTACTCCAAGTGCTAATGCAAATTCTAAGGCCAACGAAGCACTGGGAGCCCTGCATGACACCGTCAGTGAGTTCCAGACCAAATATCCTGACAGCTTTATTGTGGTGGCCGGGGATTTTAATCACACCAGCCTTAAGATTGTGCTCCCAAAATTCAAGCAATATGTGGATTTTGAGACCGGGGAGAGAACATCTTGGACTTGGTTTATACCAACACCTCAGAGGCCTACAAGGCAGCCCCACGCCCTCACCTGGGCCACTCTGACCACATTTCAATGTATTTAACACCAGCCTACAGACCACTGCAAAAACAAGTCAGAGCGGAGAGAAAACACACCAGGGTCTGGCCAGAGGGAGCAGCCTCAGCACTGCAGGATTGTTTCCTGCACACTGACTGGGATGTGTTCAGGACAGCAGCATCCTATGATGACCTCATCAACATCGAGGAGTACGCAGAGACTGTAACCAGCTACATTGCTAAGTGCACCGACGATGTCACTGTCATTAAAACCTTCACTGCACGTGGAAACGAAAAGCCATGGATGACAGCAGAGGTGCGCTCGCTGCTGAGGGCCCGTGATGCAGCCTACAGAGCCGGTAACACAGCCGCTCTTCGATCTACCAGGACTGCACTGGAAAAAGGAATCAAGGCAGCGAAACGTGCCTATGCAGAGAAAATCCAGGGACACCTCTGTGACACAGGAGACACCAGGAGGATGTGGAAGGGAATCCAAACACTGACAAACACTGACGGGGTACAAGGCAAGGCAGCAGGTAACTGACACCGACACTTCTCTTCCAGATAAACTGAACAATTTCTTTGCATGTTTTGATGCAGCAAACACCACACCCAAGGGGAGAACCAGCCCCTGCTTACAAACCGACCAGCCAGTCCTGACCATAGACTCAATGGACACACGGAGAATCCTGTCTAAGGTCAACCCGTGGAAAGCAGTTGGACCCGACAACATCCCAGGACGTGTGCTCAAGGAATGTGCTGATGAGTTACCAGATGTGCTAACAGACATCTTAAACGTCTCCCTTAGTCAAGCCATTGTCCCCACATGCCTCAAAACTTCCAAAATAATCCCAATAGCAAATAAACCAGTTGTTGCCTGCCTAAATGACGACTGCCCTGTCACCCTGACCCCAATAATAATGAAGTGCTTTGAACGCCTGGTTAAACCTCACATTACTGCCAGCCTCCCCTCATCGTTAGACCCCTTCCAGTTTGCCTATCGACCCAACCGTTCTACAGAAGATGCCATCTCTACTACGCTGCACACAGTACTCACTCATTTGGAAAACAAAAACACCTACGCCAGAATCCTGTACATTGACTTCAGCTCAGCGTTTAATACCATCATCCCACAGAGACTTGTGGAGAAACTAACCCTGCTGGGCCTCAACACCACCCTGTGTCACTGGATCTTGGACTTTCTGACAGAGAGACCGCAGTCAGTCCGTGTTGACAAGAACACTTCAGGCTCGATCACGCTGAGCATCGGCTCCCCTCAAGGCTGTGTACTCAGCCCGCTGTTGTTCACATTGCTCACACATGACTGTGCTGCCAGATTCAGGGACAATAAGATCATAAAATTTGCAGATGACACAACAGTGGTGGGACTCATCAGCGGAGATGAGGAATCAATGTATAGGGAGGAAGTGAAACAACTAGTGGACTGGTGCGGCAACAACAATTTAGCATAAAACGTCGACAAAACAAAGGAGATGATTGTCGACTTCAGGAGGTCGCAGCCAAAACATACACCCCTCAACATCAGTGGCACCACGGTGGAGAGAGTGAAGAGCATAAAGTTCCTCGGAGTGCAAATTACAGACAGTCTCACCTGGTCCTGGAACAACACTGGGATTGTCAAACGGGCCCATCAGCGACTGCACTTCCTGAGGAAACTCAAACAGGCCTCACTCCCCACCAACATCCTCAGGACTTTTTACAGGGGTACGGTGGAGTCTGTACTCACGTACTGCATGAACATGTGGTAGTCCAACTGTAACTGCTCAGACAGGAAGGCTCTGCAGAAGGTAGTGAGGGGAGCAGAGAGGATCATTGGCGTCTCCCTACCCTCGGTACAAGAACAGTTCCAGAGCCGCTGTCTGAAAAAAGCTCTGAGAATAGCTAAGGACAAACTGCACCCCCTCCACACACACCTGGATCACGTGCCATCAGGCAAGAGATACCGTAGCATCAAAGCCCGGACTACCAGTGCTAAACAGCTTCCTGCCACAGGCTGTGAGGCTGCTAAACAGTCACTCCACCTGATTCTGCGGCTTTGCACTGACATTTTAATAACTCTGGCACTGGCCACTCAAATTAGCTGCCCTGGACATTTTAATGATTGTTTTTACTGTATTTTATTGTTGCTGTTTTACCTGCTTTTAACTATTTATACTGTTTCATCAGGGACTGGATTGTTTTTACTGTTATTATGTGTGAAATGTTTTAAGTTTCATGTGTGATGCTCCGGTATTCCCTGGGAAACGTCTTCTCATTTTGCACTGTACAACTGTTGCTTTGCAAGATGACAATAAAGGGTTGATTGATTGATTGATTGATTGATTGATTGATTGATTGATTGATTGATTGATTGATTGATTGATTGATTGATTGAAGCGCAGGCTTGGCGATCACTTCGCTCAACACCTCCGCTCGGTTTGCAATAACCAACCTGATATCCTGGTGGCTCAGCACTTCAACTCTTTTTTTAATTTAACTCTGAAATTGAAGATAGACACAAAATGCTGGAGTAACTCAGCGGGGCAGGCAGCATCTTTGGAGAGAAGGAATGGGTGACGTTTCGGGTCGAGACCTTTCTTCAGATTGAAATTGGTTTGTTTTGTGATAATATAGAAACATAGAAACATAGAAATTAGGTGCAGGAGTAGGCCATTCGGCCCTTCGAGCCTGCACCGCCATTCAATATGATCATGGCTGATCATCCAACTCAGTATCCCGTACCTGCCTTCTCTCCATACCCCCTGATCCCCTTAGCCACAACGGCCACATCTAACTCCCTCTTAAATATAGCCAATGAACTGGCCTCAACTACCCTCTGTGGCAGAGAGTTCCAGAGATTCACCACTCTCTGTGTGAAAAAAGTTCTTCTCATCTCGGTTTTAAAGGATTTCCCCCTTATCCTTAAGCTGTGACCCCTTGTCCTGGACTTCCCTAACATCGGGAACAATCTTCCTGCATCTAGCCTGTCCAACCCCTTAAGAATTTTGTAAGTTTCTATAAGATCCCCTCTCAATCTCCTAAATTCTAGAGAGTATAAACCAAGTCTATCCAGTCTTTCTTCATAAGACAGTCCTGACATCCCAGGAATCAGTCTGGTGAACCGTCTCTGCACGAATTTGGAGACCAAAACTGTACACAATACTCTGGGTGTGGTCTCACCAAGACCCTGTACAACTGCAGTAGAACCTCCCTGCTCCTATACTCAAATCCTTTTGCAATGAAAGCTAACATACCATTCTCTTTCTTTACTGCCTGCTGCACGTGCATGCCTACCTTCAATGACTGGTGTACCATGACACCCAGGTCTCGCTGCATCTCCCTTTCTCAATCGGCCACCAAAATGGATAACCTCACATTTATCCACATTATACTGCATCTGCCAAACATTTGCCCACTCACCCAGCCTATCCAAGTCACCTTGCAGTCTCCTAGCATCCTCCTCACAGCTAACACTGCCCCCCAGCTTAGTGTCATCCGCAAACTTGGAGATATTGCCTTCAATTCCCTCATCCAGATCATTAATATATATTGTAAATAGCTGGGGTCCCAGCACTGAGCCTTGCGGTACCCCACTAGTCACTGCCTGCCATTGTGAAAAGGACCCGTTTACTCCTACTCTTTGCTTCCTGTTTGCCAGCCAGTTCTCTATTCACATCAATACTGAACCCCCAATGCTGTGTGCTTTAAGTTTGTATACTAATCTCTTATGTGGGACCTTGTCGAAAGCCTTCTGGAAGTCCAGATACACCACATCCACTGGTTCTCCCCTATCCACGCTACTAGTTACATCCTCGAAAAATTCTATAAGATTCGTCAGACATGATTTACCTTTCATAAATCCATGCTGACTTTGTCCAATGATTTCACCACTTTCCAAATGTGCTGCTATCCCATCTTTAATAACTGACTCTAGCAGTTTCCCCACTACCGATGTTAGACTAACTGGTCTGTAATTCCCCATTTTCTCTCTCCCTCCCTTCTTAAAAAGTGGGGTTACGTTTGCTACCCGCCAATCTTCAGGAACTACTCCAGAATCTAAAGAGTTTTGAAAGATTATTACACTAATGCATCCACTATTTCTGGAGCTACTTCCTTAAGTACTCTGGGATGCAGCCTATCTGGCCCTGGAGATTTATCACCCTTTAATCCATTCAATTTACCCAACACCACTTCCCGGCTAACCTGGATTTCACTCAATTCCTCCAACTCCTTTGACCCGCGGTCCCCTGCTATTTCCGGAAATTATTTATGTCTTCCTTACTGAAGACGGAACCAAAGCAATTATTCAATTGGTCCGCCATATCCTTGTTCCCCATGATCAACTCACCTGTTTCTGACTGCAAGGGACCTACATTTGTTTTAACTAATCTCTTTCTTTCTATGCCTACGAAAGTCTTCGAAACAGCCGGCTTTTCCGCCAAATAGGTTTTCAAGCTGTTAACGCCTGGTGTATGTAGGCTGCTCCTACTGCGTCCGAGGGATAATAATTAGTGCGAATTGGCCTGCATTTTATTGGTTTTGGTTGTATTTTTGTGGTTTGTCACTCAGCTTTATGCGTTTCGTGTAGGATGGAACTGCAGATGCCGGTTTAAACCGAAGATGCACACAAAAAGCTGGACAGGCAGCATCTCTGGAGAGAAGGACTGGGTGACGTTTTGAATAGAGACCCTTCTTCAAACAATCACAAGTATTCTCACCGACGAGAGTTCAGTTCAGTCTGAAGACAAGTACTGACCCGAAGCGTCACCCATTCCTTCTCTCCAGTCGTTGCCTGTCCCGCTGAGTTACTCCAGCATGTTGTGTCTATTCACAAGTACTCTTTGTATTCACAAGTACTCTTTGTATATCTGTTGAATATGGACCCCGTGGAGGTGGAATTATATAACCTGTTTCAGTTCAGATGCTTATCAAATCGCATATAAAAAACACGATTAAAGCTCCTTCGACCTCATCAGGCTTTGGATTCAGATCCTAGTTACTCATTAATTTTTTTTGTCGCGACACCCCTGTTTCTTTCAACAATCACTTAAAGTCTATGGTCTCCTGTTCTCAAGTCTAGTTTATTTTCAGATGCGCAAATGTATTGAGGTACAGGACCAATGAAAAACATGCTTGCAGCAGCATCGCAGCTACACATAGACAACAAACAAAAACATAAATTATACATAAATTGTACAAGACAATGAAAAGAAAAATACTGTGCAATGAAATCAAAACATTAGATCAAACAGTGTGCAACCCTGTTCCGGTGCAACCCTGTTCCACCTTAATCCCTCTGCCCGCGTTGATTTTGAACCAAATCTTCTCTCATCCTTTGCTCCTCCTGAAAGACATTCTCCAGCATTGCAACCAAAGTTCCAGGTCGTAGGGTTATTCGAAGAAATAGACACTAAATACTGGAATAACTCAGCCGGGACAGGCAGCATCCCCGGAGAGAAGGAATGGGTGATGTTTTGGGTCGAGACTCTTCTTCAGACCAAAGAAGGGGCTCAATCTGAAACATCACCCATTCTTTCTCTCCAGAGATGCCGCCCATCCCGCTGAGTTACTCCAGCAATTTCTGTCTACCTTCGGTGTAAACCAGCATCTGCAGTTATTTCTTACATTGTTCTAGTAAATCTTGTCTGTGCTCTCTGTTGTGCTTTTGCGTTGTACAGTTCAGTGCCCAATATCCCAGCCTTAATGAAACCAATGTTTTAACGAAGTTCAACACAACCTCCTTGCCTTTGTACGCTGCACCTTCAGTTACAAACCCATGCAAATAGTTGGCATTGTTAATACTGCATATTTTTTACAATTTCCCCTATCTCCCTGAGTGTATTTCCTATTGGAAAGCAGAATATAATTGATGCGGTTGGTTAGATCAGCTGAAAGCTGGTTCCGAAATTTGTTTAATTTCGCCCAATACATTTGATAAAGGTTTTCTCTACAACTGACCCACTTTTCCAACCCTAAGGAAATGGCCGAGGGCAAAACGACCAGTACTCTCATAGCTATTCTTTAAAAAGCAGTAATATTTTTTCGTCTGGTTTCTCGATTCACACCCAAAGGACCACTGGCCCACAAGATGTACGGTAGTGTATGTATTGTTGTAGTCAAAATATAATTGTTACTACGTTATAGTTGGTGTAAATATCTATGGAACCAATTTGAATTATCATTTTGTTAAATGAACCAAAAGTTCAAATCACACGGGGTTTTATTTTATATTCAGGAAAGTCCAAAAGCGGCGAAGGAAAGTTAAAAAAATATATATATATTGCAGCGACTGGACTCGTTATTGGCAAACCGGGGTGATACTGCTGATTGTACATAACGGTGAAGTAAAACAAGCCTGTTTTGTGGTGCGAATCTTTGGCTGTATTTTCAATAGATATCCGAGCATGAGGTAACCACGAGACAGCACATCAAGATGGCGCGAAAAATTACCCATGACGTACTATGGCTTTTTCGCCGAGTGGAGTATCTTGCTCTGCTCTATGAGCTTTGGTCTGAAGAAGGGTCTCAAACCGAAACGTCGTCCACTCCTATTCTCCATAGATGCTGCCTCACCCGCTGAGTTTCTCCAGCATCTTTTGTCTACTTTTGATTTTCCAGCATCTGCAGTTTCTTCTTAAACATTTTGGCTACTCCTCTGCGAAATCTCCTCAAGGTTTGTTTACTTTGAAGAAGTTCTCCTCCTCTCTCCCAAGACAGTTTACCAACATCCTCTCACACGTGCCCCCCCGCTGTGATTCCTCCTTCCCTCCAACTCCACGACCACGTCTTAACTGAGACCCGCTATCGGCTCTGGGCCAAGCATCGAAAATGTGCCTGGAATTTAACTTCCATGACCCATGTCTGGGAACGATTTGAAATTTTGCACAGATTTAGATAAAATATAATGAAGAAGGAAGTCATAACTCGTTAGTGCCAAAAGTTGCACATTAATTAATTAAGCTAATTAGAAAATGAGATTAAAAAAGTTAGCCCCATCTAGTGTTTAATGCTCATGTTACTCCATGCAGGGCTCTCACTTAACTTTTTTTCTTTAACCAAGGCAGCTTTTTAGGTTGCCAAATGACAGTTTAGGTCGTCATTTAAGACGGCTTGCATGACGCGTGTGATAATTTGCTAAACGAAGTGCGTAGTTACCCGTCAGAAATATGCTCGATGAAGCATTCATACATTATTTCTGCTTCAAATAAAGTCACAAACTAAACATATTCACCAATCAAGACATGATATATACCACACTGACATGCAGCAAAAAGTATAATACAGTATCTCAACTCTTTTTACACGTTGCAATAAATGCAATTTCTATTATTTCTTTCCACTTCCAAACAAAAATGTGGTTTGATTATTCAGCATATGATCAACCTACGCCAATAAATCCTAGACCATGGTAATATATATGCTTAACCATGCGCACTACAGATTGATGCAAGCATGTTTTCTGTTAAGGACTGAAAATTATCATGACAAGCCAATAGCATTGGTCGTTATTGCTATTGGTACATAAACACTCTCGCTTCCCACATAATTTATCCACAACAAGATATACAGGTTGCAAGGAAATTTCTAAAGGCATTTTATGATAATAGCTGTTAAAACTGACTATACCCATCTGACAGGTTAAACATTACACTAACTGACAAGAGATGGCCAAAGGACATAACTGCAGCAAATGTTCTTTTGGCAATATGTTTAAAGGTGTCAAACGCCACATTACCGGACTTTCAGATTACATGTACGTGTTGTGAACAGCAATGAAGATACCCAGTTTGTACGCACCAAATTTAAAAACAATTATTGATCAACGCTCATCATTCCCACTTCAGAATTAAGGTTTAAATTTCAACTGAAATATCTCCTGACCAAATTCGTGATGTATATGACCGACTGTAGAAGTAAAACCTGGATAAATCCAACATGTAGTTGTGAGTGTTGCTCGTTAAATAACCATAGTACTGATACTCCATATTAAGTCCATTGATTTACCATTAAAGTGAATTCTGTAATAACGTGTCAATGGTAGCAGTGACAATCGAACACTGTGGTTTTAATGTTTCACGTGTTCACAATTTAATGAATCCATCTTTATGGATGAAAACAAATAATAACATTGGGAATTAAAACACATTTGATTGCATTCCATTATCAAACATAGTCAAAGTTCGCTCTGCAGATATTTCCAGCACAGTAGGGTCGGGGGGGGGGGGGGGGGGGGGATGAATCAGTGCGGGATGGATGGGGGGTTGGGGGGGGGGTTGAGAAGGCAATCGTTGAGGGATGGATGGATTGCGGCAGGGGAATAAGTTGGTTGGAGTAGGTAAAATTGTGAGGGGAGAGCGCGGGGAGGTCAGCGGGAGTTGAATGGGGGGTTCAATACTGGAATGATGGGGGAAAAAGTACAGGATGAATTTGGGGGGGATCAGTGCAGGATGAATGGCAGGATCATGACAGGATGAATGGAGGGGGTTAGTTCAGTGTGGATCAGGGTGTCTGTGCAGGATGGATGGGAGGATCACTACAGGATGAATGGAAGATCACTACAGGATGGATGGGGAGGATCGGTGCAGGATGAATGGAGGATCAGAGATCATTACAGCATGAAAGAGGAGTTCACTACAGGATGAATGGAGGGTTCACTACAGGATGAATGGGCGGATCAGTACAGGATGAATGGAGGGACCAGTACAGGATGGATGGGGCGGTCAGTACAGGATGAATGGGTGGATCACTACAGCATGGATTGGGGGATCGGTGCAGGATAAAAGGAGCGGGGTTAGTACAGGATGGATCGGGAGATCAGTGCAGGATGAATGGGAGTTCAGTACAGGATGAATGGGGGAGAGCAGTGCCGGATGGATGGGAAGGGGGAGTCAGTACAGGATGAATTGGGGGACCTGTGTAGCAGGATAAATTGGGGGACCAGTGTGGGATGGATGGGGGGTGGCAGGAGAATCAATAGAGATAGGGAGATCAGTGCAGGATGAATAGAAGGGGGGGAGGGGTAGATGGGGAGGGAAGCACAGGGGATGTCAGTGAGGACTGAATGGGGATCAGTGCGGGATGGAGAGGAGGGGTCCCAAGATAAGGGGGGTGGAGGGGGGCGTAAAGAGGGAGAGAGAGGGGAAAGGGCAGAGGAGGTGGGGAGGAAGGAAGTTCATCGCTCCTCAGGCAACACCAGCATCATCACCCCGCTGCCGTGGCCGGCCCTGTCCACCACCAAGTGCTGCCGCCAAAGGGGGAGGCAGTTGGGATCTCCTCGCCACCACCTCCCCTCCTCTGCCAGCCAACAGGAAGGTGCGGGGCCAAGCGGTGCAGTTGCTTCAGACAGCGGAAGGGGGCCTCCGCCTTCCTCCCTCCCTCCCTCCTCCCGGCCTTGGCGTGCAGGAGGGTTTGTTTTGAAAGCGGTTATCGCCGTTGGCGGAGAGGCACGCAGCAGCCACTATGAGGGCATGCGGGGTGCGGGAGGAGGAGGAGGAGGTGGAGCCGCCGACCCGAAACGTCACTTATTCCTTTTCTCCAGAGATGCTGCCTGACCCGCTGAATTACACCAGTTTTTTGTGTCTTTCTTCGGTCTAAACCAGTATCTGCAGTATCAAGCTGGGCAAAATGACACGGCTTTTAGGTTGCCCAGTGGGACTTTAGGTGGCCATTACCAACCGGGCAACTATTATTTTCGAGCCCTGCCATGAGGAGCCTAATTCCGTGCTGCTGTCTATTTAAACCAAATATTGTTTTACCATATATATATATATACACATATGACGTGAATATGAGTAATTATATATGATTATATATAATTATATTATATAAAAATAATATAATGAATATAATTGTGAGTGTGTATTTTGAATGCGATTGCCGCAGAGGTCCGGCTCCTTAACCTGCCTAATTAATGGGTGAGGGCAGTTCCTGTGGGTTCCCCCATTTACTGAACCGCAGTGACTGCCAGTAGGCAGAGTGGGCGTCACGGCCATTTTGGGACTGGGGCAGTGCCAGGCTGGGGGAAGGCTAAGGCATCTTCCACTGACAGGAAAATGCCTAACCCTAACTCGCCCCCTTACAGAGCTGCCCACGGCTGGAGCTGGAGCTGCTTTGGGACCGGCTGCAGGCTCCGTGCAGACTCAGCACGTCCACTTCGGATGGTGGGGAGCAGCACTGCCCAGGCCACCTTCAGCACCCCATAGCGCCGGCCAAATCAGTTCGCCCGCTCGCTCGCTGCAACACCAGCCTACCGACAGCTCGACCGACCCCTCGCAGCGGCCACTGGTAGCCTGATGGACCACTCTCAGCACCCACCACCGGCCTGACCAATCCTTCACAGCACTCACCGGCCTACCGTCAGCCCGACCGATCCTTCACGACATCTACCATCGGCATCCCGATTGGCAGACTGATCGACTGACCGACCGATTTCTGACTGACAGATTGACTTCTGACTGACTTCTGACTGACTGACCCTAATCCTAACCCTAGCTCTACATTTGTTATTTATCATTTTTATTTAACAGTTCACATCATAACTTTACAAAGATAAATCAATTGTAAAATAAAATTATCAGCAAAGTTAGTATCACCTTTATTCCTTTGAAACCTTGCTATTGTTGTGATGTTATTAGGAGGCAGCCATGATCCCAGAGTGCTCGCTGCCTAGCGACCATGAAACAAAGCGCGTGATTGGTCAATTGGCATCCGACCTCAATGTCAAACCTGCTTTGATTGGACAATTACTACTCGGAAAATTGGAGGTTTTTCTCATATTTAAAAAATATGTGCAGTTTTGTTCTTGTTCTTGTTCTTAGTTTCAGGTATGATTTCTATAATATTTTTACACAATATGTTATAAATACAGGTGTTTCCGTGAGTTGGGTCACAAGCTTGAATGAAAAAGCACCTCGGCCCACAGCCTAATAGAAACATAGAAACATAGAAATTAGGTGCAGGAGTAGGCCATTCGGCCCTTCGAGCCTGCACCGCCATTCAATATGATCATGGCTGATCATCCAACTCAGTATCCCGTACCTGCCTTCTCTCCATACCCCCTGATCCCCTTAGCCACAACGGCCACATCGAACTCCCTCTTAAATATAGGCAATGAACTGTGGCCTCGACTACTCTCTGAGGCAGAGCGGTCCCGAGATTCACCACTCTCTGTGTGAAAAAAAGTTCTTCTCATCTCGGTTTTAAAGGATTTCCCCCAAATCCTTAAGCTGTGACCCCTTGTCCTCTACTTCCCTAACACCGGGAACAATCTGCCTGCATCTAGCCTGTCCACCCCTGAAGAACCCTTTAAGAATTTTTTGTAAGTTTCTATAAGATCCCCTCTCAATCTCCTAAATTCTAGAGAGTATAAACCAAGTCTATCCAGTCTTTCTTCATAAGACAGTCCTGACATCCCAGGAATCAGTCTGATGAACCGTCTCTGCACTCCCTCTATGGCAATAATGTCCTTCCTCAGATTTGGAGACCAAAACCGTACGCAATACTCCAGGTGTGGTCTCACCAAGACCCTGTACAACTGCAGTAGAGCCGCCCTGCTCCTATACTCAAATCCTTTTGCAATGAAAGCTAACATACCATTCGCTTTCTTTACTGCCTGCTGCACCTGCATGCCTACCTTCAATGACTGGTGTACCATGACACCCAGGTCTCGCTGCATCTCCCCCTTTCCCAATCGGCCACCATTTAGATAATAGTCTGCTTTCCCGTTTTTGCCACCAAAATGGATAACCTCACATTTATCCACATTATACTGCATCTGCCAAACATTTGCCCACTCACCCAGCCTATCCAAGTCACCTTGCAGTCTCCTAGCATCCTCCTCACAGCTAACACTGCCCCCCAGCTTAGTGTCATCCGCAAACTTGGAGATATTGCCTTCAATTCCCTCATCCATATCATTAATATATATTGTAAATAGCTGGGGTCCCAGCACTGAGCCTTGCGGTACCCCACTAGTCACTGCCTGCCATTGTGAAAAGGACCCGTTTACTCCTACTCTTTGCTTCCTGTTTGCCAGCCAGTTCTCTATCCACATCAATACTGAACCCCCAATGCCGTGTACTTTATGTTTGTATACTAATCTCTTATGTGGGACCTTGTCGAAAGCCTTCTGGAAGTCCAGATACACCACATCCACTGGTTCTCCCCTATCCACGCTACTAGTTACATCCTCGAAAAATTCTATAAGATTCGTCAGACATGATTTACCTTTCGTAAATCCATGCTGACTTTGTCCAATGATTTCACCACTTTCCAAATGTGCTGCTATCCCATCTTTAATAACTGACTCTAGCAGTTTTCCCACTACCGATGTTAGACTAACTGGTCTGTAATTCCCCATTTTCTCTCTCCCTCCCTTCTTAAAAAGTGGGGTTACGTTTGCTACCCGCCAATCTTCAGGAACTACTCCAGAATCTAAAGAGTTTTGAAAGATTATTACTAATGCATCCACTATTTCTGGAGCTACTTCCTTAAGTACTCTGGGATGCAGCCTATCTGGCCCTGGGGATTTATCAGCCTTTAATCCATTCAATTTACCCAACACCACTTCCCGGCTAACCTGGATTTCACTGAATTCCTCCAACTCCTTTGACCCGCGGTCCCCTGCTATTTCCGGCAAATTATTTATGTCTTCCTTAGTGAAGACGGAACCAAAGTAGTTATTCAATTGGTCCGCCATATCCTTGTTCCCCATGATCAACTCACCTGTTTCTGACTGCAAGGGACCTACATTTGTTTTAACTAATCTCTTTCTTTTCACATATCTTACCACATAATACCACAGCCACGTTTGTTTTCTCGGTGCTTGCCTGCTCCTCCATCTTGTACCTCGGCGATTCCAGCTTCGGTTCCAGACCTCACAGTTCAGACCCAACCCAGACTATAGATTCCGACAGTCTATCTGCTGCTTTTCACAGCAGTTCTCCTTCCATGCCCTGCGATCTACACTGGCTGCAATGCGCCGGCACCAGCAGGCCCTCGCTTTGACTCTCCCACAACTTCGGGCCTCACTCACCCAGACCTGCATCTATCCCAACTATACTTCATTGAACGACAGATCCACACTTTCAACAAACGATGTCTTGCCTACCTGGACCACCAAGGATGGTAAACCTGCCCGCCTCCAGACCGCTCCTGCTACCGACACTCCTCGACTCGACCGACCGCAGGCCTTGGGTTCCACCGCTGGGTCGGGCCCAGGCCCAGGCCCGCGACGCCATTGCTGCCAAGAGGAACAGCACCAACAATCACTGCCTTCCAGGACCTTTCAGGTCAGTGGGGGCCTCCCCGGCCATCCGCTGACTGGCTCTTCCGACACCTCTCCACTGACCCCGGACTCCACTCCTCGCGGGCCTCCATTAGCGACTCTGCCGGCCCGAGTCACTCCACCACCCACCAGCTGGCCGCAGCCGTCACCTTACCCGAGGAGTCCCAGGCTTAGCTCCGGGCCTGAAGTCTCAATGCTAAGCCTGGGTTGATTGCGCAGGGTCCTAATGCTCCCCCCTTCCTTACAGGAAACCTCAGTGGGGTTTCTACTGGGTCACCCCCTTCCCCCTTGAACCAGGTGACCCCAGCTACTTCCCACACACACTATTGTCCTCATAACCCTCTCCTCCCTGATCACCCACCATCCCTCCCACCTGACATCGCCTCAGTCCCTGTCTACTTACCTGCCTTCCTCTGACCCCAACCCCCACCCTTGCCTTGTGTTCACCATCTCCTCTGACCTCCCCCTTTCTGATACCGAACGGTCTGTCCTCAGCAGAGGCCTCACCTTTGTTCCCCTCCGTCCCCACCTCAATGAGTTCCGTGTCCGCCATGATGTGCTCTTCTTCCGTAGCCTCCGCATCCGAGCTTTTTTCCACTGGAAGGAGTCATCGCCTCCTCATGATGACCCCTTCTCCCTTCTCCAATGGAGCCCCTCCTCCTGGTTGGGTTGCTCCTGGGCCTGGCCAAGCTGGCCATCCGCGAGTCAAGGCGCCAGGCGGTAGAGGGCTCTACCCGAGCCGGCTGCCTACCCCTTTTCCGGGTATATGTCCGTGCCCGGGTGCAGTTAGAAAGGGAATACGCCCTGTCCACAGGCACCCTGAGGGAGTTCCAGGACCGCAGGGCTCCGCAGGGCTCCGCAGGATGTAGAATGTATCCTCAATAAGGATTGTATCATAATTGTATAATAGTTTATTACGGATATATGTTTGTATTGTATTATAGTGGTGGGTGCTGGATTGTTTTATTGTCGTGTATATATTATTTTTAAAAAAAATAATTGTATACATTTTTTGGTAAAAAAAAACAAAAAAACAAAGTGCGATGGTTTAACGGTCGGAGAGCGAGGTCAGCTGTGAGAGACGCCCCAGGGCATGGAGGGCAAGCAAGGGCCATTGGAGGCGAGAGGGACGACCCCATGTTGAGGAGGCGTCACAGAGGTCGGATTAGTGGGGCTCAGTTGGATTGGGCGCTGCTCCAAAAGGCCGAGAGTACAGGAACGTCGTAGGAGCAGAAGCAGCTGGCGGATTGCCAAGTTTTTCACTTGTTTGGCCAACTTTGCTTTAGTTGCTTTTCAAAACAGAACTTCACAAAACTGCTGCCTCCGAGACTAAGACCCATGAGTTGATGGGGCGTACACAGGATGTAAAGATGTATTTACCAAACAACTTGCCCTTCCAGCCTTTCTAGATGCTCTGGGTGAGACTATTGGCAGGGAAGCCACAGTCTCAGGCGTGGTAGTCAGTGGGAAGTTTGTATGTATACTAAAGACCGAACTGGCGGTGGCTCTAGCGCTAGAAAGAGGGGTAACGGCGGGCGAGAATTTCATGGCGGTGGACGAATGGGGGGGGGGGGGGGGGGGGGGTCCCGTGATGCTGGTCATTTTGTCCAACGTTCCCATTTTTATTCCAGATGACCTCCTGCTCCCACATCTAAACAAGCTGGGGGAAGTGCGGTCGGGGCTCACAAAACTGTTGTACAGGTTTAATGACCCTAGACTGCGGCATATACTGTCTATACTTTAAAGCGAAGTGTGTATATACAGATGGCACAGGGGATGGACATGGAGGGGAGGTTCAATGTGGGATTGGATGGTTTCTAATATAGGGGTGTGCACGTAAGGTCACTGGGCCATAGGGCTTAACGCACGGAGCCGCTCAATCCATCTGGAGGACATCCGTAACTTCCGGTATATGTTATTAATGCAAGAAACGCATATTCCTAGCTGTTAAAAATCGCCAAAATGTTGAATTTTTGAGTTGTAAAAAATTGGGGAAGTCGGGGTAAGTGTGAGAGACGTGTACTCAACTTCAGAATTCCAAAAGTGAAGTGAAATGAAGGTAAAGAGAAGCGAGAGCTGAAGGGACAACAGCAGTTAAAGTGCTTGGCGAACATTGGGCTGGCTGTGCAGATATCAGAATTGAAAATATTGGGAATTATCGCGTTTGCTCACTGCATTTCATCGACAGTAAGGCATTATATGTGTTTTTTCTTGATTCCTTTGGTATCTAAAAAGTCTCAGAAGTGATAAATCTGGCTGTAAATTTTGCTTCAGAGGCCTTTTCTTTTTGTATGTAAAAACCCACTTGAGAACCATGGGCGATTTAAAAAATTTACAGCCAGATTTATCACTTCTGAAACTTTTTAGATGCCAAAGGGATCAAGAAAAAACACAAATAATGCCTTAGTTGATGAAATGCAGTGAGCAAACGGCCAATGTTCGCCAAGCACTCTGGCTGTTGTTGTCCCTTCAGCTCTCGCTTCTATCTATCGTCATTTCCTCACTTTTGGAATTCTGAAGCAGGCTAAATGTCTCTCACGCTTATCACGATTTCCATAATTATTTACAGCGCAAAAAATTGGCAATTTCGGCGGGTTTTAATGGGCCCGCAACGCTGGAAACAATGGTAAGTGCCTAACTGCAGTTCATCGCGTGTACTCCATTTGGCGTAGCGTAGCAACAGTACGGGTCATGGGTCATGACCCGACTGCCGTGAAACCTCCCTATAGCGTGTTCTGGAACTCGGACCAATTGCGATGTCATGCTTGCAAAGAAGTGGGACATTTTTGCAGGAATTGTCCCAGTACCCGGGCTGCCAGTTCTACCATGGTGGCCCAGAAAACATTGCTGGCCCATCTGAGGCTGCCAGTTCTACCACAGTGGCTCGGAAAGGCAATGCTCTCTTACCCCAACCCATTCTCCCACCCCCCTCACCCCCATGTCCTGTACCTGTGGCGGTGGATGCAGGTAAAGTGCGTGGAGCGGACGAGGATGAGGGATGGGAGCGTCAGAAGGGGATGAAAGCTAAGAAAAAGAAGAAGCACCTCCAAGCTGGACCCCTGGCAGGAGATAAACTCATGCCCGCCTCCGAGCCTAGCCCACGAAAGCCTAAGGACCCTAGGGTCCGACGGGGGGCTGGAGAGGTTGAGCTGGTAGACGGTTGTGTGGAGGCAGAGGCTTCACTGTACCACCGCACGCCAGTGGCTGGAAGAGGAGGAGGCATGGGTCCTCCAATACGGACTATGGCCCTGAAGTCCAGGAACAATCTGAAGGGAGGCCTTCACCCCCTGTTAAGGTGGAGTACCCAGGACACGCTTCCTCAGAGCTGGAGGATGCCTCTTTAGTGCAAGGACCACCTAAGGGTGCTGATGCACTACCCGTGGGAACTCTTCCCCAAGAGAATGTGTCCCCCTGTGGCGCTTTTCCGGCCGAGCTTACCTCCGTTCCGTCGGAGTTGCTCATAGGACCTATGGCTCGGGTCCGTTCCTGAGAGCCGGCCTCTCGCAACATGAACCGCCTTTCCAAAATGCCCAGCAAGCCATTCGGTGACGCGGAGAGGCGCATACTGTACAGGCTGCTCCTGCACACTCTTTTCTTCTGCATTGCTTTGGTAGTTTAGGGGTCTTTTTCCTGCTATTTTCTATTTTATTTCTTCTTCTTTCTTTGTTTACCTTTTTTTTTCTTATTTCTTTTTTTAAAAATAATTTTATAAGGTTAAAAATGAAGTTGTACAATAATTGTATAATTGTTATGCCGATCATCTTATCCTTGTACAATTGCTTCTAATAAAAATAAATTAAAAATACATATTAATTTGATGATCATTTGTTTGTAAACCTGTCAACATTGGCAGTCTTTGATTGTGCTAATTTGCTTTGAGTTTTTTTAAAATAAAAATATTTGTATAATTATTTGTATAATTTTTAAATTGAATTAATGAATGCCTAACGTTAATCGAGCAGTTATGTATATGTAGAAGATTTTCCTCCCATCTGTCTTTTAAAATTTTTAGGCCAAGTTCATCTTCCCAAGCACTTCTTTTTTTTTTTTTCTTCTTTTTTTTTAGAAGTAAGTACAATAATGTGGTACCAAAGTACCTAATAAATCAGAGCATTGAGTATAGAAGTTGGGATGTAATGTTAAAATTGTACAAGGCATTGGTGAGGCCAATTCTGGAGTATGGTGTACAATTTTGGTCGCCTAATTATAGGAAGGATGTCAACAAAATAGAGAGAGTACAGAGGAGATTTACTAGAATGTTGCCTGGGTTTCAGCAACTAAGTTACAGAGAAAGGCTGAACAAGTTAGGGCTTTATTCTTTGGAGCGCAGAAGGTTAAGGGGGGACTTGATAGAGGTTTTTAAAATGATGAGAGGGATAGACAGAGTTGACGTGGAAAAGCTTTTCCCACTGAGAGTAGGGACGATTCAAACAAGGGGACATGATTTGAGAATTAAGGGACTGAAGTTTAGGGGTAACATGAGGGGGAACTTCTTTACTCAGAGAGTGGTAGCTGTGTGGAATGAGCTTCCAGTGAAGGTGGTGGAGGCAGGTTCGTTTTTATCATTTAAAAATAAATTGGATAGTTATATGGATGGGAAGGGAATGGAGGGTTATGGTCTGAGCGCAGGTATATGGGACTAGGGGAGATTATGTGTTCGGCACGGACTAGAAGGGTCGAGATGGCCTGTTTCCGTGCTGTAATTGTTATATGGTTATATGGTTATTATATTGACATGTTACATTTCATGTACAACTTCTTATTTTTAATTTAACAATAAAACAGGAGTAATGTCTTCCCAAGCTCTTCTAATTAGTTCTAATGATGGGGTTTGTATATTTAAAAGGGTATTATACAGGTATGATATTAACTTGTTTGAATCCGAGTTTCTATTCATACATTCGTCTAGTGTGGCTGGGAACATATATTGATAGTCTTGGATATACGAAGGGTTGTTGGCAATTGGTGAGAGAAGAGATAGATTTCTCAGTTTAAGGGTTGACTTCACTTGTTTCCAGATTCGTAAGGTACTGTGGATAATTGGATTTTTCTCATATAGTGTTTTCTTCAAATTTATTGGAGAGAGAAGAATCACACCTATATTAAAAGGCGAGCAATCCTCTCTCTCCATTATTAACCATTTTACCTGTTGGCATGTGTTGTCCATCCAATCAATTACGTTTTTAATATTCGTTGCCCAGTAATAGTACAAAAAATTGGGGAGAGCCAATCCAACAATTTCTTTGGGTTTACATAGATGTCGTTTATGGATTCTGTGTGTTTTATAATCCCAAATAAAGTTCGTGATCAGAGAGTCGAGTTTTTTTTTCAATTTTATGAAGATAAATCAGTATTGATTGAAATAAGTACAGGATTTGTGGAAGGAAGATCATCTTTATGGCATTTATTCTGCCTATGAGAGACATTGGAAGCGTTTTCCAAAATTGAATAAGGGCATTTAGTTTGGTAATTAATGGAGGAAAGTTTGCTTGAAATAGAGAAGTGTATTTTCTAGTTACGTGAACTCCAAGATATTTAATTTTTTCCGTAGCAATTCTAAAAGGGAATTTTAAAAGGTGTGTCGGATCTTGAGGTTTTATTGACATGATTTCACTTTTGTTCCAGTTTATTGCTGCTACACACCGTTCAGGAAAGGCTACAAGGCCGTTTCACTCCCTCCCCTAGGAAAATCTGACCACGCTGCTATTTTCCTGTTGCCGGAGTATAAACAGAGGATAGTTCGGGAAGCGGTAGAGACGAGGGACGTAAGACAAGATCAAGACAAGACAAGATACATTTAATTGTCATTTGGACCCCTTGAGGTCCAAACGAAATGCCGTTTCTGCAGCCATACATTACAAACACATAGACCCAAGACACAACATAATTTACATAAACATCCATCACATCGCTGTGATGGAAGGCCAAATAAACTTATCTCTCCACTGCACTCCCCCCCCCATGTCAGAGTCAAAGTCAAAGCCCCCGGCTGGCGATGGCGATTGTCCCGCGGCCATTTAAGCCACGCCAGGTGGTGCGAGGTCGCACACCGGGTCTTGGTGTTAGAGCCCCCGGTGTGCGCTCGCAGAGTCCCGCGGCCATTCCAAGCCGCGCGGGGCAGTGATGTAGGCCCCGCTCCAGGAGCTCTTCAACCCCGCAACTCGGGCGGGGGAAGTCGCCGTTGCGAGATCCCTGAAAAGCGGTCTCCCTCCAGGGACCCGCGGGCTCCCGGTGCCACCGTCCACAGACCTGCCGTTGGAGCCTCCGACTCTCCGGTCGGGCCGCAGCAGCAGCAGCAGCAGCGCTCCTCCACCGCTCCACCCGCTCCGGACTCGGCCAGCCCCGCGACGGTGACGGTGAGTTGTAGCACCAGAGTCCCCGGTCTCTTCCTGTTGGAGGCCGCTCCTCGTTGCAGCCCCAACGACAACGGAAACCCGACGAGGAAAAGGTGGGGTCTCCGGTGCAGGGAGAGATTTTAAAAAAGTTTCCCCCTCCCTCCCACCCCACCCCCGCCCCCCCACACACAACACCCCAACAAAAAATAACAAAAACTACATAAAAACACAGACAAAAAATAATAAAACGCGGACAGACTACAGAGGCCGCTGCGGACCAGAGTCGCGCCGCCCTTACCGTGGGGTGGTCTGACCAGTCAGAGGCCATGCTGCAAGATGCACTGATGTCGACTGGAATATGTTCGAAGCAAGTTCCAGTGACGTCAGTGAGTTCGCGGAAGCAGTCACGGACTTCATCGCAACAGTAACCGACAACATCGTCCCCACGGTAAGGGTAAGCACCTTTCCGAACCAAAAACCCTGGGTAGACAGGTCTGTTCGTGTGGCCCTGAATGCTCGCACCGCTGCCTACAACTCGGGCCTACAACTCCTGGACTTTCTCACCGCCAGGCCCCAGGTAGTCAAGATGGGAGGGAATACATCGGAGTCCCTCACCCTGAGCACAGGATCGCCCCAGGGTTGCGTCCTCAGCCCCCTATTGTACTCCCTGTACACACATGACTGTGTGGCTAGGTTCAGCTCCAATTCAATAATTAAGTTTGCTGATGACACTGTGGTGGTGGGCCTGATCTCAGACAACGATGAGAAGGCCTACCGGGAGGAGGTGGCTGATCTAGCACTCTGGTGCCAGGATAACAGCCTCCTCTTGAACATCAAAAAAACTAAGGAGCTGATCGTGGACTTTAGGAGGGCACATCATCCGAGGACGCACACTCCATTGAGGATAAATGGGGATCCTGTGGATAGGGTGAACTGTTTTAAATATCTGGGAGTCCACATCTCTGAGGATATGACATGGGCATCACACGCCTCAGCACTCGTGAGTAAGGCAAGGCAGCGCCTTTACCACCTCAGGCAATTGAGGAAATTCAGAGTGTCTCCGAGGATCCTCCAGTGCTTCTACGCAGCAGCGGTGGAAAGCATCTTGTCCGGGAACATTACCATCTGGTTTGGGAATTGCTCTGCCAAGGACAAGAAGGCTCTGCAGAGAGTAGTGCGTTCGGCCGAACGCACTATGGGAACTTCACTCACCCCCCTGCAGGAACTATACAACAGGAGGTGCAACTCCAGAGCAAACAAAATCATGGGAGACCCCTTCCACCCCTGCAACGGACTGTTCCAGCTGCTACGGTCAGGCAAACGCCTCCGTTGCCATGCGGTGAGAACGGAGAGGTTGAGAAGGAGTTTCTTCCCAGAGGCAATTCGGACTGTAAACGCCTATCTCACCAGGGACTAACTCTACAGAACGTTTTTCCTTCCATTATTTACTATGTAAAAGAATATGTGTGTTATGATTGTGTTTATAATTTGTTTGGTTGTTTTGTTGTTTGTCTTTTGCACAAAAGTCCGCGAGCATTGCCACTTTCATTTCACTGCACATCTCGTATGTGTATGTGACAAATAAACTTGACTTGACTTGACTTGACTTGACTTATTCTATATCCTGAAAAGGAACCAAATTCCTCGATAAGATTTAGTATGTTTGGAATGCTAACTTGGGAATTGGTGATATAAAGTAATACATCATCTGCATATAATTATATTTTATTATTAGAATATTTAGTATTATAGCCGTGAATATTCGGATATACTCTTATACATTCTGCTAAAGGTTCAATCGCAAGGGCATATAACAGGGGTAATAATGCACACCCTTGTCTATTGCCCCTGGATAGCTGAAATTTAGGTGAGAGTATTTGATTAGTCAGTATTCTGGCAGTCGGCTTGTCATATATCAACTTTATCCTTGCAATAAAATTTTCTCCCAACTGGAATTTTTGCAATACTGTAGAAAGATATTTCCATTCTACTTGGTCAAATGCTTTTTCTGCGTCTAATGAAATTATTGATGTCTTCCTTTATCTTTCTGTGTGAGTACATTATATTAAACAGGCGTATCAAATTGTTAAACGAGTGTCTCTTGGGTATAAACCCAGTTTGATCAGAATGTGTTAATTTATTAACGTATTTACTTAATCTTCTTGCCAGGGTTTCTGATCTGCATTTAACAGGGCAATTGCTCTATATGATCCCGAGTCTTCCAGATCTTTATCTTTTTTGGGTATCAGTGTAATATTTGATTTGGCTAAAGTTTGTGGTAGCGTCTGTTCTTTAAATGCGTGTATATAAAGGTTAGGTAAACGCGGGGAGGTTACGTCATAAATTTTTAAATAAAATTCATTACTAAACCCCTGTGCCTGGGGTTTTGTCATTCTTCAATGAATTAATAGTTTCTTCGATTTCTTTAATTGTAATCTGTGCTCCTAACTAATTCATCACATTCCGCCACGTTAAGTGACGGAAGGTTACAGTTATCAAGGAAGTTTGTAAATTTTATCGATTCTGTTGATGTTTTGGATGTATATAAATTTTGATAGAATTGGGTAAATATTTTGTTAATATCTTTTGGAAGTGTGAACAGTTCACCTTTTTCTGTTTATCCATAGACGGATCTGTCGCATTTTACGAATCCAGCTGTCTGATTTGTTCTTCTAATTGCAATTGTTCCATCCTGTTTTTTTGTTTTGATATGCTTGATATAAAATGATAGAGCCTCTAATAAAGGCCTTAAAAGATTCCCATAATAACGAAGCCGAAATACCTGGAGTATCATTGGTCACAAAAAAAAATTCCATCTGTTGTTTTAAATATTCACAGCAAACTGGGTTAGTTAGTATTTGGGGATTAAACCTCCAGAACGATTTTTTATTGTACATTCCTTCTAGTTTTAGGGAGAAGGTTAGCGGGGAATGATCGGAAATAATACTATTAAGATATTTGGGATTAGTTGTAAAAGGTATTAATTTTGTGTCCACCAGAAAATAGTCAATACGTGTATAAGTTTTATATATGGATGAATTAAAGGAATATTCTACTACCGGATGGATTTGCAATCGCCATACATCTGTTATATTTGTATTTTTTATATACGTTTTTAGGAGTTCGCTGGATTTTGATTTTGTGTTATATCTCTTTAGTTATGAGGATTTATCCAAATATTGATCCAAAAACAGTTGAAATGTCCCCCAATTATCAGGTTTACAGGGTGGATTCTGAGATTATATTAAACATTTTATTAAAAAATTGTGGATTATCAAAGTTGGGAGCGTAGATATTCACCATAATAAGCGGGGTAGAATATATCTCCCCAGATACTATGACACACCTATCCTCTTTTTCTGCTATGGTGGGTTTATGTTTAAATGGTAAGCCCTTACGAATTATAATTGCAGTACCTCTGGTTTTGGAGAGAAAGGAGGAGTGAACTTTGACCAATCCAGTTAGCCTTCAGCCTGTTATGAGCTCGATCTTTGAGGTGCGTCTCCTGTAAAAATATTATATCAGCATTAATCGATTTTAATTGGACAAGAATCTTACCCCTTTTAATTGGATCATTAACTCCCCTAATATTCCAACTACAAATGTGATTCCTCCAATTTTCTTCAGAGGGTTGTCTTGCATTAGAGCTTACATGGTTTCCCTTGTTTCAGATGGGGCAACACAATATACATAATCAACCGGTGGTACACAAAAAAGCTGGAGAAACTCAACGGGTGCAGCAGCATCTAAGGAGCGAAGGAAATAGGCAACGTTTCGGGCCGAAACCCTTCTTCAGATATCTCTTCAATATATAATCAACCTTCTGGTTAGTGGGTGGGTGATCCCAATTTCAAGCCCCGGAATTTATATCGCAAGAAAAAGTGCCTTGAGAAGAGTAAGCGAAAAAAGTGCTAAATAAAGTAGATAATTAAAAAAACAGCATTTGAAGACACTGTTCGTGAAGCCCACCTCCTGGTGGGATATTTCATGTGAGCTTCCGTGGAAACACAGAAACATAGAAAATAAGTGTAGGAGGAGGCCGTTCGGCCCTTCGAGCCAGCACCGCCATTCATTGTGATCATGACTGATCATCCTCTATCAATAACCCGTGCCTGCCTTCTCCCCATATCCCTTGACTCCACTAGCCCCTAGAGCTCCATCTAACTCTCTCTTAAATCCATCCAGTGACTTGGCCCCCACTGCCCTCAGTGGCAGGGAATTCCATAAGTTCACAGCTCTCTGGGTGAAATAGTTTTTTCTCACCTCAGACTTAAATGACCTCCCCTTTATTCTAAGATCAGGCCTTTGTCCAACATCTTCCTATCAAAACCTATCAACCTATTACCTGCCAGGCTTTGCTCTGGCTCTCCTCTCTTCCAGCTTTGTACCTTTCCCCCTCGGCTAAAATTACTTTCATTTTGTCTGCTTGGACAGTATGAAAAACAAAGCTTTTCACTGTAGCTCTGTTCATGTGAGAACAATAAGCCTGTACCTAAACCTTAACCATCTGAGTTTTATTTGATGAGATGGTAAAATAAAATGCAAGGGGCTGCAGTGACTCAGTGGATCAGGCAGCATCTCTGGAGAATATGGATAGGTGATGAATTAAGTCAGGACCATTCTTCAGACTCACCTATCCATATTCTTCAGCTAGAGGGAGAGATTGGGGAGGCTAGGACTTTATTCCTTGGAGCACTGGAGGATGAGGGGTGATCTTATAGAGGTATATAAAATCATGAGGATAATAGACAGGGCGAATGCACAGTCTTATTCCCAGGGTAGGGGAATCAAGAACCAGAGGATGTAAGTTTAATGTGAGAGAGACAAGATTTTCTAGGAAAGGGAGATACACCTTTTCACACAGATAATGGTGGTTATATGGAACGAGCTGCCAGAGGAGGTCGTTCTTCTTCTCATCGAGTCCACACACAAAATTAGAAGTTGTTCAGCCAGAGCTGAACGCACTTCTCAGCATCTGCATACAATGGTCTGTCTTGTCACTTCTTGTGCTTCTGGTGCGTGGTGGTGGAAAGATTGGTGGAAACAGGGCCGCGACGTGAACGCTCTTTCCTTGACCCCAGAGGAGTCGTTGAGACATACACTATAACAGCATTGAAAATACATTGCACAGGTACTTGGGTAGGAAAAGTTTAGAGGGATATGGGCCAAATGCAAACAGGTGGAACTAGTTTAGATGGGATACCTTGGCCGGCATGGGATGGTGTAAATCCTGGCCATAATAGAGCCAAAATAAAGCAGAGGATTCATGCATTACAAGGCCTTTTTGGCCAATTCTGTATTTCTGTATAAGAAGCCACAGGCTGCTGGCTGGTTCTTGGAAGACTAGGCCCCAGATCATTGTGTCAGATAGGAAAGGTATAAGTATCTCTTCAATTGTCAGTATGTATGAGAACCTTGCAGAGGACCTCCAAAGTATTGTGAATGAATGAGTTTGATTGGATTGTAAATAATGTTGCAAGACAGTTACCCTTCTGTTTGTTGATTGGCCAAAGTGTTAAGCCCTGGCAGAATTGTTTTGAGTTCCAGGGTAAATGTTAAATGTATTAATTACGTGGCCATGAGTCAATATGTGTATAAGTTTTATATACGGATGAATAAAAGGAATATTCTCTTCCGGATGGATTTGCAATCCTCCATACGTCTGTTATATTTGTATTTTCTATATACGTATTTAGGAATTCACTGGATTTTGAGTTTGTGGTATATCTCTTTTGTTGTGAGAATTTATCCAAATATTGATCCAAAACACAATTGAAATCTTCCCCAATTATCAGGTTTTGCTGGATGGATTCCGAAATCATATTAAACATTTTATTAAAAAATTGTGGATTATTAAAGTTGGGAGCGTAGATATTCACCGTAGTAAGTGGGGTAGAATATATCTCCCCAGATACCATGACGTACTTACTCTCTTTATCTGCTATGGTGGATTTATGTTTAAATGGTATACCCTTACGAATTATAATTGCAGTACCTCTGGATTTGGAGAGAAAGGAGGAGTGAACTTTGACCAATCCAGTTAGCCTTCAGCCTGTTATGAGCTCGATCTTTGAGGTGCGTCTCCTGTAAAAATATATCAGCATTAATCGATTTTAATTGGGCAAGAATCTTACCCCTTTTAATTGGCTCATTAACGCCCCTAATATTCCAACTACAAATGTGATGGAGGAATTTTCTTCAGACGGTCGTCTTGTATTTGAGCTTACATGGCTTCCCTTGTTTCAGATGGGGCAACACAATATATATAATCAACCTTCTGGTTAGTGGGTGGGTGATCAGGGAACGATCATCCCCTGATCATCCCCTATCAATAACCCGTGCCTGCCTTCTCTCCACTAGCCCCTGGAGCTCTATCTAACTCTCTCTTAAATACATCCAGTGACTTGGCCCCCACTGCCCTCTGTGGCAGGGAATTCCATAAATTCACAACTCTCTGGGTGAAAAAGTTTTTCTCACCTCAGTCTTAAATGACCTCCCCTTTATTCTAAGACTATGGCCCCTGGTTCTGGACTTGCCCAACATTGGGAAATTTTTTCCTGCATCTAGCTTGTCCAGTCCTTTTATAATTTTATGTTTCTATAAGATCCCCCCTCAGCCTTCTAAACTCCAATGAATACAAGCCTAGTCTTTTCAATCTTTCCTCATATGACAGTCCCGCCATCCCAGGGGTCAATCTTGTGAACCTACGCTGCACTGCCTCAATCACAAGGATGTCCTTCCTCAAATTAGGAGACCAAAACTGTACACAATACTCCAGATGTGGTCTCACCAGAGTCCTATACAACTGCAGAAGAACCTCTTTACTCCTATACTGAAATTCTCTTGTTATGGATGGTGATTACATTTAGCTCCGCCACTTACAGAGTAATATTACGGAGTAATATTGCAAAAAAGGGTCTAAACAAGATATTATGTAAAAAGAAAAAACAGACTGCAGATCGTAAATAATTTCATCTAAGTGAGTTCAATTTCTTCTTATAACTTGCATCTGTGGGTATTTACTATTTAAATTGAAAAGTAGAGATATAAAAATTCTTATCTTGCTTATTGATATTAGTATGTTAAATATATAGCCGGTTAAATACCGTCAGGCTTGAAGGGGTTAATTAGAACCTCCAGCAATCCCACAGGCAGAACAAGAACTCTCTCTCTCTCTCTCTCCTCCCCTCTCCAACCGTCATCAACAGCCCCACCGCTTCACTATCAGTCTAATACTCTTCTAAACCTCACTTCATGCTACCACTTGCCCAGTGCCCATCTTCACCTGCTTAACCCCTCTTCCTCTGCTAGACCCACCCTCTGACTTACTCTCTCCTCTAACTGTCTTGCCCCATCTAAGTTCCGCCAATAGTTCACACTGAATCCAGCCTACAATATCCTACTGTGTCCCCGTCTCACATCTCCTTCCTCTACCCTCTGCCCCCCTAAATTTTGATTCCCTTACGCCTCCCTCAACCAAATTTCTAACGTGATCCCTCTCACTCTAAATTCCAACCCCCTCAAGCGGGGAAATATTAACCATATTTTAAATATAAACAGATTCATTGACCATTACCTAGATTTAGTAAATCTCATAACTATTAGGTATTGGGTTAAAATAAACGGCTTAGTATTAGGTATCAGGTTAAAATAAACAGGAGTACGTTTGTTAGTATTTCATGTGAACATCATAGATTTAATTATATAAATTGTTAGTGTATTATGTCATTACCATACGTTTAAATTGTTTTCAAAGCAGAGTAGTTCAAAGATCTTGAACAATCTCCTCGTAAACAGTCTCCCCGCATACATTACAACCAACTCTGTTAAGTATGTCTAGACTTAACCGCCTGTGAACCTGTCGGCCATCTTATAAACAGATTTTTATTTTATTTTATTTTATTTGTTAAAAACACATTATATTAGTCTACCCCTTATAAATACATATAAAAGGTGTAAATTAAACACACGATTTAAGAAACAGGTTCAGTGAAAGTTCAGTAGGCCATAGCCCTGCTAGTACTCATTCCGAATCAATTCATTATCATACAGAGCTATGCCAAATATTACTTATCTACTTATCCTTTTTTAAATCTTGCGCGTATTTAAATGCATCTTCTGGGTTGTTGAAGAAATGCTCTGATTCTCTGTATGTGATTTGGCAGGATACATTATGCCATATCTTAAGTCTGGAATGTCTCTGAGGATAACACGTGTCTTGGTGAAAAGTGCTCGCTTCTTGACAACCTCTGCTGGATAATCTCTGAAGATTCTTATATTTTCTCCTTCAAACATCAGGTTTCTTGCGTTTGCAACTTTCTTCATGATATCTTCAAGAACTGATAGGTCGTGTAGTTTGAGAATAATTTGTCTTGGCGGGGCTCCAGCCCCTGGTCGGGCTCTCTGAACTCGATGTGCCTGATCAATTTTAGGTCTCTCAGGCAGATTAAATACCTGTTGAAGTAAGTTGGCAGTGAAGACCCGAGAATTTTTTCCACTTTCCTTCCCTTCCTACACTCCAACAATTCTTAAGTTTTGACGTCTAGCCCGCACTTCAAGATCTAGGCATCTAGGCATTTGTCGGTCATGCTGGCCAGTTGCCCGCAAACACGGTCTAGATCTTTCTTCAGTCTTTGTGTTTTCTGAGAGATGTCCGTAATAGTAGCCTCGAGTTCTCTGATAGCGTTGTTTTGTTTTTATGAGGTGAGGAGAGTGGGTTCCAACTTTTTGCTGATATCTTCTTCGACCCTTTTAATTTCTCCTTTCAAAGCGGAATTTACCTCTTCAATTCGAGCTTGTAGATTGTCAATTTTTCTGCAGATTTCTGTTTTCCCAGCATTGAGTTTAACATTAAGTTTTGTTTCTAAATTTCCAAGCTCTTCAGTCAGCATTTCTCCAAAGTTTTTTACATTAGCCAGTCTTAAAGCTTGTTCTTGCGCTTGTACTTCCATGGTAGAAATAAGACCTTCTTCCTCAGATTCTTCAGAAGTTTCTTTCTCTTGCAGAGCCTGCCTTCAGGTTCTGTGTCTGCTCTGAGGTGGAGTAGGCAGATTCCTTCTGTGAGTCTGTTTTTTCATTTCAAATACAGGTATCCAGTCGGTATACGTCGATTTCTGATGACGTCACTTACGCGACGTCGGGCATCTGCGGGTAGATGTTTTTCATTCGGGTCCGTTTTTTTTTTTTAGGTATTTTAATGCGTTTTAACGTATTTTTCGGAGCGGAGCTAATTGAGCGCCTCTTACTGCTCCATGGCGCTACCTTCTCTACATAGGCGAGACCAAGTGTAGGCTCGGCGACCGCTTCACCCAACACCTCCGCTCAGTCCGTACTAACCAACCTGATCTCCCGGTTGCCCAACACTTCAACTTCCCCTCCCATTCTGAATCTGACCATTCTGTCTTGGGCCTCCTCCATTGCCAGAGTGAGGCCCAGAGTAAATTGGAGGAACAACACCTCATATTTTGCTTTGGTAATTTACACCCCAGTGGTACGAACATCGACTTCTCTAATTTCAGGTAGTCCTTGCTTTCTCCTTCCTTCCCCTCCCCCTTCCCAGCTTCCCCAAATCGCTTACTGTCTCCGCCTCTTTCTTTTCTTTTTCCCACCCCTCCTATTAACCTCACAATAATTTATTTATTATTTATTGATTTATTTTATTTATTCCGAACAAGTAAAGACATTAATAGTAACAAAATCGAAATTATCAAACAATTGGACATTACAATCAATATTTACAAGCAATGAAAAGAACAAAAAGCAAATTTCCAATGTCCAACTCTGTGTCTGTACAAGCTCGAAAAGGAGTGAGAAGAAGAATAACTTATTAAATCTCACCCCTTTTCCCCAACACTTCTACCATATTTAAAAATCAATTAATTAATAATAATAATACTACCCCAGGCAATTTCCCATAATACCTACAGACATATATATACATACAACTATTATACACATACGAACTTCATATATGAAGTAACCAAACATAAGTAAACAATTGTAAAGCAATAGATAAACATTAACCCCCACTTGTCAACCATCCCCTCCATTCCGGTACCCCTTGAAAATTATTTTTTTATATATCATTTTAAAATGATTCATGTTTGTACATTGCTTTAATTCCTCGTCCAATTTGTTCCACACTCCTACTCCACAAACCGAAATACAAAAGGTTTTTCTAGTCGTACGGACTCTTTGTTTCTTAAAATTAAATATTCCTCTTAAATTGTAACCCCCCACACGCTCGTTAAATAATTTTTGAATGTTTCCAGGTAAATTTTTATTTTTGGCCCTAGACATTATCTGAGCTGTTTTGAATGTAACCAAATCTTCTACTTTTAATAATTTTGACAAAAAATAATGGATTCGTATGACCCAGATACTTGGCATTATGTATAATACGAATTGCTCTTTTTTGCATCATGGTTAATGAGTGTATCGAATTTTTATAGTTATTGCCCCAGACTTCTGCACAATAATTTAAGTAGGGTAAAATTAATGAACAATAAAGAATGCGGAGTGATTTGTAATCCAGAGTCTGCTTGGCTTTGTATAATACAGAGATACTTTTGGACAATTTAAATTTTACATGTTTAATATGCGATTTCCAGCTTATTTTATCGTCAATTATAACCCCAAGAAATTTATTTTCATGCGCTCGTTCAACTTCCACCCCATTTATCTTTATACTTACTAGTTTATTTATTCTGCAATTACCAAATAACATTATTTTAGTTTTACACAAATTTAATGAAATTTTATCCCTATCAAACCATATTTTCAATTTACCCATTTCTTTTATTATTTTATCCAATAGCAAGGTTTCGAAGGAATAAGGGTAATGCAAACCTTGCTGATCATTTAGATTTACAACTGATTTATCTTTGTAAAGTTATGATGTGAACTGTTAAATAAAAATCATGAATAAAAATGTAGAGCTGGGGTTAGGATTAGGATTAGCGATGGGGTCAGTTAGTCAGTTGCCCGGTGGGTGCTGTGAGGGGTCAGTCGGGCTGTCGGCCAGCTGGTGGGTGCTGCGAGGGGTCGGTCGGGCTGTTAGCCGGCCGGTGTTACAGTGAGCGAGCGGGTGGACTGATGGAGCCGGCGCTGAAGGCGGTGCTGCTCCCCACCATGTTGACATTCGGTGCAATCGTGGCCTCGGGTGGGCTGCTGCTGATGATACAGAAGGGCATGCTGACCGAGGTGGACGCGCTGAGCGGCCACACATACGGAGCCAGCAGCCGGTCCCAAAGCGGATTCAGCTCCAGCCGTGGGCAGCTCTGGAAGGGGGAAAGTTAGGGTTAGGGTTAGGCATTTTCCTCTGAGTGGAAGATGCCTCAGCCTTCCCCCAGCCTGGCACTGCCCAGTCCCACTATGGCTGTGACCCCCATTCTACACACTGAAATCAGTGGGGTTCAGTAAATGGCTACAGGATCTGCCCTCATCCATTAATTAGACGGCTTCAGGAGCCGGTGAAACCCGTGTCCTCTGCGGCAGTCTCACTCAACATACACCTCCAGTCAGAGTCACAATTATATTCATTATATTATTGTTATATAATATAATTATATATAATTATATATAACTCCATTCATAGTCACAAGTCATATATATATATTATATGGTGTAATAATATATGGTTTAAATCAGGGGTCGGCAACCTACAGCCCCCGGGCCGATAGCCACCCGTAACCCGAAATCATCCGGCCCGCAGCGGTATTGTTTTTTCCATAGTCATCCGGCGCGCAGACTTCCTTCATCTCCCGGGCCTGAGGCGCCCAGGTGCGGTGACGCAAGGACACAAGGAGGCCTGCGCTGGCGGCCACAATTGCAGAGCCGCCGAGCGCCCGAGTGGGGCCGAGCGCCAAACTATAGCTGTACCCCATCCTGCGCAAAGCCACCGGCACGGCCACGCACCTTTTGTGTTTGGGCTTCACTGTCGGGATCGGGATTGTCAATAGGCCGGGGATGAGTGAATGCGAGTATTTGAGCCACCGTCTTCAGGACAGAGCCAAGGCAATGGACCATAGGTTCACCGTGTTCGTGAGCACCCATAACTAGGGTGGTGTCCTCGAAGGGGCGGGATCTATGTGAACACTTGATTTGATGCCTGCCATTGGGGAGGGGATCTATGTGAATGCATGGTAGATGTGGCCCAGCCATCCGCTCACAGACATGCCACCCAGCCACTATGCAGAACAAGGTTGCCGACCCCTGGTTTAAATAGACCTCCCTTAAATAGATGGTGCTTGCTTTTCCAATCTAATTTTCTAATTAGCTTAATTAATTAGTGTGCAACATTTGGCACTGACGAATTATGAATTCCTTCTCAATTATATTTTATCTAAATCTGTGCCAAATTTCAAGTTATCACCAGTTAAATTCTAGACACATTTTTAATGCTCGGCCCACGGCCTAAATATATAATCAATGTCAAGACCCTTCACAGAATTAATGTACGGAGAGATCTATCCAAGTCGATAACTCCCTGAAAGTGGTGACACAAGTAGAGTGGTAACGAAAGCATATATTGTGCTTGCCTTCCTTGGTCAGCGTATTGAGTATGTCAGAAAGCAATGATGAAGCTTTATAAGATTTGTATTTGAAGTATTGCATACAGTTCTAATTGCCCCTTACAGCAAGGAAGCTTTGGAAAGGCTGCGGAGGTTTTCCAAAATGATGCTTAGATTAGGGTGTATTAGTTACGGGAAGAGGTTGGACAGTTTTCTCTGGAACACTGGTTGAGGGGACACCCAATAGAAATATATAAAATTATATGAGAGGGATAGATGGGGTAGAGTCACAATATTTTTCCCTGGATGGAAATATTAAATAGCTTTATGGTGAGAGGGGCAAAGTTTAAAGATGTGCAAAACAACTTCTTTTTACATAGGTGACTGCCTGGAATGCTTTGGTATTTCATATCTGGACTGGCATAATAATAATAATAATAATAATAATAATAATAATAATAATAATAATAATAATAATAATAATAATAATAATATATTTTATTGTCATTGCACATAAGCGCAACGAGATTTGGTATGCAGCTTCCATCCGATGTCATAACATAAATAACTAATAAAATATAGATTTAGATATTTAGATACCCCGAGAACATGGATTGTAAATGGATAGAGATTATTTTACCATGGTTGGGTCAGGGCAGTTATTATGGAAGCAAAATTGAAAGTATTGGAGTACCAACTCACTCCGACATAATATAATAAATTTAGTTTGTCTGCAGGCCCTACTATACAGTGTGATTTTTCACCCCAAAATTATTGATGGGTTTCAAATGATTAATCCTATTGTTTCATGGCTTCATAGCTATTCCATCTCACACACGACTTTGCAGATTACTCTGGAGTAGTTTAATATAAACCATTGGCTGAGAGGCATCGGCAATACTTATCCTTCTATTTAGTTTATATTTGTGACTTTGGAAAAGCATTTATTTTATTTTCTGAATCCAAAGATTATGAATTAGAGAATCAAACATCAGGAAAAGGGGCCATTTGGCATTGAAAATAGAGTTCAAATAGTGCCACGCCCTGTATTGAATATACCAATATTTTTTTCAAATTTGAAAAGTTTTTAGTTTCTTTACGATGTTATGGCAATGATGTGTTGCTATGGTTACCACCCCCGTGTCAACAATACTAATAACAAAGGTTTATCACGAATGCAAACATTGGCTAAAACTAGTGATCAAAATGTCCTTATTTGGTAATGACTGAGCCCAACCATGGCGCCCATCATTACACATTTGACTGTGGATTGTGATGTATTCTTACTCCTACAGTATAAAAGCGGCCGGTGGCACTGGGCGAGCAGTAGTGGTGCTGATTGATGCTGGTACAACGCAAGCAGAGTGGACATCTGGACCGAGCAAAAGTCAACGTGCTGGAGTACCTCAACGGGCCAGGCAACGTCTGCGGAGGAAATGGACAAACAACGTTTCGCATCGAGTCATGGCCGGTCGGGACACTGCTTCAGATTGCAAAGGTCAGGATTGTGCTGGGAGTGGGGCGTGGTTGATTAATGTTTGGAGCAGCTGAACTACCTGCTGTATACATGTGCTGCCATGTACAGTGTTATATAGCTGTGTTATATATAATCACATAGCTCTGTGTACATTGTCACAAAACAGCACGCACATAGTCTAATTGTAACATGGTACTGTATACGTTCTCACCTGGCTTGGTGTATATTACACAGCTCCATGTTCATTGTCATCATTGCCAATGAACATTTTGATGCAATGCCACATACAGTATATTGTCACATTAGTCTGATTACATAATACAAAGTGATTTATTCATTGTCACAATGCTCTGTAAACATTGTCACATTACATCATGTACGTTGTTGCACGTTATATTACCAAGCAGTTTCATTGCCATTATTATCCACTAGCTTTATTGCATACAGTTTGATATTCATTATTATTGAGCTTGGCATAATTATTGTAGCAAATTTAATTTATGCAAACAAATTCATACTATGTGGCATTTAAGAGACTTGAATGTGAACATGGATACAAGGAAAATGGGGAGATATGGATTAAATGCAGGTAAATAAGAGTTGGCATATTATGTAGCACAGATATTGGGCCTGTGGTGTTGTACTAAAGGCACTTAAAGAAAATAATTTAATTATTAACTAACCACAAATAATATTGGAAATTGTGCCATATTATTTATTGGTTGCCTTTGAGATGCTGTTTGTTGTTGTGGGAAAATGGACCAACATCCTGTGTAACCAAAATATAAGTTCCATCAACCCAGTGACCAACCAGAGCTGTCAGTTAACAAGAATTGGCATGATTCTCCCAAGAGCCATTGACCACTTTTTCACCCTTCAATTTGTTTACATTTATGATTTTGAAAAGGCCATATTCCTTTCCTTGTTGAATCCAAAGATGATCAATTAAAATCATCAAACGCAACAAACAAAAGGTATTTTGGCCCTTCAGTCCTGCACACCAAGCACACTTGTTGTGCAGGCCCTAATAAATTTATTATTTCAAATTTCACAAGTTTCTGTTGCTTCACGTTGTTATGGCGATGATACATGTAGCTGTGGTTACCGTCCCCGTGTCAACAATCACAACAAAGGTTTATCACAAATGCAACCATTGGCCAAAAAACTAATGATCAAAATGTCCTTATTTGGCAATGACTCAGCCCAAACATGGCGGACATTGTTACACACTTGACATTGCTGATTGTGATGTATTCCTTAGATATAAAAGCGACCGGTGGTGGCACTGAACGAGCAGTAGTTGGTGCTGGGCACGCAGACTCCACACCACAACTGTTGGACATCAGGACCAAGCAAAACAACTTGCAGGAGCAACTCAACAGCATCTGCGGGGAAATGGACAAACGGAGTTTTGCATCGGGTCGTGTGGCCGGTCGGGACCAGATTCCAAAGGTGAGGATTGTGGGGAGTGGTTGTTTAATTGTTTGGGGAAGCAGGGCTGCCTGAACCCCTGTACTGTTATGTATAGTCCCAATGTTATACAGCTATGTTATAACCATATAGCTCCTGTACATTGTTACAAAACATTATGCACATTGTTTCATTGCAATACAGTACTGTATACACTCTCACATAGGTCTGTATATTACACAGCTCCATGGTCATTGTCACAATTGACAATAAATGTGGCATTTTATGGCAATGTTCACAGGACATTGTGACAATGACCATGGAGCTGTGTAATATACAGACCCATGTGAGAGTGTATACAGTACTGTATACTTTGGTCTGAGTACATAATACAAAGTGTCTTGTTCATTATCACAATGCTCTGCAAATATTGTCACATTACATCATGTACATTATAGATCTGTACATTGTTACCAAGTTGTTTTACTGTAGTTATTTAATGGAATAATTGCAATATAGATTTTTATTCATTAGTAGTTTCACCCTCCATTGAAAGATCAATTAGAGAATCAAGCAGCACACAAAGACTCTATTTGTTTATCTCTAGCTGCCTGACCCCGTTGAGTTACTTCCAGCATTTTGTGTATTTCCCCAAAAGAGGCTATTTGGCCTTTCAGACCTGTGTACGTAGCATTTTGAAGGACTCAATTACTGCCACGCCAAATATTGGATATACAAATTATTCGTGTTCAAGTTAGAAAAGTTTAAAATGCTTTATGGCGATGTCCTGCATTTCTATGGTTACCACACCCTCATCATCAACAACAAAGGTTCGTCACAAATGACCAGTGACCAAAGCGAGTGATCAGGGTCCCCCTTATTTGGCTATCACATGACCCCACCCCTGCAAGCATTGTTACACGCTTGACATCACTGATTGTGATGTATTCATTAGCTATCAAAGACACAGTTGACACAAGATGAGTAGCAATGCTGGTATTTTGGCTTGACATCTCTGTTACTCCAAGTTCAACTGAGCCATTATAGAATTATTAATGTGCTTTATTCTACTCCAGTATAGTTTAAACACCCTGCATATTTTAATACATAATCCCGCGCAAATTGTCACGAATGAAAAGTAATTGCTCTAAATGTTTTCGATCTTATTGTCATTGTCACATTGTTGACATGTCTACATAATCAAAAGAATAACATAACTATTGTGATCCTGTATTCACTCAATATCATTTAGCTCCATGATGTATAGACACTTATTAGCCCTGTATTTTCAGTGTCCTTTTGCTCTGTTACATATAATCACGTAGCTCTGTGTAACATCATGCACATAATCTCATTGTCACATGGGTCTATATATATATACTATTGCATAGAAATGTGTAGGAAGGACCTGCAGATACTGGTTTAAACTGAGGATAGACACAAAATGCTGGAGTAATTCAGTGGGACAGGCAACATCTCTGGAGAGAAAGAATGGGTAACGTTTCGGGTCGAGACCCCCACTCTGAAGAAGGGTCTCTACCGGAAATGTCACCCATTCCTTCTCTCCAGAGATGGCATGGCCGTCCTGCTAAGTTACTCCAGCATTTTGTGTATCTTATTGCATAGCACCTGCATAGCACCTTGTAATTTGTCACAATGTCCCATGAACATTATCATGCTGCATCATGTATTATTGGATAGGTCTGTTTATATAATTGCCAATTATTGTTATTGTCTTTATTATTGAATAGAATAACTAACGTAGCTTGATATTGCTATTGAGCTTAACATGATTGTAATATATAACTAGATTGATATCATTATAGACTAATTTAATTACAAAACTAGTAGATGAACTTTCTGATAGAAAGCTTAATTGTTACACTGTTCATTGTTATGGACCTTGCTGTAATTTATATGGCTCCAATCACATTAATATTGAACAACTTAATTGTAAATTGCTAGATGAATATTATGATAGAACTTGGCGAATGTAATTTAGCTCAGTTCACTAAACGAACCTATAATTGTCACAACGATGTATTTAATATTGGAGCTACAGTTCCATTCACATTGTCATAGAATTTGAATGGAACTGTATCACAATTAGACCAAGTTTTGTGACAATTATTTTGTGACAATCGAAGGACGTCCGTCCTTTGGCCCATGGCATCTGCCTGTTCATAGAGCAGTGTTCCCCACTGATATCCCTTGTAAACTGTTCCCCCACATTGTGCCCCCTTCCCTTTTTCCCACTCACCTACCAGCCCACACATCTTTGAAACATGGAAGGAAACCAGGAAACCAGGGCACCCCGAGAAATCCACTATCCCACTGGGAGAACATGCCCATCTCCATGAAATCAGCACAGGAGGTCAGGTTTGGAACTGTGAGGCAGCAAGACTAAGAGCTGTGACTTGCCCCTCTTTGAGCTCAATTCAGATTGTCACAAGAGTTCAGCTAACATGTAAAACAGATCGAGGCACATTGACATAGAATTTTACAACTGTAATACAACTGAAATCCATATTGTTGCACAACTTGGCTGAGTAGCAATATAGTTAATTGAACTGTTAATTGAGCTAGATTGATCCACAGTGAGCAGGTATCGAAGGTGATCGATGAGTTGGAGGATGGTGGATTGCTACATAAATCTTAGTTAAGGTATTTGAAGTCCTGCATGGTAAGGTGATCCAGATTAACCTGAATGGGGGATTCTCTCAGTAACTTGGTCATGTGGATTCAGGACTGGCTTACTAATAGAAGACAGGGTTGTGATGGAAGGGAAGTTATTCAGGCTGAAGGTCGATGACTAGCAGAGATCTGTGCTAGGATCTCAATGCAACCATTGGCCAAATCTAGTGATGAAGATATCTTTATTTGGCAATGAAATGAGACCAAACACAGCAGCCATTATTACAGACTGATTGTGATTGTGATTGTGATTTATTCCTTCAATATAAAGGCCACGTGTCACTGGATGGGTAAGTGGTGGTGGTGTTTTTGCTCTTATGATTATCATTTGATCTTTGGTTGTTTCACCAATCTTATTTAATTATTTTTAGGTATCAGAAGACTCAAGTGGTGTTTCCCCTGCACGACGATGTGAAGCTACAGACACAAAGCTAAGTGTTCCTTTAATGATTTGCATTTAACACATGCACCATCTACATTACAACACACACAACTAATACACAGCGTTATCTACATTGTCACAAGCCCTATACAATAGGGTTGAGCTGGCATAGAGAAGTCACATAAATCAAACGGGGGTGAACAGCAGCATCCATAGAGAACATGGACAGGTGACGTTTCAGATCAGGAGCCTTCAGACTGATTTTGAGGGAGGGGAGGGAAGAGAGGAGGGAGAGGGGCAAGGGGGCCTGGCAGTGTTAATAGGTTGATAACGTAAGGAGGGTTTTATTTGATAGTCAGATCGTTGGACAAATGCCAGAGATGAAAAGGTAAAGGTGTGAGACAAAAGGATTGTTGTTATCTAAAATTGGAGAATTCAATATTCAATAGAGTTTAAGAGGGAACTGCAGATGCTGGAGAATCGAAGGTTACACAGAAAAGCTGGAGAAACTCAGCGGGTGCAGCAGCATCTATGGAGCGAAGGAAATAGGCAACGTTTCGGGCCGAAACCCTTCTTCAGACTGATCGGGGGTGGGGGTAGGTGGGGACAAGAAAGGGAAAAGGAGGAGTAGCCAGAAGGCTGGGGGGTGGGAGGAGACAGCAGGGGAGCTGAGGAAGGGGAGGAGACAGCAAGGACTAACAAAATAGAGTTCAGTTGTAAACTACCCAAACAGAATATGAAATGTTCCTATAGTTTGTGCGTGGTGCCATTCTGACACTGGAAGAGAAAGGTCTATATAGGGCTCTACAAATCAGTCTGAAGAAGGGACCGACCCGAAATAACACCAATCCATGTTCTACAGCGATGCTGCCTGCGCCGCGGAGTTACTCCAGCACTTTGGTCATTTTGTATAATTATAATTTTGATAGATTCACATTATTGTAGATGACTGTATGACAAAATTAGATGAATGTTGAACTGCTTGCTTCCAATATTGTTTGTTCATTGTTATGAGGGTGTCATTGTAATATAGCTCAATTCACTATGTAATTGAATGACTAACGTAACCTGCTATAGATGCATATTACGATAGAACTTGCAATTGTCATGTAGCTATATTAATTGTTCCACAGGGCTTGGCCTTACTGCTATATATACCTATTCTCATTGTTATAGAAATTGGCAACTGTAATATCGCTCCATATATTTCCTAACTACTTAGTATGAAGCCTTTTGACCCACAGCAAGTTTTTCTACACAGTGGATGCATGGAATGTGCTGTTTGGTGTGTTAGTGGATGCAGACACAAAGGTGGCATTTAAGGGGCTATGTAGGAAATGAGGGATGTGTCATGTGCAGGCATATGAGATTAGTTCAACACCATATTTGACACAGAGCTGTAACTTTTGTATGTTCTATACAATGTAAGCACCTACATGATAATGTCACAGGACTCAGTCCTAACATTTGTAAATGGAGTGATTTATATCGCCACAGATTCTATCTTCATTGTGATACAGCTTGAGATAGGTTTCCATAGAATACAGCCTAATTGTATTTGTAGCTTGATTACCACTGGAGCTCTATTACTATACAAGGGATGTAGTGAGCCAAAGAGCTCAATGACAATGTTCTGGGGATATTAGAGAGAATCAGGGATGTTGTTGAAGAAAGATTAGTGTACTGCAGCTCGATACCCTATGTCATAACTATAATTTAATTAAAATATTGAACTGTATAATGTCAACATAATATAGGATAATATGCATTGCCCCCTCCCCCTATGTCATAACTATAATTTAATTAAAATATTGAAATGTATATTCTCAATATAATATAGGATAATATGCATTGCCCCCAATGTCATAACTATAGGTTAATTAAAATATTGAAATATATTTTGTCAATATAATATAGGATAATATGCATTGCCATAGACCTGCCTTATTATAGCTTAGAGTACAGCCCTTCACTCACCACACAATCCAGGTTGAAGCATCTGTGGTTTGTAGCCTCCGGGGACACCTCTTTCTTCAGGCAGCCGCCACCAACTCCTCTTCCTCCTTTTCCACCTTGGAAGTGGCAACTGGTGAGAAGGAACGGACCCCCACGGTAGCAGCGGCCCCAGGGGGGGGGGGACAGCATGAGCTGCAACAACAGCCACATCAACCGGTGAAGGGTAGTGTAGGAAGGCATATGAGATTAGTTCAACACCATATTTGGCACAGAGCTGTAACTTTTGTATGTTCTATACAATGTAAGCACTTACATGGTGTGGCACCTTATCAAAGGCCTGAAAATTCAAGTAAACAACATCCACTTTGTTCGGCATGACTACTCCAGTGTCATTCCGTTTTCCAATGTCCACACCTGCCTCTCTTTTTTACTCTATATATCTGATTATTTTTTTTTAGCTATCATTGTTTATATACTTGGCTAGCATATTTGTCCCCTTTACCTCCTCCCTTGTATCTATCCAAGTACCCCTGCTATCCTTCCAGGTGAGACAGGTTCACGTGCACCACTAGCTTCATCTATACATTTGGTGGTCATAATGTGGCCGGCCTGTGTACATCAGTTGAGACCAAGAGCAAAGTCAGCGACCATTTCACAGAACTCTTGCACTCGTTCCACCAAGGACCCCACTGGATCTCATCTAGTTGGATAACCATTTTAACTCGGTTGCCCATTCCAATACTGACCTTTATATTATAGGCGATTATAGACAGTTATAAATGAGTTTAGTAATAACAAAAGTAGATTAAAGTAGACGTTAGAACTCCACTTAATTACAATACTGTTTGTTCATTGATATGCGTTTGGAGTAATTGTAATATAGCTCAATTCACATTAATGTTGAACAATTTAATTGTAAACTGCGAGACACTTATTATGATAGAACTTGGCAATTGTAATGTAGTCAGATTAATTTTACCATTGAACTGGGCCTATTTGTATGATATTCGTAAGTTTTTTACACAAAGGGTGTAGTAGTGGGTGCATGGAACACATGCTGCCTGGGGTGGTAGCGGAGGCAGATACGATAGTGTATTTCAGGGGCAGGGGCTCTGCAGAGAATTGGGGGGATATGGTTCTCATGTGTAGGCACATGCGATTAGTTTTTAACAGCATCACATTCCAGGTTGAAGCATCTGTGGTTGCAGCTCACATTGTAGCCTCTGGGGACCTCTTTCTTCAGGCAGCCACCACCAACAGGACGCGCTCAGTCACCATGGGGCTCCCTCCCCTCTCACCAGTTGCCGCTTCACCTTTGCGCTTTGTCTGTCCACCCGTCGGGTCTGCGCCCTCCACGTCACTGTCCGGTCGGTCTCTCCCTGACCCCACCCCCTCCTCCTCTTCCTCCTTTTCCACCTTGGAAGTGGCAACTGGTGAGAAGGGACAGACCCCCACGGTGACCGAGCGTCTCCTCTTGGTAGCAGCGGCCTGAAGAAACAGCCGTCCCCAGGGGCAACAGCATGAGCTGCAACAACAGCCACATCAACCAGTGAAGGGTAGTGTGTGTAGGAAGGCATATGAAATTAGTTCAACACCATATTTGGCACAGAGCTGTAACTTTTGTATGTTCTATACCATGTAAGCACTTGCATGATAATTGCACAGGACTCGGTCAACATTTGTAAATGGAGTGATTTATATTGCCACAGATTCTGGCTTCATCGTGATACAGCTTGAGATAGTCTGTTAATACAAGGGTTTATTTAGTGTCGTGTTGCATTGCCTTCCTTACCAGTGATTCAGCCTGCAAATTAACCAGCATACCCAAGTTCCTTTGCATCTCACACTTCAGAATCCTCTCCCCATTTAGCAAGCAGTAGTCCACGCTTTTATTCCTTTTACCAGATCTGGTGCATGATCAAACAATTTGCTATACAGTAAATCTTTTTTCCTATTAATTAGCCCCTTTACAATGGATTTTGATTCTAGCGGATAGCATGCAGGTTTCCGAGATCCCCTGTCTGTCTCCCCGGCCACTTAGCATGCAGGTTTCCGAGATCCCCTGTCTGACCCCGCTAGGTGCTCCAGCTCTTCCTCACTCACCGCACATTCCAGGTTGAAGCATCTGTTGCGGCTCAAGTTTCTCCAGTTCACCTCCACCAACAGGACCCGCTCGGTCATCATGGGGCTCCCTCCACTCTCACCAGTTGCCGCATCTTCTATGCGGTTGGAGTAATTGTAATATAGCTCAATTTACATTAATGTTGAACAATTTAATTGTAAACTGCTAGACACTTATTATGATAGAACTTGGCAATTGTAATGTAGTCAGATTAATTTCACCATTGAACTAGGCCTATTTGTATGATATTCGCATTCCCATTGTTATAGAATTTGGCAGCTGAAATATAGCACCGTATATTTCTTAATTACACGAGTGGTCAATGGCAAGTTTTTTATACAAAGGGTGTAGTAGTGGGTGCATGGAACAATATGCTGCCTGGGGTGGTAGCGGAGGCAGATATGATAGTGGTATTTCAGGGGCAGGGGCTCTGCAGAGATTTGGGGGGACATGGTTCTCATGTGTAGGCACATGCAATTAGTTTAACAGCATCACATTCCAGGTTGAAGCATCTGTGGTTGCAGCTCACATTGTAGCCTCCGGGGACACCTCTTTCTTCAGGCAGCCGCCACCAACAGGACGCGCTCAGTCACCATGGGGCTCCCTCCACTCTCACTAGCTGCCGCTTCACCTTTGCGCTTTATCTGTCCGCCCGTCGGGTCTGCGCCCTCCACGTCACTGTCCGGTCGGTCTCTCCCTGACCCCACCCCCTCCTCGTCTTCCCCCTTTTCCACCTTGGAAGTGGCAACTGGTGAGAAGGGACAGACCCCCACGGTGACCGAGCGTCTCCTCTCGGTAGCAGCGGCCTGAAGAAACAGCCGTCCCCAGGGGCGACAGCGTGAGCTGCAACAACAGCCACATCAACCAGTGAAGGGTAGTATGTGTAGGAAGGCATATGAGATTAGTTCAACATCATATTTTTAGCACAGAGCTGTAACTTTTGTATGTTCTCTACAATGTAAACACTTACATGATAATGACACAGGACTCAGTCAACATTTGTAAATGGAGTGATTTATATTGCCACAGATTCTGGCTTCATTGTGATACAGCTTTAGATAGTCTGTTAATACAAGGGTTTATTTACTGTCTTGTGTCTTGTGTTGCATTGCCTTCCTTACCAGTGATTTTAGTACCTTAGTAGCACCTATCTTGTCTAGCAGTCTTTGGTGTGGCACCTTTTATCAAAGGCCTGAAAATTCAAGTAAACAACATCCACTTTGTTTGGCATGACTTCTCCAGTGTCATGTTCTGTTTTCCAATGTCCACACTTGCCTCTCTTTTACTCTATATATATGTTGTTTTTTTGGCTCTCATTGTTTATATCATTGGCTAGTTTATTTGTCTCCTTTACCTCCTCCCTCGTCTCTATCCAAGTACCCCTGCTATCCTTCCAGGTGAGACAGGTTCATATGCATTTATTCATCTATTGCATCTGGTGTTCATAATGTGGCCAGCCTGTGTACATCAGTTGAGACCAAAGGCAAAGTCGGCGACCATTTCACTAAACACTTGCACTCGTTCCACCAAGGTACCCACTGGCTCTCTTCTAGTTGGATAACCATTTTAACTCAGTTGCCCATTCCAATACTGACCTTTATATTATAGGTGTTATAGACTTGTTATTATTAAACTCATTTATAATTGTCTATATAACTAACTTTATGTTAGAACTCCACTTAATTACAATATTGTTTGTTCATTGATATGCGTTTGGAGTAATTGTAATATAGCTCAATTTACATTAATGTTGAACAATTTAATTGTAAACTGCTAGACACTTATTATGACAGAACCTGGCAATCGTAATGTAGTCGGATTCATTTTACCATTGAACTGGGCCTATTTGTATGATACTCGCATTCCCATTGTTATAGAATTTGGCAGCTGAAATATAGCACCGTATATTTCTTAATTACACGAGTGGTCAATGGCAAGTTTTTTTATACAAAGGGTGTAGTAGTGGGTGCATGGAACGCATGCTGCCTGGGGTGGTAGTGGAGGCAGATACGATAGTGTATTTCAGGGGCAGGGGCTCTGCAGAGAATTGGGGGGACATGGTTCTCATGTGTAGGCACATGCGATTAGTTTAACAACATCACATTCCAGGTTGAAGCATCTGTGGTTGCAGCTCACATTGTAGCCTCCGGGGACACCTCTTTCTTCAGGCAGCCGCCACCAACAGGACGCGCTCAGTCACCATGGGGCTCCCTCCACTCTCACTAGCTGCCGCTTCACCTTTGCGCTTTATCTGTCCGCCCGTCGGGTCTGCGCCCTCCACGTCACTGTCCGGTCGGTCTCTCCCTGACCCCACCCCCTCCTCCTCTTCCTCCTTTTCCACCTTGGAAGTGGCAACTGGTGAGAAGGGACAGACCCCCACGGTGACCGAGCGTCTCCTCTCGGTAGCAGCGGCCTGAAGAAACAGCCGTCCCCAGGGGCGACAGCGTGAGCTGCAACAACAGCCACATCAACCAGTGAAGGGTAGTATGTGTAGGAAGGCATATGAGATTAGTTCAACACCATATTTGGCACAGAGCTGTAACTTTTGTATGTTCTATACCATGTAAGCACTTGCATGATAATTGCACAGGACTCAGTGATTTATATTGCCACAGATTCTGGCTTCATTGTGATACAGCTTGAGATAGTCTGTTAAATACAAGGGTTTATTTACTGTCTTGTGTCTTGTGTTGCATTGCCTTCCTTACCAGTGATTCAGCCTGCAAATTAACCAGCATACCCAAGTTCCTTTGCATCTCACATTTCAGAATCCTCTCCACATTTAGCAAGCAGTAGTCCACGCCTTTATTCCTTTTACCAGAGTGCATGATCAATTTGCTATACAGTAAATCTTTTTTTCCTATTAATTAGCCCCTTTACATGAAGGTTTCCGAGATCCCCTGTCTGTCTCCCCGCAATATTCTCCAGTGAGCCCTTTTTCACTCACCGCACATTCCAGGTTAAAGCATCTGTTGCGGCTCAAGTTTTTCCAGATCACCTCCACCAACAGGACCCGCTCGGTCATCATGGGGCCTCCCTCCACTCTCACTAGTTGCCGCTTCTTCCTTTGCGCTTAGTCTGTCCGCCCGCCACGTCTGCGCCCTCCTGTGTCACTGTCCGGTCGGTCTCTCCCTCTCCCCAACCCCTCCTCCTCTTTTCCTTTTCCACCTTGGAAGCGGCAACTGGTGAGAGGGGATGAATCCCCACGGTGACCGAGCGTCTCCATATCTTCATATCGTTTGCAGAATTGGCCATAAAACTGTCAATCCAATCATCCAGATCATTAACATATATAAAACATGATAAGTAGTGGACCCACACCAAGCCCTGTGAAACACTAGACAGCAGCAGCCAACTATAATCCCACTTTGCCTTCCGCCAGCCAATCTTTTATCCATGCTAGTACCTTGCTTCTAATACTATAGTTTAACAGCATCATCGTCAACAACTTTATAGGCCAAAAGGGTTAGTTCCTGTGCTGCAGATTTTCTATGTTCTATAAAATGTAGTAACTTACGATATTATTAGCCCCTTTACAATGGATTTTGGAATGATTTTTATTGTCACAGAATTTGGTTATACACAGCTTGATATGTTGTCATAGGATTACAGCCTTTGGAAGTGCAGCCTGCTTAAATATTGTCATGAAACTCATTTTGATAGTAATAGAGCTCCAGGGATAATGTTGAAGAAAGAATATTGAGTGTAATGCAGCTCTCTACCCTATATCATAACATTGGTTTAATTATACAGAAATTTATATTGTATGAGAAATAAGTTTATTTGCAATATAGGTTGAAATGCAGTCTTCTTATAGCTCAGAGTATTGTTTCATACACATTGGGATAGAACTCTGTTTAAACATAAATAGCCTCATTCAATTTAGGATAGAAGCAAACTGATAGTAAATACATACCTCAAGCTGTAAACATGGTTTACACAAGGAAGGGGGGGGATACTAAGTGCTAGTGCAACTCAGCTGGTCAGGCAACATCTCAAGAGAACATGGATAGGTTAAAAGATCGCCTACAATTTGGGCTTGTCAGCTTACCCCCAAGAGGAATATGGGCAACCATGCACAACTCCGCAGTTCACTCATCCCTTCCTACTCAAACCAAGCCCCCTCCCCCCAGGTATTTTCCCCTGCAACCGCAGGCAATGTAACAATGTAACATAAGAGACCAGAAACCATAGGAGTAGAATAAGACCACATTCAGCCCATATTGTCCACTCTTGCCATTCAATCATGGTCTATCTATTTCACCCTTCTTAATTAATTCTCCTGCCTTTCCCCCTTTAATGCCCTTCCTATTTTCTATTCAAGATGCTTGATTAATCATAGATACTAATCTACTATTAGTATACTAAACTAAAAATACCCAATGATATGGATAATGGAATTGATTGCTTTGTAGACAAGTTTTGCAGATGAATCAAAGATAGGTGAGTGTGGGAGGACATGTAGTGCTGAGGAAGCAGGGTGTTTGCAGAAGGACTTGGGAAGATTGTGGGAGAGTGGGACAATAAGTGGCAAAAGGAATATCGCGTAGCACAGTGTACTTTCATGCACTTTGGTAGAAGTAATGATGGCATGGTCGGTCTACTTGCTAAATGGTATGTGTATTCAGAAATCAGAGGTGCAAAAGGAGTTGATATCTTTGTGAATTGGGCTATATTACAGTTACATCAAACAACTTAATTGTAAACTGCTGGATGCGTATTATGATGGAACTTGGCAATTGTAATGCAGCCCAATTCATTTTAACACAAGGCCACAAACAGGACATACTCGATCACCATGGGTCTCCGTCATCTCTCACCAGTTGCCGCCGCACCTTTGCGCTTTCTCTGTCCGCCCGCGCGTCGGGCATGCGCCCTTTGCGTCACTGTCCGGTCACCCCCTCATCCCCTTCCTTCTTTTCCATCTTGGAGCGGTAACTGGTGGGAGGGAGCGGACTCCCAGGGTGACTGGGCATCTCTTCTTGGTAGCAGCGGCCTGGAGAAACCGCTGGGGCAACAGCATAAGTCACAACCACAGCAGCGTCAAACGGTGGCATCAGCACCTAGTTTTAAAGTAAGAGATGCTGGTTGATCTGCTGAGTTACTCCAGCATTTTGTGTCCCGTTGTGTATTATCCATCATATGCAGTTGTTTGTTTCAACTACATACAATGGTAATACCGTACTCGATTATAACGGATAATCAGTAATAGGATCTCATTTCATCCCCCTGCCTGTATAATCCGTTATAATGAGGGTTTATCATACTATATTCTATTTGCCACTTGTTTGTCACTCTCCCAACTTGTCCATGTTCTTCTGCTGATAGATCATTTGTAAAATTGGGGGGTGGAGGGGGGGAGAGGTTGGGCCATCTGAAATTAGAGAATTGGATTGTAAGCTAATTTGTGCTATTACTGCAGTTTATAAAGATCATCATGGCAATGTGAAGGAGAGTTAAAGTGCTTAGCAACCTCGATCCAGTAGGACTTGGCTGAGCACAGTACAAATGTTGTTGAGTCTTCACTTGATCTCGTTGATGTAGAGGAGGCAACATTGGCAACACTGGAGATGCAGTAGATAGGAAGTCACCGACATCACAGGTTCGGTCACCATGGGGCTCGCTCCCCTCTCACCAGTTGCCGCTTCTTCCTTTGCGCTTTGTGTGTCCGCCCGCCACGTCTGTGCCCTCCTGTGTCACTGTCCGGTCGGTCTCTCCCTGACCCCGCCCCCTCCTCTTTCTCCTTTTCTACCTTTGAAAGCGGCAACTGGTGAGAGGGAAGGGAACCTCACGGTGACAGAGCTTGTCGTGTCGGTAGCAGCAGCCGGAAGGTGCTTGCCTCCAGGGTAGTTAGAATAAAGGCCTAGACTACTTACTTAAATAGGGAGCGTATTCAGAAATCAAAGGTATAACAGGACTTGGGAGTGCTGGTGCAGAATTCCTAATAGGGTTATTTCGAGTGTCTAGAATATAAAAACATGGATTTAGCGGTTACACATTATCAAATGCTGGTGAGTATATTTTGAACAATGTGAGAGCAGTTTTAGGCCCCATACCTGAGGAAGCATGTGCTGGCGTTGCAGAGGATCCAGAGAAGGCTTAGAAAGATGATTCCCCTGACCCTTGACCTTGACCACCTATTTCTTCCCTCTCTCTTCCCTCCCCCCCCCCTCATTTTTTCCCTGTCTTCCCTCTCATTTCTTCCATTGGCTCCACAAATAATACATTGCAGCTATATATATATGGCAGTTATAAAGATCATCATGGCAATGGGAAGGGGAGAGTTAAAGTACCTTTGAAGCGGCAACTGGTGAGAGAGAAGGGAACCCCCATGGTGGTGACCAAGCGTGTCCTGTCAGTAGCAGCGGCTGAAAGGTGCTGCCTCCAGGGTAGTTAGAAGAGGCATAGACTACTTACTTAAATAGGGAGCATATTCAGAAATTGGAGGTATAACAGGACTTGGGAGTGCTGGTGCAGGATTTCTAATAGGATTAAGCAGGTAGCAGCGGCAGGAAGGTGCTGGTGGGGCCCCAGGATAGTTAGAATAAAGGCGTAGACATAAATGTTCTCCATAGGATGCAGCCTGATCCGCTGAGTTACTCCAACACCTTTTATAATTGTAATATCAATATTATAGGCGAGTTACAGACACTTATGGACGAGTTTAATTATAACAAAATGAAATGTATGCAAGACCTCTACTTAATAACATGTTCATTGTTATGTAATGCACCTCAGAATGCAGGGAATGTGGATCATGAGTAGGCAGATGAGATTAGTTTAACAACATTATATTCATTGTGGGCCAGAGGGAACCAGTTCCTCTGCTGTAACATTTTTCTAGAATTTTAGTAACTACATGATAATGTCACAGAACCTGGTCAGAATTTGTGCATGGAATGATTTATATTGCCACAGAATATGGCTTCATTGTCATACAGCTTGATATATCTTGTCATAGAATCCAGCTTATTTGTATTTGTACTTTGAATTTTTGTTACTGGTCAAGTGGGATGTTGTTGATAGAATATGTATTATAATTCAGCTCTGTACTACTATGTATTTATTTTTTAATAATATATATTGTCAAAGATTAGGTTTATTTGTTATATAACCCTCTTTTTATTATAGTCTAGAGTTACATTTAAACAGTTGTATGCCAATTTGTATTATGTAATATAGGCTCTTTGACTTAGAACGTAGCTAATAGTAAATATACCTCAAAATGTAGGATGAAACAGCAGATGCTGATTTACACAGAGAGGGGCAAAGTGCAGGAGTAACTCGGCTGTTCGGTAGAACATGCATTGGTGACGTTTCAGGTCAGAACTCTTCTTCAGACTGATTGTAGGTGGGGGGATGGGCGTAAGAAAGCTGAGATAGAGGGAACGAAGGCCAGAGGAGTTGAGAAGTTACGCAAGAGGAATATGAGGTGCTCCAGCTGGACGATTTATTTCTCTGAATCTGCATCCTTCACATCAGGTCAGTGGGTAAGCCACGTGTCACAGTGGAAACTTCCAGATCGAGGCTGTGTAAAGTTTCTTCGAAGCTTTTTGTACCGCACATTATGAAGAAGGTTAGAAACTTCTAGGAGTTTTTATTAACAAATACATGTTCTTTTTTGCAGGTTAGGCTTGCAGATCTGATGGATTCGTCGCCTCTTTCTGACACTGGTTTCACACTTCTAGCCTCGGTGTTTTTGTACAGTTGCAATGTTTGGTTTGCTGGTAATGCGCATCACAGATATCCTGGAGCTCTGCTTGATTGCCCTGAATAGAGGGAGTCGGGGAGGAATTTCCCAAAGATTTTCCTGAAATTGGCAACAGGTTTTTTCTCTGGTTTTTTGCCTCCCCCAGGATTCAGCATTACCAGCATGTTAGGGTGAGGGTAATTAAAATAATGCAAAATAAAATTTGATTGGACTAAAGCAAATGAAGTCTGTCTTTTTCTTTGGATGCTGCTTAATCATCAGTCGTAACATTCATCATTATCTTAGTTTTACACCAGTGGTTGATCAGGCTGACAGAACACAGAGTTGTCCAAAGGAAGAGGTGGTGGTGGGTAATATTTATCTGGTCAATGGGGGTCCCTGCACAACTTTCTATCCAGGATTTGGCATATGTGGTTTAAACTATAATTGGAGTAAACAAAGTTGCAACCCAGAGACAAATTCACAGCGTCATAAACATGGAAACAAGCCCTTCGGTCCAACTCGTCCATATCGACCTGTATTGCCACTTTCAGTGAACTATGTACCTGCACTCGTGGTTCCCTCTGTTCTACATCTCTCCCCAGGGCCCTACCTAAAAAAATGTGCTGCCCTGACTTCTCAAGATCCAACACCTCGCATTTATCCGAATTAAACTCCATTTGCCATTCCCTCAGTCCACTTGCCCAGCTGATCAATATTTTGAGATGCACCGCGGAAACAGGGCCCTCAGCACACCGAGTCCACGCCAAACCAGCAATCCTGGTACACTAACATCCTACACACTAGGGACAATTTACAATCTTTACCAAAGCCAATTAACATACAAACCTGTATGTGTGGAAGGGGAAACCGGTGCACCCGGGGAAACCCCTCATGGTCACGGGGAGAAAAGAATGTACAAACTGGACAGGCAGCACCCGTAGTCAGGATCGAACCCGCATGTCTGGCGTAAGGCAGCGACTCATCACTGTGCTATCTTGATGCCCCAAAAGTATAGTTTTAGGGATGCAGCATAGAAGCAGGCCCTTCAGCCCACACTGACCATCAATCGCCCATACACTAGTTCTATATTATACCACTTCCACGTCCACTCCCTACCAATTAACCTACAAACCTGCATATATTTGGAATGCGGAAGGACAATCTGCTGTCATTTTAGATAACCATCTTTGGATATGTGCAGCGGGTGCTGCCGGCATTTGTGTCTTAGCTTGGCTGTTTTAAAGGCTCCAAGTTAACTCCCACAGTTAAGCAGTTGGCTCAGCCCACCTTGCCAAGCCTCGTTCCCAGGGGTACATCGATATCTGCATGTACCTGGAGACGGTACTAGCTTGTGAATGCACAACTATCCTCAGGAGGAAGTAATTGACCACCATTTGCTGTAAAAATGCAGTAAAATAATGTAAATATTTGGGTGCTAACCTGAAGGTGACTTCATGTTTAGTGGCATCCCCCGTCCTGATACAAAGTCCCCCCTCCCCCCCCCCCCAGCTGCTCCAATATCTACACACAAGAGGCAGTCTACAGTGGCCAGTTAAACTACCAATTCACTTGTCTTTAATACATGGAAGGAAACCAGAGCACCCTGCCAAAGCCCGTGGGGTCACGGATAACATGTAAATTCCACACCGAACACAGCACCTGAAGTTAGAATTGAATCTGGTCAGTGGAGCTGAGGTAATGGCTACGTAAGGTGCGCCACTGTGCTCTGCTAATATCCATAACTGTGCAGACTATCGCATTTCTCCCACCCACGTTGTGCACCATCTGCCTTCCTTTTCCCTCAAATTTTTCAAATAAGCTAATGCCTTAAAAAAAAACTCGGCAAGGAACCCAAGAATGAATGATATAAGTGATCATTTGTGATTTGTTTTTGACATTTTTATCTTTATAATGGTCACAAAGCAATTCTAAGACCCAATTGCGGGATGAAGCACTCAAGAATTTTGATGGGATGAGGATTTCTATTGCATCAATGGTCCCAAGCCAGCACCGTATGACAGGAAGCTATCATTGTTAACCCTAGACACTGAGAATTTCCATCGCTTCGAACCCATGACTTAATGGAGTAAGATTGTGTTGCAAAAAATAATAACTGAGCATCATAACAATGCCAAGTTGGGATGGGCTTGCTGGAAGCAGTCTGTTGGAGGCCTTCAATTATTCAGCAATCACTTATATCAGCTTTCTGAAGAGCAACAACAGCAGCATTAAAAAAACACTGTCAAACTATTAATTTGATCAGCTAGCATGCTTCAACGACCCGGAAGAAAGAGTGCAGGCCACGGCAGCTGTTGGAGTTATTGGCAAGCTTCGTTAATCCCGATGGGCAGTAGAGATAGATGGGAAACATGGGTGTGGCAAATGAAGCCACATTCCCTCCACATGTCATCAATGCCTGCTCCTTTACTACTGCTGCTGGGGTGGGGTATTGTATTGTATTGTATTCAAATTTATTGTCATTGTCTCAATTTGAGACAACAAAATGAATTTCCCTTACAGGCAGTATCATAAAAAAAATCACCAAAAAATAAATAAATAATAAATAAATAATAAAACATATTAAAAATAAAATTGAAATTGAATTAAAAAAAAGCACAAACACAGAAAGTCCACGACACAACATAACATAAATGGCACCAAGGTGAGGATGGCACCATAGTCCAGCCAGCCTCCCTTCCGTGTTCATCCGTGGTCGGGGCCTTCCGAGCACCCCCGCAGTCGCCGCCCCGGGTGGCCCGATGTTCAGGCCCTCACGCCGGGCTGGTGGAACGCCGACGCCGAACCCCGACGGTGAGCATCCTCCTCCTCAGCGGCCCGGACCTCCTGATCAGCCGCCTCCCGCTGCCGGAGTCTGCAGCTCCTGAGTCCGCAGGCTGAGCCGGGCAGAGTCACAGGACCCCGTGCTGTCCATCAGCGCCGCCCGCGTTGGGAGCTCCGCAGACCGCAGCTCCATGATGTCGGTGCAGCAGGTCCAGCACTCCGGGCTCCAGACAGCGACCCCCCAGTAAGGCATCGCCAGCATCCAGACGGCGACCCCCGGTAAGGCATCGCCAGGGTAGTGGACAGCACTATATCTTCAGTGCATCTTGCTTCCAGAAGAAAGTCTGAATAGACTTTTTCCACACAGAAGGTGGTAGGTATATGGTATGAGCTGCCAGAGGAGGTAGATGAGGCAGATACTATGACAACACTCAAAAGACATTTAGACAGGTACATGGACAGGAAAGGTTTAGATGGATATGGACCAAATGCAGCAGGTGGGACTAGTGCAGATGGGGCAGCTTGGTTGGCATGGGAAAATTGGGCCGAAGGGCCTGTTTCACTGCTGTGTGATTCTATGACTCTAAAGGGGGGACAAGTTACTTCCATAAATTGGGTATAACAAAGTCAGTAGAAAATATGATTTAGCTAATTTAGATGTAGGAATATAGTCCCAGCACAGTGGCACAGCAATAGAGCTGCTGCCTTACAGCGCCAGAGACCCCGATTCGATCCTGACCACGGGCGCTATCGGTTCTTCCTGTGACCGCATGGGTTATCTTCGGTTGCTCCTCTCACAATCCAAAGATGTGCAGGTTTGTAGGTTAATTGGCTTCTGAGGATCATCCGCAGGTTGTAAGTGCACGTGATCGCTGGTGGGCGCGGACTCGGTGAGCCGAAGGGCCTGTTTTCACGCTGCATCTCTGAACTAAACTACAAGATAATAAACGTTTGTTCGGGTTAAGAGGATTATTCTGAAGACTGGCTAATGGTGGAAGGATGTTGGAGGTGGAAATCTGTAAAAAGATGCAGGACAAGCACGAAGAACTTGACTTCCTCCAAGTAAAGAGCAAGAAGAGTTTGGGTAAAGCAAAAATAGTATTTTTAGTAGCAGAGGAATAACAAGCAGCTCTGGTGCAGAGAGAGGAAATAGAGCAGATAAAAGTAGCGAGTAGCTGAGCATCCGGGTAATTTTTAAACAAACCTCAAAATAATGAGAGAAATAAATTAAGTAATAAATAATGGTTGGTGGGCTGGGCAAACATTGAATTTGGTGAAATAGGAATGTAAATAGGGAAGGTAAATTGGCAGCACCAGCAAATAATTCAAGGGTTTTGTGAGAGCTTAGGACAAAGAGAAACTGATGAAACATTAATACATTACAATGGATGAATAAGGACTTCACACTTGTCATGCAGAAATCACATTCACATCATATTCCTCCAGATTATACCACCTGCATGCATACTGGGGACAACTTACAGTGGCAATTAAACAATCAACCTTGAGATCTTCGGGATGTGGGAGGAAACTGGATGAAACCCATGCATTCACAGGGAGAACGTGCAAACTCCGCACAGGCAGCACCTGGTCAGGATTGAACATACGCTGTGAGGCAGCAGCTCTACCAGCTGTGCCACTGTGTGGTTCAGTATGATTAACATGGTGTAGTTTGGTCATGGGCAGCTCTGAAGTGAGATGTGATTGAGATTATAATAATAATAATAATAATAATAATAATTTTATTTATAGAGCACTTTATGAGTGCCGGAGCAGCAATTATCAATGTATATTGAGAGCAACAGCAGGGTGAAGATGTGCTTTCTCCTCAGCAACAGACAATGCACTTGCAGCGAAGAGTGTCAGTGATCCACCTCATGCAGCGGTGCACTAGGGCTGTTGGATGCCATCAAACCCTGAACATCTCCAGGGATCCATTTAACCCGAGCAAAATAAGCTCACAGCCGCAAAAAAAAAGGAAACAAACACAGATATTTACAACTCCTAATCAGATTATTCTAGTGGTCCAGGAGGCTTCTGCCTGTGTTTACAACTAATGAACCAACACCACTCAATCAGCGTATCCTCCCAATGCTTTCCCCCCACACATAACTAGTTGCCCCTTAATTACTTATGTTATTATAACATGGTTTCCATGACACATGATAAACATCTCTAAAATACGTCGAGAAAAAAGTAATATATCTGTAGCTGCCCCAAAACAGTGTTTTAAAAGTAAAAAAGGCATACAAATAAAATTAATGGGCACAGCAAAATCCATTGTTAGAATCAGTTTAATGATGTTGGGTGCAGAAACAAGGGACTGCAGAAACTGGTTCACACAGAAAAGGGCACAAAGTGCTGGAGTCACTTCAGGCATCGTCTGAAGAACATGGATAGGTGGCGTTTTATCTGGGACTCTTCTTCAGACTGATGATTTAAGCCAGGACCCTACTTCAGATGGGACTGTGGGCAGGTCCAGACCCGAAACGTCACCTATGCATGTCCTCCAGAGATGCCGCCTGCCCTGCTGAGTTACTCCAGCACTCTTAATGGTCTTTAATGATGCTTGTTGGTTAGGGATGATCGAGAGAATTCCCCTGTGCTTCTTCAAGAGTACAAGATGGGTATCAGTTTAAAGCCTTGGATAAAACATGGCTTGCTAACAATGCTGAACTCCTCCCATACAAGTGTCCAGAGTGCTCTCAGAAACTGGGTTACTTATTCCAGAAAAAAATCCAGAAAATTAATCTTTACTCATCAACAACAACCAGGAGTGAGGATAGAGGATAGACTGGAGAGAAGGAATGGGTGATGTTTCGGGTTGAGACCCTTCTTCAGCATCTGCATCAGCATCTGCAGTTCGTTCCTACACCAGGTGTGAGGATGTCAGCTGCCCTTTGTGCTTACTTCCCTTGAAAGTCACTTTTGCTTGGCAGCTTACAGCCTCCCAGCGGTATGAATATTGATTTATCTAACTTCAAGTAACCCTTGTTTTCTCTCTCTCTCCGTCCCTCACCTCTCTCCACCCTAGTTCTCCGACTAGTTTCACTCTCCTGATTAATGTTATTGTTTGTATGCATCGTGGTCACCTTTCCCTCTGCCAGCAATGAACCATTCTACATTTCCTTGACCATCGTCTGCTTTGATGTTGTTTTTAATCACGCTTTACATTCTCTTTGTACACTTCCACATCTCCAGTTTCCCACTCCCCCGACTCTCAGTCTGAAGAAGGGTCTCGACTCGAAACGTCACCCATTCCTTTTCCCCAGAGATGCTGCCTGTCCCGCTGAGTTACTCCAGCATTTTGTATTGTACTTCCCTGACGTTTGGTGAACCGGGTGTGTGGCGGTGTGCATAACAGGCAGCTGGAACTCTCACAATCATTTGGTAGTGGTGATTAAAGGTGAACTTCTCCCACAAAGCTCTCACTGAAAGCCTAATGACATTTGCAATTTCCACAAGTGATGCAGACAACAGCACCATCTGCTGGCCACGTTAACTCAACATGTACATGGGACTGCAAATGCTGGGATCTGGAGTAAGATCATGAAAAAAACATGAACACACCTGCATCACGCTGCTTAACATTAACAGGAGCAAGTTGCTGAGACTCTTGCGCTTTTTCCACCCATGATCCTTTCTACATGTCAGATATTTTCTCATCCCTTGACTGCTGAAAGAACTGATACTTTCCCTTTTAGCGATTTTATAGCATTTCCAATCCGTAAACACTTGGAATGGTTTTGTTTAATAGTTCCAGGGTCACTCATTAAACTGGTCGTGGGTTTTCGTTGAAAATTCAAGCGTCTCTTCACAGGTGTCTATTATGGTGGACTTCAAGGCTGTTCAGGAACAGTGGGTGCTCTGTGGCTCCTGTTATTTAGGAGTCGTCAAGTTGTCTATGACGCACTGTTAGGAAATGTCTGCAGCAGCCACGAGATTTTCAGCATTTTTTATCGTTGCAGTGTTCTGTTGACCTTGAGGTTCTGGAGCCAGGAAGTAACTAATTAAGATTAGTTTATCATTGGTTTGGTGTCACTGGGCAGGTGATACGGACATCCTTGCGATCTCCAGCTCGGGAAATAATATCATCAGCGACATAGCGCAAGCACATCAGCTGCCTGTTCTCCATTCACAGTGGAACCAAACTAAAGGTAAGTGAGGAAACTTTTGGTTTGAGTTATTAGTGTGACGTATACCGAAGTACAGTTAAAAGTGTTTTTGTTGCGTGCTATCCAGTCAGCAAAAAGACTATACGCGATTTCAATCAAGCCGCCAACAGTGCACAGATACATGATAAAGAGAATAACGTTTAGAGCAAGATAAAGCGCAGTAAAGTCTTATTAAATAAAGTCCGAGGGTCTCCAATGAGGTAGATGGCAGATCAGGTCTGCACTCTGGTTGGTGATAGGATGGTTCAGTAACCTGATAACAGCTGGGAAGACACCGTCACTCAATCTGGAGGTTTGCGTTTTCACGCTTCTGTCCCTCTTTAATGATGGGAGAGGGGAGAAGAGGGAGTGATCAGCGTGGGAATCATCCTTGATTATGCTGGAGGTCTTGCCGAGGCAGCGTGAAGTGCAGATGGAGTCATTGGCAGGGAGGAGAGGTTTTGTGTGATAGCCCAAAGACGTGCAGCTTTGTAGGTTAATTGGCTTTTGTAAATTATCTCCAGTGTGTAGGATAGAACTAGCGTATGGGTGATTGTGGTCTGCGTGGACCCAGGGGGTCAAAGGGCCTGTTTTCACGCTGTATCTCTAAAACTAAAATGCTGAATAGTCCTAGGACGAGGGGTAAGGTGAGGAGAAATCTTTAAAGATTGTCAAATCTTCACAGTTAGACAGTGTATTCATACCTGATACCAACAGACTTTTGGGGCAATGAGGAGTGAGTAGGAAAGATGATAAACATGGAGACCAGCCACAATCTTACTGAATGGTGAAACAGCTTTGAGACCCCCGACCTACTCCTGCTTCTACTTCCTAGATTCCTAAACTGTGCCTGAACCCCTCTGTTGGTGGATCACCAGCTTCCTGACAGACAGGAAGCAGCATGTGAGGCTGGGAAAGCACATCTCAGACCCGCAAACACTCAGCATAGGAGCACCGCAAGGATGTGTTCTCTCTCCTCTCCTCTCCTCTCTCTACACCAACGACTGCACCTCCACAGACACCCCTGTTAAGCTTAAGTTTGCGGACGACACAACCCTGATTGGACTGATCCAGGATGGGGAGGGGTCTGCCTACAGACAGGAAGTGTCACAGCTGGCACCCTGGTGCCCTCGCAACAACCTGGAGCTCAATGCTCTTAGAAACACAGAAACATAGAAAATAGGTGCAGGAGTAGGCCATTCAGCCCTTCGAGCCTGCACCACCATTCAATATGATCATGGCTGATCATCCAACTCAGTATCCCGTACCTGCCTTCTCTCCATACCCTCTGATCCCCTTAGCCACAAGGGCCACATCTAACTCCCTCTTAAATATAGCCAATGAACTGGCCTCAACTACCCTCTGTGGCAGAGTGTTCCAGAGATTCACCACTCTCTGTGTGAAAAAAGTTTTTCTCATCTCGGTTTTAAAGGATTTTCCCCTTATCCTTAAGCTCTTAAGACAGTGGAATTGATTGTAGACTTTAGGAGAGCTCCCCCTTCCCTCACCCCACTCACCATCAACAACACCACAGTCACATCTGTGGAGTCTTTTAAGTTCCTGGGAACCATCATCTCGAAGGACCTTAAGTGGGGGACTACCATCGACTCCACAGTCAAAAAGGCACAACAGAGGATGTACTTCCTACGGCAGCTGAGGAAGCACAATCTGCCACAGGCAATGATGGTCCAATTCTACATGGCCATCATGGAGTCTGTTCTCACCTTCTCCATCATGGTCAGGTATGGCTCAGCCACCAAGCACGACACCTGGAGGCTGCAACGAATCGTCCGATCAGCTGAGAAGGTTATTGGCTGCAACCTTCTCTGCATTGATGAACTGTACACTGCAAGGGCCAGGAAGCGAGCGGGCAAGATCATCTCTGACCCCTCTCACCCTGGCTATAAACTCTTTGAATCACTTCCCTCTGGAAGGCGACTCCGGACTGTCAAAGATGCCACATTAATGTTTTATTATTATTAATGCTTAGTGTTTTCTGCGTTATTCGTAACTGTCACTGTATGTCATGTTGTTACTTGCGGGCGGAGGACCAAGGCAAATTCCTTGTATGTGAATACTTGGCCAATAAACTTACTTACTTACTTACTTACTTATGACAGGTCTGAGCATCATAATACCTTTCATAAATAATCACTCTGCACACTCCTCACCATGAGATATTGGCCTCAGAGGCTTTCCACTGGTACTATCTGCCATCTCTCTCTAGGTCAGAATAATGACAGCATCAGTGTTTCTCATGGTACTAACATCTCTGGCAAGCCTGGCATGTCATTCCCAATCCTACTCTGCCTATAAGTATGGCTGTGTATATGAAACAACTTCAGAGAGCAGGTAAGGTTAACAATGTTCAGTCACAGGATTGGAGTCACAGAGAATAACACACAAGGAAACAGGCCAATTGGTCCATACCAACAAAAATGGTTATCTATGTTAATCTCACGCATGCATTTGACCTATACTCCTCCAGACCTTTCCTATCCACGTACGTGTCCAAATGTATTTTAAATGTTATTATAGGACCTGCCTCAGCCAATTCCTCTGGCAGCTCGTTCCACACACGTACCACTCAGTGAGAAACAATTTCCCCTCAGAGTCCTTTTAAATATTTCCCCTCTTATCTTAAACCTTTGCACTCTAGTTATTGATTCCCGGTCGCTGGCACAAAAAAAAAGATATTCATCCTATCTATGCCCCTCGTGGTTTAAAACACCTCTGTAAGATCGCCCCTCATTCTTCTATGCTTCAAGTAATAAATGCCAGGTCATGATAAAACAAAGGGTTTCCATCCATAAAAGGCAAGAGTGAACCAGTTAGATCTCTTCTGGTTGCCCATCAGTGTACGGAAATTAGAGTACCTAGAATTTGCACCTGCATTGACAATGTTAAGCATGCTAAAGAGTTGGAGAAGGGGGTAGGCGAGGGTTGGTCAGACCCAAGCTCTGGACCCTACAGGAAGCAAGGCCTGTTTAACAGGAGAACAATCTATTTAAAACACGGATGGAACAAAACAACAAAAGCTTCTCCCGGTCGGTCGTAGAACACTTATTTGTTCAGAAAGTTACAGTGTGTGGACAAAGACTGTCCACGGTGTGGTTCAGTTCAACCTCTGTCAATTGCAGCATTAGTCCCTGTCTTGATTGATAGTGGAAGGCAAATTCAATGCTAGCATTTATATCAAGAGGACTGGAATACAAAAGCAGAGATGTAATGCTGAGGCTCTACAAGATGCTGGTCAGGCCGCAATTGGAGTACTGTGAGTAAAATTGGGCCCCATATCTGAGGAAGGATGTGCTGGCTCCAGAGAGGGTCCAAAGGAGGTTTACGGGAATGATTCCAGGAATGAGTGGGTAGAGGGGCTGTCCCACTGTACGAGCTAATTCAAGAGTTCTCCCGAGTTTCCCCTGATTCGAACTCGGAGAATTGCGGTAATAGCCGCTCGTAGATACTCGGGGCTCTCGTGGACATTTTTCAACATGTTGAAAAATCTTCACGAGTCTTCACGAGCTTACCGCGTTTCCTGTGTACCTGCCGTTAGCGTTACGAGCCGCTAAGAGACGTCCCGAGCTCCGACGTACCTGCTCCGTACATTCTATGTGCTTACCACGAGTTTGATTTTTTTTTAAACTCGGGAGAACTCTTGAATTAGCTCGTACAGTGAGACAGTCCCTTTAGCATATGATGAGTGCTTGACAGCACTGGGCCTGTACTCAATGGAGTTTAGAAGGTTGAGGGGGGACCACATTGAAACTTACAGAATAATGAAAGGCATAGATAGAGTGGACATTTCCATTGGTGGGAGAGTCTAGGACCAGAGGTCAAAGCCTCAGAATTAAAGGGCGCTCTTTTGAAAAGGAGGCGAGGAGGAACTTCTTTAGTCAGAGGGTAGTTAATCTGTGGAACTCATTGCCACATAGGGCTGTGGAGGCCTAGTCAGTGGATATTTTTAAGGCAGAGATAGACAAATTCTAGATTAGAACAGGTGTCAAGGGTTATGGGGAGAAAGCAGGAAAATGGGATTTGGAGGCAGAGATCAGCCATGATTGAGTAGACGCGATGGGCCGAATGGCCTAATTTTGCTCCTAGACCTTGTGAACGTGAATTATCCAGTCATCCCTACTTTCACCTTGGAGAAGCATGGTCTCTGTGCACCAGTCTCAAATTCTAGCACTCCATCTGTGACTCGTGAAACTACACTCTCTCAGTTGCTACTGCAGGATCCCAGTTTGCTGGTGGGCACTAAAGAAAATACACAACATCGGCACATCCTGTTTATGTGACGACATTTGAAAAAATCAGATGCATAATAACCCTTGTGATCCGGCAGCTTGAAGAATTGCTCAAGACTATCCAATTGAAGTGTGAGTCATTTGTATCCTTTGGAATCAGAATCAGGTCTTAACAGGTTCTCAGTAACATAAATATCATCGCCTAGTTGCCAGCCAAAGTCACCTGGCTGATGGCTTGTCACTGCCATTGATGCCTATGAATAAGATGCCTGAAGTCGCCCAGGTTGGTTTGGAAAAGCACACAGTGAATGGGATTCATAATCCCACTTGTTCTCTATACGTTCAAACAAAACCTCTTCACTATCCCTCCTTATATTTATATACTTTTATTTACTGAAATTTAGGATGAGGGAAATCTTATGGACACATATACAATTCTTAAGGGATTGGACAGGCTAAATGCAGGAACAATGTTCCCAATGTTAAGGGAGTCCAGAACCAGGGGTCACAGTTTAAGAATAAGGGGTAGGTCATTTAGGACTGAGATGAGGAAAAGCTTTTTCACCCAATTGTGAATCGATGGAATTCTCTGCCACAGGAGGCAGTGAAGGCCAATTCACTGGATGTTTTAAAGAGAAATGACTAATTAAAACACGTGCTATAACTCCAGGTTAAGCGCTCAATTAAGAAAACCAAGCCCAAAACCAAAGTATTATCTAACTAAATACACTACCTTACAATAAATGATTCCATATGCAAAAATAAAAACACAAGACAGCTACCTACATATTAATTAGCTCTGAAACTCAATACTGGCATCCTGTGGATGCAAGTATATCATTGGGGTTATCGAGTGGGCACCTCCCTTCATTGGTGTTTCATTGAGTTAGGCCCATGACACCTCAGTTGGTTCTGGCGACCTAGAACAATATCTCCCTTGCATAAGACCAGGATACAATTGCCAGTCTCCATGGTATTGAATTTCATGAATGATGATATAATGACCGTCAGTTCAGGCAATTGGAGTTGCTTTGTGAAGCCAGGATATCCAGTCTACGACTTGTTTTTGCGGTTGTCAGGTTTACATAGCTACTCCAGTTAAGCTGAGTTAATGGTGAGGGAACTCAGGAGTAGTAATGCCATTGAATGTTAAAGATGAGTAGGTCATCAGGCTTTTGCTGATGATGGTCATTGCTTGGTCTTGGTTGTTTGGTCTTGCCATATGCATAAACAGATTGTTCTGCTGCCTGAGGAATCGACCCAAAACATCACCTATTTCTTCTCTCCAGAGATGCTGCCTGTCCCACTGAGTTACTCCAGCATTTTGTGTAAACCTTTGATTTAAAGCAGCATCTGCAGTTCTTTCCTACATGACTTGTACTCTATCTCTCCTAAGGGTGGTATATCTGGAGGGAACCCCATTCCCCTTTTCTTTTCGGGATCCGAGTATGTCCTTTTAAATATTCCTCTAACTCTTCCTTTGAAGGTTTGAGCTTTCCACTTTTTCTGACTAAACATTCTTTTAACAAATTTAAATGGATCCCGATAAAATGCTGATCTGATTCGCTCCATCTACTTTCTCTTCCTCCTAAGGGAATAGGCTGGGTGCAGGGGATGATGTCCTGTGGCTGTGTGTTTGAGTATTGGGTTAGGGCTAGTGATGGGTACTGGGGAGTGGGCTGGAGTTGGGATTGGGCTGGTGTTGGGTGCGGAAGATGGACTGGGGACTGGGACTGGGGACGGGACTGGGGACTGGGACTGGGGACTGGGGACTGGGGACTGGGACTGGGGACTGGGGACTGGGGACTGGGGACTGGGGACTGGGGACTGGGGACTGGGGACTGGGGGGACTGGGAGCTGGGACTGGGAGGGAGACTGGGGACTGGGGGACTGGGGACTGGGACTGAGGACTGGGGACTGGGGACTGGGGACTGGGGACTGGGGACTGGGGACTGGGGACTGGGGACTGGGGACTGGGGACTGGGGACTGGGGACTGGGGACTGGGGAGGGGACTGGGGACTGGGGACTGGGACTGGGGACTGGGGACTGGGACTGGGGACTGGGACTGAGGACTGGGACTGGGGACTGGGGACTGGGATGGGGGACTGGGGATGGGGACTGGGGACGGGGACTGGGACTGGGACTGGGACTGGGACTGGGACTGGGGACTGGGGACTGGGGGACTGGGGACTGGGACTGGGGGACTGGGGACTGGGGACTGGGGACTGGGGACTGGGGACTGGGGACTGGGGACTGGGGGACTGGGGACTGGGGACTGGGGACTGGGGGGGACTGGGGGACTGGGGATGGGGACTGGGGGACTGGGGGACTGGGGACTGGGACTGGGGACGGGGACTGGGGACGGGGGGACTGGGGACTGGGGACTGGGGACTGGGGACTGGGGACTGGGGACTGGGGACTGGGGGGACTGGGGACTGGGACTGGGGACTGGGGACTGGGGACTGGGGACTGGGGACTGGGACTGGGGACTGGGGACTGGGGACTGGGGACTGGGGACTGGGGACTGGGGGACTGGGGACGGGGACTGGGGACTGGGGACTGGGGACTGGGGGGACTGGGGACGGGGACTGGGGACTGGGGACTGGGGACTGGGGACGGGGACTGGGGACTGGGGATGGGGGGGGGGGGACTGGGGACGGGACTGGGGACTGGGGACTGGGGACTGGGGACTGGGGACTGGGGACTGGGACTGGGGACTGGGGACGGGGGACTGGGGACTGGGGACTGGGACTGGGGACTGGGGACTGGGGACTGGGGACTGGGGACTGGGGACTGGGGACTGGGGACTGGGGACTGGGGACTGGGGACTGGGGACGGGGGGGGGGACGGGGACTGGGGACTGGGGACTGGGGACGGGGACTGGGGACTGGGGACTGGGACTGGGGACTGGGGACTGGGGACTGGGGACTGGGGACTGGGGACTGGGGACTGATGGGGACTGGGGGACTGGGGACTGGGGACTGGGGACTGGGGACTGGGGACTGGGGACTGGGGATGGGGACTGGGGACTGGGGACTGGGGACTGGGGACTGGGGAGGGGGGACTGGGGACTGGGGGACTGGGGACTGGGGACTGGGGGGACGGGGACTGGGGGACTGGGGGGACGGGGGGGACTGGGGACTGGGGGACTGGGACTGGGGACTGGGGACTGGGGACTGGGGACGGGGAGTGGGGACTGGGGACTGGGGACTGGGGACTGGGGACTGGGGACTGGGGGACGGGGACTGGGGACTGGGGGGACTGGGGACTGGGGACTGGGGACTGGGGACTGGGGATGGGGGGGGGGACTGGGGACTGGGGACTGGGGACTGGGGACTGGGGGGACTGGGGACTGGGGACTGGGGACTGGGGACTGGGGACTGGGGACGGGGGGGACTGGGGACTGGGACTGGGGACTGGGGACTGGGGACTGGGGACTGGGGACTGGGGATTGGGGACTGGGGGGGGACTGGGACTGGGGATGGGGATTGGGGATTGGGGACTGGGGACTGGGGGGACTGGGGACGGGGACTGGGACTGGGGACTGGGGGATTGGGGATTGGGGATTGGGGACTGGGGACTGGGGACTGGGGACTGGGGATTGGGGACTGGGGACTGGGACTGGGGATGGGGATGGGGATGGGGACTGGGGACTGGCGACTGGGGGGATTGGGAGAGGGACTGGGAGGGGACTGGAGGGACTGGGGACGACTGGGGACTGGGGAGGGAGACTGGGGACTGGGGACTGGGGACTGGGGACTGGGACTGGGGACTGGGGACTGGGGACTGGGACTGGGGACTGAGGACTGGGACTGGGGACTGGGGACTGGGAACTGGGGAGTGGGGATGGGGACTGAGGACTGGGACTGGGGACTGGGGAGGGGGGAGTGGGAGTGGGAATGGGAGTGGGAGTGGGGGTGGGGGCGGGGAACTGGGGACTGGGGAGGGGGACGGGGGACTGGGACTGAGGACTGGGACTGGGGACTGGGGACTGGGGACTGGGGACTGGGGAGTGGGGACTGGGGACTGGGGACTGGGGACTGGGGGACTGGGACTGGGGACTGGGACTGGGGACTGGGACTGGGGGGAGACTGGGGACTGAGGACTGGGGACTGGGACTGAGGACTGGGACTGGGGACGGGGACTGGGACTGGGGACTGGGGATGGGGGACTGGGGACGGGGACTGGGACTGGGACTGGGGACTGGGGATGGGGACTGGGGACTGGGGACTGGGGACTGGGGACTGGGGACTGGGGACTGGGGGACTGGGGACTGGGGACTGGGGACTGGGGACTGGGGACTGGGGACTGGGGACGGGGACTGGGGACGGGGACTGGGGGACTGGGGACTGGGGACTGGGGACTGGGGACTGGGGACTGGGGACTGGGGACTGGGGACTGGGGACTGGGGACTGGGACTGGGGACTGGGGACTGGGACTGGGGGACTGGGACTGGGGACTGGGGACTGGGGGACTGGGGACTGGGGGGACTGGGGACTGGGGGGACTGGGGACTGGGGACTGGGGACTGGGGACTGGGGGACTGGGGACGGGGACGGGGACTGGGGACTGGGGACTGGGGACGGGGGACGGGGACTGGGGACTGGGGACTGGGGGACGGGGACTGGGGACTGGGGACTGGGGACTGGGGACTGGGGACTGGGGACTGGGGGACTGGGGACTGGGGACGGGGACTGGGGACTGGGGGGGACGGGGACGGGGGACTGGGGACGGGGGACTGGGGACTGGGGACTGGGGACTGGGGACTGGGGACTGGGGACTGGGGACTGGGGACTGGGGACTGGGGACTGGGGACGGGGACTGGGGGGACTGGGGACGGGGGGGACTGGGGACTGGGGACTGGGGACGGGGACTGGGGACTGGGGACTGGGGGACTGGGGACTGGGGACTGGGGACTGGGGACTGGGGACTGGGGACTGGGACTGGGGACTGGGGACTGGGGACTGGGGACTGGGGACTGGGGACTGGGGACTGGGGACTGGGGACTGGGGACTGGGGACTGGGGACTGGGGACTGGGGACTGGGGACTGGGGGGGACTGGGGACTGGGGACTGGGGACGGGGACGGGGACTGGGGACTGGGACTGGGGACTGGGACTGGGGACTGGGGACTGGGGACGGGGACTGGGGACTGGGGACTGGGGACGGGGACGGGGACTGGGGACGGGGACGGGGACTGGGGACGGGGACTGGGGACTGGGGACTGGGGACTGGGGACTGGGGGACTGGGGACTGGGGACGGGGACTGGGGACTGGGGACGGGGGACTGGGGACTGGGGACTGGGGACTGGGGACGGGGGACGGGGACTGGGGACTGGGGACTGGGGACTGGGGACTGGGGACTGGGGACTGGGGACTGGGGACTGGGATTGGGGACTGGGGGGGACTGGGACTGGGGACTTGGGGATTGGGGATTGGGGACTGGGGACTGGGGACTGGGGACGGGGGACTGGGGACTGGGGACTGGGGATTGGGGATTGGGGATTGGGGGACTGGGGGACTGGGGACTGGGGACTGGGGATTGGGGATTGGGGACTGGGACTGGGGATGGGGATGGGGATGGGGATGGGGACTGGCGACTGGCGACTGGGGGGATTGGGAGAGGGACTGGGAGGGGGACTGGGGGGACTGGGGACTGGGGACTGGGAGGGGGACTGGGGACTGGGGACTGGGGACTGGGAGGGGACTGGGAGGGAGACTGGGGACTGGGGACTGAGGACTGGGACTGGGACTGGGGACTGGGACTGGGGACTGGGGACTGGACTGGAGTGGGGACTGGGAGTGGGACTGAGGACAGAGACTGGGGACTGGGGACAGGGACTGGGAGCTGGGACTGGGAGGGGGACTGGGGACTGGGACTGGGACTGGGACTGGGGACTGGGGACTGGGACTGGGGACTGGGGACTGGGGGACTGGGGACTGGGGACTGGCACTGTGGGAGTGGGGACTGGGAGTGGGACTGGGAGTGGGACTGGGGACTGGGGACTGGGGACTGGGGACTGGGACTGGGACTGGGGAGGGGGACTGGGGACTGGGGACTGGGGACTGGGGATGGGGATGGGGGATGGGGACTGGGGGACTGGGGGAGTGGGGACTGGGGAGTGGGACTGGGGACTGGGGACTGGGGACTGGGGACTGGGGAGTGGGGACTGGGGAGTGGGGAGTGGGGAGTGGGGAGTGGGGAGTGGGGACTGGGGAGTGGGGACTGGGAGTGGGGACTGAGGAGTGGGAGTGGGACTGGGGAGTGGGGAGTGGGGACTGGGACTGGGGAACTGGGGAGTGGGGAGTGGGGAGTGGGGAGTGGGAGTGGGAATGGGGACTGGGACTGGGAGTGGGACTGGGACTGGGAGTGGGAATGGGGAGTGGGAGTGGGAGTGGGAGTGGGAATGGGAATGGGAATGGGGACTGGGACTGACGCCGGGTGCAGGGGATGTCCTGCTTTGGGATGAGCCGGGCTGGGCTGGGCTGGGTGTTGTGTTACACTTCCTGTCGAGTGTGCAAGCCGCTGTATTTCCGCATTCACCTGTGGCTCCGGGCAGCGAGCGCCTCACACCTCAGCCAACTCCGCCCGGGACATGGAGCTCCCTCGCCCGCCGCCCCTCGCCCTGCTGCTGTTCCCGCTGCTGCTGCTGCTGGTCCCCGGCTGCCGGCCCCTCGCCTCCAACCCCCAACAGTGCCTGGCCAAGTACGAGCTGGGCCGGGGGGACTTCGTGCTGGACACGGACGACTCGGTGGCGGCAGGGGCGTCTTTCCTCAGCTCCCCCAACGTGAGCCGCGCCCGGGACTGTGTGCTGATGTGTTGCCGCAGCCACGGCTGCAATGTGGTTCTGCTGGAGGATGTGAGCGGGCCACCCCGGGCAGACCCCACACTCCGGCACATCAAGGGCTGCTTCCTCTTCAACTGCCTCTACAACCAGGAGTATGTCTGCAGGTTCTTCAGGAGAGTGGGCTTCAGCAACTTCATCCTCAAGGAGGTCTACAAGGAGTACCTCAGGCCCAGGTCACCTGGCGCAGGTAACACAACCGCAGGCACCCACCCCTCTGCCCTGCCTCCCTCCCTCCCTCAAACCACTTCACCCCCTGCCTTGACCCCATGCTCTGCTGCCCACCTGCCCTCCCCCTTTTCACCCCCTCCCCCCTTCACCCCCTCCCCTGTTCCATCCTGCCTTGTCTCCCCCCCTCCTTCACCCACTGCCTTCATCCACTGTTCTGCCCTATTCCAGACCACCCCCTCTCTGCCCCCTGCCCTGCCACTCCCTCGACTTCACCCCTTGCCCAGATTTGCCAGATCTCACCCCCTGTCCCCCTGACTTTATCCCCTGTCTTGCTCCCCACACTCTGCCCCCCCCCCCCACCAGTCAATCCAGTGCTTTTGTTGTGTGATCTTAGTTGTTGGACTGGAAATGTGGAAACAAATTTGCATGCAGGAAGGGTTCCATATGTGGCATTGGGTGTTGATCTGATGTTGGATTTTAATGTTATCTGAGGGGTAGAATGCAGATATAAGAAATTGTAGATGTTGTAATCTGGAACAAAAGAGTAACTGTTCTGATATGGGTTCTGCACACAAAACATGGGCTGTAGTTCTACCTCCACAGATGAACTACTGAGTTTGTCCAGCTCTTTTACCCTTTGAAATAATGCCCTTGCATTTTACAAATGAAAATTTCAGGTGGCTGGAAATCTGAAATAAAATAGTAAGATTAAACGAGAACTTACCAGTTTGAAGTTGGATCTGTATTTTATGAGGAATTACGATGAGGGATTACGTGAAGAACCCGCTGAGTGCGCATGCGCGGCATACTTCCAAGCAGCGGTGTGGAATCACAGATAGACACAGTTATTTGAAGTAAACATAGTAAAGAAAAGGAGATCAGTTATTAATTTGATCCATACAATGAGGGCGGGAGCGGAGGGCACGTAATCCCTCATCGTAACTCCTCATAAAATACAGATCAAACTTCAAACTGGTAAGTTCTCGTTTAATCTTACAATTTTACTTCGGAGTCACGTGAGTGACTAGGTGAAGACTTCAAAGCTCGTTGATTTCAAACCGTGTAACTGTTTTATTTCACTCACTGCCGAAGTTCTTGAGGGAGGAAGTGTTATCGTAATCAACCAATGAATCTGTTTTTCGAGAAACAAAAAAGGTATTTATTAACAATAACAAAATAAATTGCTCCCCCGGGCTTGAATCAAATATTTGCAGCTTGTAATATTTTCTCTGCAAATAAATCAGGTTTCGTCAACGGCTTGTTATACAAAATTCTGAATGTGGATTCCCTCGACCATTCTGCTGTATTGAGAATATGGTCAACCGGTACGTCCATTCTCTCGGCCGTTGATGTAGATGCTGCCCTAGTGGAATGAGATTTAAATGTATTAGTATCTATTCCGGCAACCTTCAGTACCTGTTTGAGCCATCTTGAAATGGTTTGGCTCGATACCCGGCCATGAGGTTTCTTATGGCTGACCCATAAGGCTTTTTCACTCCCTCTGATATTGTGGGGTGTGTCTATGTAATGTTGTAGATGGGTCACGACACACAACCGTGGCTCTGGTGGGTAGGCCCGGAATACCACTACTGAATTAGCTGTTCCTGGCCTGCTTTGTTTCACCAGACACTGTATGATGAATGTGATCTGATCTGGGGTGGTCACCATGTTGTCCAGCCTCAACTTGTGTAGTGACTGGACCCTCTGAGGGAATACAAGTGCCATCAGCATGAGCGTCTTTAGTGTAGCTTGCTCGAGGCCGAGGGATCTGGCTGGTGGCCATTCCCTGAGGTATGTCAGGACCACACTGATATCCCAAATATGGGTATACCTGGGCTTAGGGGGCTTGATATTGTAAATGCCCTTCATCAGTTTTAACACCAGTGGATGGGATCCCATCGCCTGTTGTCCTGGTGCTGGTTTGAGATAAGCAGACAGAGCACTCCGCGCTGTGTTGATGGCACTGTAGCTGATCCCTTCATTGTGGTGTAGATAGGCCAGGAACTCCAGTACATTGGTGGCTGTGGCTGTTTCGTACGTTGTCCCTGTTTCCTGGCAGTACTTCTCCCATTTTTTGATGCTGGTTAAGTACTGCCTCTTGGTGGATGTTCGAAGGGATGCCGACATGGTGGTGATGGTTTGTTCGGACAATCCCAGTTCCAGGTAAGGTCTGTTCAAAACCTGCAACCCAGGAGTTTAATTTTCTCATGGCATGGGTGGCTTATGCCTGATACTGGGTGAGTTAATAATCCTGGATCACTGGGAAAAACCATTGGTGATTCAACCACCATGTCATGCAGAACTGGGAACCATGGCTGTGTAGGCCAGTCGGGCACCATCAAAATACCAGAAGCAGAGTCCATCTGTATTTTGCGAAGTACCCGACTGATGAGGCAGAAGGGAGGGAAAGCATAGAAGAAGAAATTTCCCCAATCCAGCGTGAAGGCATCTACCGCTGCTGCCTCTGGGTCTGGTTCCCAAGCGACATACATAGGTACCTGGTGATTTAGCCTTGATGCAAATAAATCGATATCTGGCGTTCCATATTGCTTAATAACTTTAGCAAATACTTTAGGGTTCAACATCCATTCGATGTTGTCATTGAATTTGCGTGACCTGGTGTCTGCCACTTTGTTTAGCTTACCTGGTAGGTAAGTAGCTGATAGCCAAATATGTCTTTCGACACACCATTGCCAAATCATGTTGACTAATTTGTCGCATGATAATGATTTTATGCCGCCCATATGGTTAATATAAGCCACCACCGTAGTATTATCAATTTATAACCGAACATGCAAGTGCTGCATATTAGATACATATGCTTTTAAACCATAAAAGGCGCCCACCATCTCTAGATAGTTAATGCCCAGTGTAAGTAGTAATGATGACTCTAGGTTAGTCCATCTACCACCTGTGCTGGATATGGAGTTAGTCGCTCCCCAGCCTTGAGCACTGGCATCTGTTTGGATAACTAACGTAGGGTTAGTGATGATGATAGGGCTGAAACGATGCCAAACGTTTTCTGCTCACCACTGTAGCTCTGATATTGCTTCAGTAGGTAATTTCATGACACGATCATAGTGACCTGTGTGTCGTTTTAGTGCCTGTACCTTTGCTCTTTGTAAATTTTGATAGTGCAAAGGTCCGAATTGTGTAGCCGGAAATGCTGCTACCATTTTCCCTATTACTCTTGCTACTTGTCGAATAGTTGGCCGCTCATTGACCATTAAATTGTTGCATGATTGTGTCAATTCAACCATTTTTGCCTTTGGCAAGGTAACAGTCATATGGACTGAGTTAATTGTAAAGCCCAGGTAGTCCATGATAGTGGATGGCTTCAACTTAGATTTATCTGGATGTAGGACGAACCCCAGAGTTTCAAGGAGCTGTTTTGTAGCTGATTCTGCTGCCACAGCCAATTTCATCGTTTTTCCTACTATCAGAATATCATCCAGATATGCCATGACAATATGTCTTTGTTTTCTTAGTATTGCCATGGCTGGTTTCAATATTTTGGTGAATAATCTTGGGGCTGAAGTTAGCCCATTGGGCAATGCTTTGTACTGCCATTACTGCCCCATCCAGATAACATTTAGGTATCTGCGATGATCCTTGTGTATGGGTACTAGACAGTAAGCATTTTTAAGATCAATGCTTGCCATGAATTATCATTTGGAAATCAGTTGTTTGGCAGTAACAAATGTCTCCATTTTGAAATATATATACTTAACAAACTTATTTAGTGATGTTAAGTCAATGATGATGCGACATCCACCATCTTTTTTGGTTTTAGTGAATATATTCGATACAAATTCCAAAGGTTCATGTTTGGTCTTTTCGATGACCCCCTTTGTGATAAGTCTCACCAGTTCAGCTTGTCCCTCACGTTTCTCTTTGACGGAGGGAGAAAATACCCTTTGGGACCAATGTTGAACTAGCGGCGATTTTTCTGACATGAACTGTATTTTATATCCACTAATGTTGTTGAGTATATACTTGTCACTCGTGACAGTATCCCATGCTTCTTTAAACAAGTGTAATCTCCCCCCTGTTAGTAAAGAACCCTTATTCTGTATATGCTGGCAGGAACCAGACCCACCTACCTCCATGGTTATTGGCGTTTCTTCTGTTTTCTCATGTTCTTGAAGGATTTGCTTGTCTGACGTGCTGGCGATGTTGGGGGGTGGCGCATTTTCCATGGGGTCCGCTCTGGGCCCTGATCTAAAAAAGATCTTTGGGGATAAAATGCGGTCCCCGAGCTTTCACCAGTCCCATATTGAGGACGTCGACTGGTGGATGCCGTGGGGTGCTGCCGCTTGGGTATTGTAGGTCTTGGTTTGCTCGTCCCGGGGCCTGCCCTCATGAGGCCGAAAGTTTTCGATGCTTCCTCCATGTCCCTCAGTTTCTTGGTGAGGTCCTTCCCAAATAACAGAGCGTCCGTCTCTGCAGCTGGGGCTCTGCACAACCCAGCAAATTTGGGATTGAGGGCAGGTCTTATGATTTCCCGCCGGAGGTTATTGATTTCAAACTGAGTGTTGCACATCAATGCCAGTACATCCTGCTGGCAGGTATCCATCTCCGTGCTTTCCACAGAACGAGCAAAGGCTGTGATGGCCGACGTCAGGAGCCTTAGGATCCGCTGTAGCTTGAGTTCATGGTTACGAATGTGTGACCCCACGTGCCCCCAGATTTGGCTGTTCACAGTCAGCACTCTGAGGGCCTCACAGTTCTCTGGTGTTGTGTAAAGATCTAGCGTCTCAGAAAGCACCTTCTCCTGCAAGGGCTTATTCGAAAGTTGATTTATGCTGGCCGCCATTTTCGGTTCCAGCGGTCTTCCAGCACGTGGGGTTGCTACATAGCTCCACCACACCCAGCAGCTCTTCCTGCTCCTGCACCCCTTGCATACTCCCGATCTCGTCCGCCAGCCCCTGTTCCAGCCCAGCCCTGGTCACCAATGCTAGCCTCCAGTGATGAGGGAGCAGAGGGCAGTGCACAAGACACTGTGGAGGAGGTGCCTGACCTTCCTCTGCGAGAACGCTCTTTCTGCGTATCCCGCTGGAGCATCTGCTCCAAGAGCTGTTGCATGCAGCTCAGGCGGCTGTCTCTTCTCCGTTTAGGTGGAGACATGTCCCCGTCCGACGAATCGGAAATCACCGGCCGGTATTTTTTCCCCGTCCGCTGTTCAGGCATTAGCGGGACTGGGCTTGGTTCGGTGTCGGGGATGGCAGAGCGCTCTATGAGCGGTCCTGCCGCCTGTTACTGCCCCCCTGAGATTGAACGCTCCTCTGGTGGAGTTCAGCGGGGGGCAGTTCTCTTCGAGAGCTTTTTCTTGAGTGCACTCATTTCTGTAAGCAGAAAACACACACACAACTCTCCTTCTCCGTTAGACTCCTTTCCACACCTCAGTGTACTTACCTAACGGTCCGTTTTTTAAACTGCAGCGGGAGAGCCTAACTCCAGCTGCCGCCGCTGTTGCACTGCTGGCGTAATGCCGCGCATGCGCACTCAGAGGGTTCTTCACGTAGTCACTCACGTGACCCCGAAGTAAAATCAAATAATGCTGGAAACACTCAGCGAGTTAAGAGAAACAATTGATGTTTGTAGTCTGAAACCCTTCATCAGAACTCGGTTATCTGAGTTAGAGGAGATGGTGGTAGGAACAAAGGGAAATGTCTCTGAAACAATGAATGTGGGAGAGTCTTCTAAGACTCGAGGTCATAGCCTTAGAATTAAAGGACATTCTTTTAGGAAGGAGATGAGGAGAAATTGTTTGTCAGAGGGTGGTGAATCTGTGGAATTCTTTGCCACAGAAGGCTGTAAGAGGCCGTCAGTGGATATTTTTTAAGGCAGAGATAGATAGATTCTTGATTAGTACGGGTGTCAGAGGTTATGGGGAGAAGGTGGGAGAATGGGGTTTGGAGGGTGAGATAGATTAGGCATGATTGAATGGTGGAGTAGACATGATGGGCCGAATGGCCTAATTCTACTCCTAACACTTATGACTTACAACATGGGATGGGTAAAACTATTTGTCTTTTATTGGGATTTTCTAGTTCACTAGAGGGGGCATTTGCACCCATGTTGACTTGAGGTACCACATCTGACAGTGCAGACTGGCAGCACTACACTGAAACCTCGACTATGTGTTGTGGCAGGGATATGAGCCTGAGACTATCTTCTCCGGGTCCCTGCCACTCAGCCAAGGTGCTACTTCTTTTGTGGACATGTTGATGAGGGATGGGTATTAACCTAAATGGTGGCTGACAGTTTAGTTTAGGGAGACAGCACGAAAACAGGCCCTTCGGCCCACCAAGTCCGCGCTGACCGGTGATCGCCCCGTACATTAGCACCATCCTACACAATAAGGACAATTTGCAATCATACCCAAAGCCAATTAACCTACAAACCTGTACGTCTTTGGAATGTGGGGGGGGGGGGGGGGAACTGGGGCATCCGGGGAAAACCCATGCGGTCACAGAGAGAACGTACAAACTCTGTACCAACAGCACCCATAATCAGGGTTGAACCTGGATCTGTGGCGCTGTAAGGCAGCAACTCTACCGCCACGCCCCTGTGCCGCCCCTCAGTTCAGTTCAGATCAGTTTAGTTCATGATTGTCACGTATACCGAGGTACAGTGGAAAGCTCTGTTGACAGTGTGGAACTCTGCATGTCAAAGAAAATAAACTGCAATAAATGTTTGGAGAGGGGGCTGTTCTGCTGGAAACCAGCCAAGACTTTGTGACTGAATAGCCTCCAAGGTCTTTATCAGAGGCCTTGACCATCAAGACCAGGTTTATTATTTAAAGAAGTAAATTTAAAGAATGAAGGAAAAACATGGAAAATGTTGGAACTACTCAATAACTTGTCAAAGATTATCTGTGTAAAGAGAAATAGTTAACAAATCAGGTTTTACTTATCCATCAGTTGTGGTTGATTTTGATTTGAATCTGTAATTTCAGTTTTTTGGTTAATTCTTAACTCCCTTCTCTGCATTTTGATGAAAGGTTTGCAAGAAAGAACATTTATGAATAACATATTTTGAATTATGCATTTCACTTGCATTACTAATTGAAGTTAACCTTGTGTGGACGGACACACAAGAAACTCCAGTTGCTGGAATCTTGAGCAGAACACAACCTGTTGGAGGAACACAGTGTGTCTGGCACCATTTGTGGAGGAGATGGACAAAAGACAATTTAGGTTGGGACACTTCAGTCTGAAGAAGATCCTGCCTGACCTGCTGGGTTTATTTACACCTCTTGTATGTTTGGTTCACAGTTTCTGTCAGCGGAGCACTGGGGTGACAATAAACGCAGCTGAGGAGGGTGATTATTAATGTACAAGGGCACATGATTAATGTAGCACCACTACATTTCTTTCTGGTGTGAAACCATAATAATAATAATAATAAATGTTATTTATGGGCGCCTTTCAAGAGTCTCAAGGACACCTTACAAAAATTTAGCAGGTAGAGGAGAAACATGTAAGGGGGATGAAATAAATAGTAGAGACATGACTAGTACACAAAGTAAATACAGAATTCAATACAAAACACAGTATGAGGCAATTAATGCACAGATGAAAAGGGACGGCACGTGGGGCTAAGGATAGGCAGAGGTGAAGAGATGGGTCTTGAGGCGGGACAGGAAGATGGTGAGGGGCACGGAATTGCGGATCAGTTGGGGGAGGGAGTTCCAGAGCCTGGGAGCTGCCCTGGAGAAGGCTCTGTCCCCAAAACTGCGGAGGTTGGACTTGTGGATGGAGAGGAGACCAGCTGATGCGGATCTGAGGGACCGTGATGGTTGGTAGGGGGAGAGGAGGTCAGTGAGATATGGGGGGGCCAGATGGTGGAGGGCTCTGTAGGTGAGGATCAGGATTTTGTAGGTGATCCGGTGGGAGATGGGAAGCCAGTGAAGTTGTTTGAGGACTGGAGTGATGTGATGCCAGGATTTGGTGTGGGTGATGAGTCGGGCGGCTGCGTTCTGGACCAGTTGGAGTCGGTTGATGTAGGTGGAGCTGATGCCAAGGAGAAGTTGCAATAGTCCAGTCGGGAGGAGATGAAGGTATGGGTAAGTCTTTCAGCAGCGGGCGGTGTGAGAGAGGGTCTGAGTTTGGCGATGTTGCTGAGATGAAAGAAGGAGGTTTTAATGACATGGCGGATGTGAGGCTCAAGGGAGAGGGTGGAATCAAAGATCACGCCAAGGTTGCGGGCCTGGGGAGATGGGGAGACAGTGGTGCCGTCGATGGTGAGAGTGGGGTTATTGATTTTGCTGAGTGTGGCTTTGGAGCCTATGAGGAGGAATTCTGTCTTATCGCTGTTGAGTTTGAGGAAATTCTGTTGCATACAAACCATGACTGTACCATCTCAATGCCTTGCACAAGATGTGTGAGTGGATTGTCCTTGGGCAATGAAGTTTCAAATTGCTAAAGAACACAGCATGTTGAACGGGTAGCAAGTTCTGTCGCTCAGTGTAATGTGAAAAGCTTAAAGGACAAACCAAGTGGTGGTTCAATATTGATAATACTTCCAGTTTTTTAATTGGATAATCAGCGAATGTTACTTAAATGGTGTCAGTGTAGTCTATGAAATATCTTTCAATGTGTCAAAAGAGCTGTCAGTCTCCTAGAAGGACCCAGCAAATCTTCAGAGCCATTGAATAAACTTCATTGAATATGGCAGCCAATTTGGACATTGCGATATCTTAAACACAGAAACAAGTTAATTATCCAAGTCTCTTTTTTGTGAGATACTGTGTTGTGGGGAAGCTAGAGTGTTAGTATAGATTAAATAATCTGTTCAATGAACAGAGGCTATCTTCTCAGTGTAGGAGGGAACTGCTATTTACACCAAAGATAGACACAAAATGCTGGGGTAACTCAGCAGTTCAGGCAGCATCTTTGGAGAAAAGGAATAGGTAATGTTTTGGGTCGAGACCCTTCCTCTCCACTAATAGTCAGGGGAGAGGGAAACTAGAGGTATGGAAAGGTACAGAACTTTGTAGGTGAGGAAACATGTATCGAATGTGTAGATACACCTGTTGGTGATAGGAGAATCAGAATTGCGTTAATGGGCACATAAGAGAAAATAGATTCTGAGGCAGGTTGAGTTGGGCAAGGGGATTGCTCTGAGACACTAGGATAGACTCAATAGGCTGAATGGGCTTCTGCCATGTTGCAAAAAGATATGAGAATACATAAGAAAAATGTAGGAAGACTGAAGTCTTTTTTTTTTCAGCAAAGAATTGGTTTAATATGGAACTTCAAAATTGTGAATGGGTTTGTTCAGAAGACTGCAAACAAATGCTCAACTTGTAGCAAACTCAAAATTAGAGGTTATTAATTAAAGGATCCAAAATTAGAGGTTATAGATTAAAATCGAAGAGGGAACTCAGAAGAAACCCTGTGATGAGAGTGAAACCTGCTGTCACAGTTGAAGTGAGTATCGTGGAATCACTTAAGGGGGAAGTTATATTGGTTTACGAAGCAGAAATGAATGAAAATATTTTCATTTTCATGATCCTCTTTTGTGACTTATTTTAGAACATTTTAAACCAAAGGATGTGCTTTTGAAATGCAGACACGAGAATCAGCAAATGCTGGAATGTTGGGCACAGCACAAAATGCTGGAGAAACTCAGTGGCCAGGCAGCATCTGTGGAGGGAATGGACCGACAATGTTGTAGGTCGGAACCTTTTTCAGGCTCGAGAGATCGGAGAACCTCTGGGTTTCTTCTTTGATTTATTAATTACTTCCTTATATTTATATTTATGGCCTCTTTAAAAAAAAAAAAAAGTGGGCATACTTTGAAGAGATTTTGCAGTGGAGCTGTAAAATGGAGACACATGAAACTCGGATGCTGGAATCTTGAGCAAAAAACTCAGCAGGTCAGACGGCATCTGTGGAGGAAATAGATAGATGACGTTTCGGGTCAGGACCCTTCTTCAGACTTTGAAATGTAGTCAGTGAAGGGAATGGCAGGCTGATTTTGGTAAGCATGCTCACATAAAGAGTGATGAAATCATTGAACAGATGTAGTGAGCTTGGTTGTGTGGTGTATATTGGTCAGCTTGGCTGACTGATTCCCTGCTTTTGTTCCACATAGCTTGGTGGGGCCCAGTATGACCACCAGTGGGATGAATGGTGCTTTGGCCTTAATCATCCGATCTAAGAATGCTATTGAGCTCCTTCAATATTTCAATGGGCACGAGCCTGGATTAGGTGCCCAAGTCTTTGGAGTGTTGGCACTGTGGAACAAGTCACTAAAAGTCACTAATGCAGCACTTAGTCTGTGGAACAGCATCCCCCTTCTCATCAGAACTGCCCCCTTCATCGACTCCTCTAAGTCTAGACTTAAAACCTATTTCTACTCACAAGCGTTTCTTGAGGTCCTCTGAGGGAGCGCTGTAAACAGTTTATGTATGTATTGTTAGATCTGTGTACCATTGTATGTAGCATGTTAGTACCTGCACTGATGTAAAGCACTTTGGTCAACGAGAGTTGTTTTTAAATGTGCTATAGAAATAAAATTGACTTGACTTGACTTGAATCCTGTATTCAGATTCAAGATTCAGATTCAATTTGAAAGAAGCTGTTCCTCAACCTGCTGGTTCGGCAACGGAGAGACCTGTAGCGCCTCCCGGATGGTAGGAGGGTAAACAGTCCATGGTTGGGGTGAGAGCAGTCCTTGGCGATGCTGAGCGCCCTCCGCAGACAGCGCTTGCTTTGGACAGACTCAATGGAGGGGAGCGAGGAACCGGTGATGCATTGGGCAATTTTCACCACCCTCTGCAATGCCTTCCGGTCGGAGACAGAGTATTATATTTAGGTTCCACAACTGCATGTGAATTAAGAGATTTTGAGTTTGATATGATGGTTTCTCTCTGACTGGAATCATTTAGTTGTTTCCTACCGATTTGTGTCCAGCTTCCTTCCATTCTCCCCGATATTCCTTTGTCCCATAGATTGTTGGCAGTCGTGCAGCTTTGATTATTGGTAATGCATTAAGACCACAAGTCTTTTGACTACAGCCTTGCATTTCTGCTCCCACTGGGTTAACAAGGGAAAAGATTTGTTTCCTCTGGCAAGATCCAGCTGAGGGAAGTTGGTGCGCTGGGTAAGAATTTAATTGTCTTTTGAGTTATATTGCTTGGGTTAAAAAGATAGCCAATGAATCCATGTTGCCATCTTTATATTTTGAATTTCCTAATGGCGTAGAAGGAGTCTATTCAGCCCATCGAGAGGATGGAGAGAATGAGGAAATGAGGACAAAGATGATTGAGCTATAGAAATCGTACAAGGATGTAAAGGCACATATATATCCATGCAATCACACTTTTACCTGGCTACAAGCCACTGCTGGATCTGCCTGAACTAATTGGTGTAATAGTTATTCCTTCATGTGCTGTGAGTTTGTAGTTGGCTCCTGTATAGCATCAAATGGTTGATGTCATTTGTCTCTGTAATCGATGGCTGTTTGGGAATGGGAAAAATAATATAAATCGTGAAAACCATGCAGCCTTTTCCCATACTCAGTGTAAACTTCAGAAAAGATTATCTTTTGTTTGTTTGGAGATCAAAATGTTTTACCTGACTACCCGGATTTTGGAAGTGGACCTTGTGTGTCTCCTCTCAACAAGGCTTAATTACTTTATTTTGTCTTCGAGCCCAGACCTAGGCTCAGTACCTGGTGGCTTAACATGTCTAGAGCACTGGACTCTCAGATTTCCATGCACCCATGCATCATACAAGAATGATCCCAGGAATGAGTAGGTTAACCTATGATGAGCGTTTGTCGGCACTATGCCTGTACTCGCTGGAGTTTAGAAGAATGTGGGGGGACCTCATTGAAACATACAGAGTAGTGAAAAGCTTGGATAGAGTGGATGTGGAGAGGATGTTTCCACCCATGGGAGAGTAGGTCATAGCCTCAGAATTAAAGGACGTTCTTGTAGGAAGGAGATGAGGTGACATTTATTTACAGAGGGAGGCGAATCTGTGGAATTCTTTGCCACAGAAGGCTGTGGTGGCCAAGTCAGTGGATATTTTTAAAATAGAGATAGATAAATTATTGATTAGTACAGGTGCCAGAGGTTATGGGGAGAAGGCAGGAGAATGGGGTTAGGAGGGAGTGGTAGATCAGCTATGATTGAATGGCAGAGTAGATTTGATGCAGCGAATGTCATAATAGTGCTCCTATCACTTATGACCTTGTGACCCTAACATTCTGTATTAAGCTCAGCCTTAGATTTGGAATGATAATTGATCTTGCATATCACGTGAACATTGGACATTTGTGTTTAGTTTATATTTACATATACCGAGGTGCAGTGATAAGCCTTTGTTGCATGCTAACCAGTCAGCGGAATGTCTACATGATAACGATCGAGCCATCCACAGATACATGATAAAATGAATAACGAATGGCTTTAGTGCAAGATAAAACCAGTTAGGTCCAACCAAAGATAGCCCAAAGGTCTCCAATGAGGTGGATAGTAGTACAGCACTGCTCTGCAGTTGTGGTGGGATGGTTCCGTTGCCTGATAACAGCTGGGAAGAAATTCTCCCTGAAGCATTTTGATTCAACAGGTCCAGAACAAGGGGCAACAGTTTAAGAATAAGGGGGAAATCTTTTAAGACCAAGATGAGAAAAACATTTTTCACACAAGTGAACATTTATTGTGAGGATTTGACCTGTTCCCTCGGAAAGGGACAGTTGGTTGTGGTGCTGCAGTTGGATTATGTGAATATCCCTGTAGTTATTGCCCTTTGCAGAAGCCTCCTCACCCAAGACTTTGAAAGCAGTTGCACTTCTCTCAAAATGTAAATAGAACATAAAACATTGCAGCACAGCATTGCATGTGCTAATGAACATACCCGAATGTCTGAATGTCTGAAGAAGGGTCTCGACCCAAAACGTCACCCATTCCTTCTCTCCAGACATGTTGTATGTTGCTCTGACTTACTCAGCATTTTGTGTCTATCTGCAGCACAGAAACAGTCCCTTCAGACCACAATATCTGTGCCGAACATGATGCAAGGTTAAACTAATGTCCCCTGCCTGCATGTGATATACCCCTGCATTCCCTGCATATTTGTGAGCCTATCCAAAAGCCTTTTAAATGCCACTATTGTATCTGCCTCCACCACCATCCTTGGCAGCACATTCCAGACACCCACCAGTCCCTGTGTAAAAACGAAACTTGCCCCACACATCTGCTTCGAACTGAGCCCCTCCAATAAAGCTATGCTCTCTATGACATTTGCACCCTGGAATAAATATTCCTTCTGGTCACCTTATTTATGCTAGGGTCAGCCTTCTTTGGAGTTTGACCAGATGATCAAAAAGGAAAAGTGATTGATTTCCAAGTCAGGATAAATTTGAAGAGGAATTGCCATGTGCTAATGAATCATGTTCCCTTCAAATATTGCGGGGTGGTAGAGGATGCAGATTTAGAGTTATAGCGTCAGACAGCATGAAAACAGGCCCTTCGGCCTAAATTGTCTACAACGAGCAACATGCCCATCTGCACTAGTCCAACGTGCCTGCGTTTGATCCATATCCCTCTAAATCTATCGTATTCCTGTACCTGTCCATATGTCTTTCAAACGTTGTGATAGTACCTGCCTCAATGACCTCCTCAGGCAGCTCGTTTTATATACTTACCACCCTTAGTGCAAAAAAAAAAAAAGCTCCTCGGGTTCCTGGCAACATCCTCGTAAATCTTTCCTTCACCCTTTCCAGCTTAACAACATCTTTCCTATAACAAGGCGACCGAAACTGAACACAATACTCCAAATGTGGCCTCACCAATGTCATGTACAACTGTAATATGACCACCTAAATACTATAATATTTTGACAGAAGCAGGCCAATGTGTCTAAAGCCTTCTTGAACACCCTATCTACCTATTATGCCACTTTCCAGAAACTATGTGCCTGCCATTCCTGTGTAGGTCCTGCCCTGGTTAGATTTCCCAAAATACTACTCCTCACACTTCTCTGTAGTAAAATCCATCAACATTTCCTCACCCACCTGCCCAACCGATCACGATCCTGCTGCAAATTTTGACAACCATTTTCACTATCTACAATACCACCCACTTTAGTTACATCGGTAAACTTGCTTATCATACATGAAACGTTCTCATTCCAAATCATTGATATAGATGACAAATAGCAATGGGTCCAGCTCGGAACCCTGACGCACGCCACTAGTTGCAGGCCTCCAGTCCGAAATGCGCCCTTCCACCATCACACTCTACTTTTTTCCATGAAGCCAGTTTTCTATCCAGTCGGCTAGCTGTCCTTGGATCCCATGCGATCTAGCCTTCCAAAGTAGCCTACCATGTGGAACCTTGTCAAATGCCTGGCTGAAATACAACAGGATATGGCAGATGCTGTTAAAGAAATCTTGGCAAGCTATGGAGCACTCCTTGGTGGTGATGCTGGGCAATAGTGTGTGTGAGTAGTGGCGGGAGCTGACATGTCAAGTGGAGATAGGTTGACAGTCTACATGGTATTGAGTTTCATGAATGATGATATGTATACATGTATAGTGACAATAAATGGCATATCATCATATCATATATATCATATAATGGCCGCCAGTTCAGGCAATTGGAGTTGCTTTGTGAAGCCAGGATATCCAGTCTACGACTTGCTCTTGAGGTTGTTGGGTTTACATGGCTACTCAAGATAAGCTTACGGTTAATGGTGAAGGAACTAAGGAGTAGTAATGCCATTGAATGTTAAAGATGAGTAGGTCATCAGACTTTTGCTGATGATGGTCATTGCTTGGTCTTTGTTGTTTGGTCTTGCCGTCTGCATAAACAGATTGTTCTGCTGCCTGAGGAATCAGTCTGAAGAAGGGTCTTGACCCAAAACGTCACAATTTCTGCTCTCCATAGACACTGCCTGTTCTGCTGAGTCGCTTCAGTTTTTGGTGTCTATCTTGAGGGATTATAATGTTGTCCTGAGGCAGAAATGATCGACAGCCATTAAGCACACACTTCACAGGTTCGTGCACTACGCTTTAGGAGCAACATTAGGCCACTTGGCCTATTAAATCAATGACGCCATTCAATCATAGTTGATCTATCCCAACCCCATTCTCCCTGCCTTCGCCCCATAACCCCTGACCCCCGTACTAATCAAGAATCTGTCTATCTCTGCCTTAAAAATATCCATTGACGGCCTCCACAGTCATCAGTGGCAATAAATTCCACAGATTCGCCACCCTCTGACTAAAGATGTCCTCTTTTTCAAGGAATGCCACAGGCAGCAGAGTGCATTTTACACTTATTTACCATTAAATGGTTAGCCAAGGTTCGTTTAGTTTAGGGAAACAGGCCCTTCGGGCCAGCGGGTCCGTGCTGACCAGTGATCCTCGCACATTAACACTATTCTACATCCACTAGGGACAATTGTGACAGTTACCTAACCAATTAACCTACAAACCTGTACATCTTTGGAATGTGGAAGGAAACCGAAGATCTAGGAGTAAAAACCCACACAGGTCACGGGCAGAACGTACAAACTCCGTACAGAGAGCACCCGTAGTCAGGATCAAACCCGGGTCTCCAACGCATGTTCGCTGTAAGACAGCAACTCTACCGCTGCACCACCGTGACTGTGGCAACCGATGCCACATTTGATCAAACGCGACCTTGGTGTCAAGGGCAGGTTCTCCCATCGCATCTTTAGGGTTCACCTCTTTGGCCTACAATTAGATAAACACAGTGGTGAATTCTTGCAAACTCAAACTGTACATTGGTGATCAGTTTCTTGGTGTAGGCACTGTTTGATGGCACTGCAAGCCATAGACTGGATATTTTGGCTGTCCAAAGCCACTCCTGTTGCCTGAACTGACAGCAGATTCATCACTGTGTCTACCATTATATGTTGGGGCGTCTTGGGCCTGACTAGATTTAACCAGCTTTTTATGGACACAACTTATTGGGATAATTTTCCACATTGCCACGTAAACGACAATTGTGCAGCTGCATTGGACTTTCATGACGAGTCTAGACTAGTTCTGCAACACAAGTATTGAATACTCAACCTAGATTCTGCCTGGTCCCTTTGCCTGCAGTGTATCCATAGCTATTTCTTGGTAATATGTAGTGAATTGAATGGACTGAAGTGCAAATGTGATGGTTGGGATATCATGGGGATAGACTGATATGCGTTTCTTCCAAGTAGAAACATAGAAACATAGAAATTAGGTGCAGGAGTAAGCCATTCGGCCCTTCGAGCCTGCACCGCCATTCAATATGCTCATGGCTGATCATCCAACTCAGTATCCCGTACCTGCCTTCTCTCCATACCCCCTGATCCCCTTAGCCACAAGGGCCACATCTAACTCCCTCTTAAATATAGCCAATGAACTGGCCTCAACTACCCTCTGTGGCAGAGAGTTCCAGAGATTCACCACTCTCTGCGTGAAAAAAGTTCTTCTCATCTCGGTTTTCAAGGATTTCTCCTTTATCCTTAAGCTGTGACCCCTTGTCCTGGACTTCCCCAACATCGGGAACAATCTTCCTGCATCTAGCCTGTCCAACCCCTTAAGAATTTTGTAAGTTTCTATAAGACCCCCCCTCAATCTTCTAAATTCTAGAGAATTTATTCCAGAGAAGTATTGTTCCATATGAGTGGAGCTACTGCCCCATAGCTCCAACGGCCTGGGATTGAACCTGACCGCTGGTGCAAAGTTTGTGGAGTTTGCAAGTTCTCCCTGAAAATGTGTAGCGTCCTTCTGTCCCAAAGACGGGGAGACCAGTCGGTTAATTGGCCACTAAAAGATCCCATGAGTCGGTACGCGAGTGGAAGAGGGATTTGTGGGTGAGTTGGGGGAATGCAGAGAGAATGATGTGGGTTTAGTGTAGAATTAATGTAAATGGGTGCTTGATGGTTTGTGCGGTCAATGAGCATAAGACTTGTTTCCATGCACTTATGATTTATGAAGCGGCACAGATTTCTCATCTGAGAGAGTGCGGGGGGGGGGGGGGGGGGGGGGGTGTATTGGTGGTAAGATTCTTTGCCCGTGATTGATTTCCTAAGATTATAGTGTTTGTTGGGGACACTGCTTCAGACAGTGCTTCTCCTTCCTGAGTACACTGTTGAGCGACCATTTACACTGGGATAGTCCCGTTGATGGAACATAGAAACATAGAAAATAGGTGCAGGAGTAGGCCATTCGGCCCTTCGAGCTTGCACTGCCATTCAATATGATCATGGCTGATCATCCAACTCAGTATCCCATACCTGCCTTCTCTCCATACCCCCTGATCCCTTTAGCCACAAGGGCCACATCTAACTCCCTCTTAAATATATCCAATGAACTGGCCTCAACTACCTTCTGTGGCAGAGAATTCCACAGATTCACCACTCTCTGTGTAAAAAATGATTTTCCCATCTCGGTCCTAAAAGACTTCCCTCTTATTCTTAAACTGTGACCCCTTGTTCTGGACTTCCCCAACATCGGGAATAATCTTCCTGCATCTAGCCTGTCCAACCCCTCAAGAATTTTGTAAGTTTCTATAAGATCCCCCCTCAATCTTCTAAATTCTAGCGAGTACAAGCCGAGTCTATCCAGTCTTTCTTCATATTAAAGTCCTTGCCATCCCAGGAATCAGTCTGGTGAACCTTCTCTGTACTCCCTCTATGGCTTTCCTCAGATTAGGGGACCAAAACTGTACGCAATATTCCAGGTGTGGTCTCACAAAGACCCTGTACAACTGCAGTAGAACCTCCCTGCTCTTATACTCAAATCCTTTTGCTATGAATGCTAACATACCATTCGCTTTCTACACTGCCTGCTGCACCTGGAACATGGAACATGGCGTACCCAGGGATCGTTTAGTTTTTTTAGTTTAGAGATACAGTGTGTAGCAATGTTACAAAATTCTGAGATTTTAGAAAATCAATTAGCAATTTATCCCATCAGATAAAGCATAAAAAGAAGTTTAATTTGACACCTAATTCACTTTCAAATCTTCAGTATTAAAAATTTTATGGCCATTTTCATACTCATAATTTAGCATCTTGTTCCCTATTGCTTTTCCATTGACCTAACACAAAAGCTGTGATCAAGGACAGTCAAAAGCCCATAACTTAAAAAAAAATTAAGAGAACTGAAAGAAAATTTCAGTAATTATAGATTGAAGCATTCTGAAACAAATATGAAACAACCTTACTTGGATGACCTGAATTTAAAGCATATAATTAGTTAGTTACCCAATTGTAGCTAATTACAAAATTCAATTACTAGATCTAAACATCTATCCATTTCTTAAGATAAGATTTACATTTTAATATAGCCTGTGTCCAAATAACATTCACACAAGAATTCACAATATAACATGATTTTTAAATCTCATTGTCATGGATTTATAGGCCAAATGGAAGGAATTTAGTGTTTAATTCCTGTAAATTAATGGCCATTTTAATTACCTTGCAAGTGGGTTTTTGAGGAACGCGATCATTTGGAACGTTGCAGTTGCGGTGAATTTAAACCCCTTATCGGCAGGAAAAATGCTGCCGGTTCGTATGGGTCCTAAATCACCGTTTCGCCACGTAAAATCTGGATTAAAGGCATCCAAAGAAGCAAGTTTATACATAAAATAAACGGCTTTCCTTTACCTGTCCCGTACGTGAAATCCGCACCCGTTGTCGGCGTTGACGGCTTTAGAAACTGATTTTTAAATTACTCCAGTGATGAAATTGTCGGGCAATTTAAAAAAAAAAAATTCACAGAACGGCCGTCGAACAATTCTTCAGCAAAAGCTTACACTCCGAGAAAATATATCCAGGACAGGTAGGAGAAAAAACGCATTTTAACCCCGCCCCCCCCGCCCCTCAAAGGCGCCAATGTCGTGCACACGGCTAGTGGCAGAACTGCAGCGCCGCTGAAGGTAAGTTTTGTAACATACCTACAGTGTGGAAACAGGCCCGACACACTGAGTCCGTGCCAACCAGCGACCCTCGCACACAAACACTATCCGAGGGACAATTTACACTTACACCAAGCCAATTAGTCTACAAACCTGTACGTCTTTGGATTGTGGGAGGAAACCGGAGCTCCCAGAGGAAACCCACGCGGGTCACGGGGAGAGCGTTCAAGCTCCATACAGACAGCACCTTTAGTCAGGATCGAGGGCCGGGTCTCTGGCGCCGTAAGGCAGCAACTCTGTGCGACCATGCAAGATAGGACATTAGTCAGAGATAAATAAACTGTTTGTGAAACGCTTTTCCCAATTTATGCCCTCGTCCTCGAGGCTCCAATGAAACTTTTCTTGACATGTTCAAGTCCACTGATTGGGTTCTCATTGTGACTTTGATGGATTTGAGTCATAATATCATACAGAATGGTGAATGGACCCTTCAAACCAACTTGTGGATGCAACCAAGATGCTCCATCTGAGCTAGTCACATTTACATGTGTTTGGTCCATATCCCTCTCATTCTTTCCTCTCCACATATCTGTTAAAACATCTTTTAAATGTTGTTACTGTACTTGTCTCAACGACTTCCTCAGGCAGCTTGGTCCACACACCCTCTGTGTGGAAAAGTTGCCCCTCAGATTCCTCCTAAACCTTTCCCCTCCAGTTTAAACCTGTAACCAATTTGATTTAATCTCTGGATTATGTTATTGCTAGTCTATTTTAATGTAACCATGGCACGGCGAGTAGAGCCACTTCCTCGCAACGTTGGAGACCAGGTTCAATCCAGATCACAGTTCCTGTCTGTGTGTAGTTTGTATGTTCTCTCTGTGACCGAATAGGTTTCCTCTGAGTCCTTCACTTTCCTTCAACATCACTGAGATGTGTGGTTGGTGGGTTAATTTGAGATGTAATTTGCATCAAGGACAGTGATAGAATCTTGAGAAAGATGATAGAATGGATAATGAATGAGATTAGTGCAAAGATGTCACGAAACAAGATAGATAGATAGATAGATAGATAGATAGATAGATAGATAGATAGATAGATAGATAGATAAATACTTTATTAATCCCCTTTTCAGGGAAATTCAGATGTCCTTGCAGCACACTAATAAAAATACAATGTAACATTAAAGAAGAAATTTAACATTAAAACATAACAAACATCCCCCCACAATGGCACAAAGTCCAGTCAACGTCCCCTGTCCACCCATGGTCGGGCCTATTGAGGCCTCCGCAGTTGCCGCTACGGCGGACCGATGTTTCAGGCCCTCTCCCGGGTGATAGTGCTCTGGCGTCGGGAGAATCCTCTCAGCGGCTTGGGATACCTGGAACAGCCGCTTCCTTACTGGAGACCACGGCTTCCAAAGCCAACAGGCCGCGCTGGACGGAGCTCCAACACTGGCGATCTCGGCAAGAGATCCCAGGCTCCGCGATGGCAAAGTCAGCGCCGCTGGCCGCTCCACAGACCCGCAGCTCCGCGATGTTCCAATTGGCGGACCCAGACACCGGAGCTACAGCGCCGCGACCCCGGCAAGGCATCGCCCGCTCCATGATAGCGCCCCAACGCTGTGCCGCCACCGAAGCCGTGGTTCTGGCCGCTCCCCTCAGGAAAAGCCGCTCCAGACCCGATGGTTGGCCACGAGAACGGATCGAAGATGCTGCTCAGAGGAAATCTGCCTCTCCGACCAGGTAGGGACTAAGAAAAGCAGTTTCCCCCTTTACCCCCCCCCCCCCACACACATAAAAAGACTAGACCCCCAGCAACATACTAAAATTTTTTGAAAAGAAGTGGAAAAAAATGGACAGCTGCAGGACAGGCAGCCATACAGGACAGCGCCCCCTAGGTTGTCATATGTCCTGAAACGGAACAATGAAATTCTCACTTGCAGCAGCATAAACACTCTTTAAACACAATAATGAACGGAAAAACGTGTGTGTGTCTGTGTCTCAAACAATAATAGTGCCCTCAATTCTATGTGGTTATTATTTGGAGGTTGTCGTGTTTAATAGCCTGATGGTTGTAGGGAAGAAGCTGCTCCTGAACTTTGTTTCCGGCTCCTATACTTTCTTCCCGATGGCAACAGTGGATGAGAGTGTGGTCAGAGTGGTTGGCACAGACTGAGTGGGCTGAAGGGCCTGTTTACCATCCCTCAATTACTCTAACTTTGTGACACTACGACCCCACCCTGCGTCTGATCTCGCCACTTTTTAAGAGTTTCGTTTATTGCTGCAATGTGAACATAGGTAGACAAACAGGCGATTGGAGGTGTGGAAATCCTAGCAATATATGTCCTCCACAAACAGGTTACAGCATGGGAGAGCAATAGATTTCCAAACAGTGTGGGGTTTGGGATTATTTTTGGCACCATTCCTGCTTATTCCCCATGTAGTCTGGCTCAGAGAACACTGACAGAGAAGGTTCACCAGACTGATTCCTGGGATGTCAGGACTTTCATATGAAGAAAGACTGGATAGACTCGGCTTGTACACGCTAGAATTTAGAAGATTGAGGGGGGATCTTATAGAAACTTACAAAATTCTTAAGGGGTTGGACAGGAAGATTATTCCCGATGTTGGGAAGTCCAGACAAGGGGTCACAGTTTAAGGATAAGAGGGAAGTCTTTTAGGACCGAGATGAGAAAATCATTTTTTACACAGAGAGTGGTGAATCTGTGGAATTCTCTGCCACCGAAGGTAGTTGAGGCCAGTTCATTGGCTATATTTAAGAGGGAGTTAGATGTGGCCCTTGTGGCTAAAGGGATCAGGGGGTATGGAGAGAAGGCAGGTATGGAATATTGATTTGGATGATCTGCCATGATCATATTGAATGGCGGTGCAGGCTCGAAGGGCTGAATGGCCTACTCCTGCACCTATTTTCTATGTTTCTATGTTTGAGGCTTCATGGAGGTCTCATTCACAGCCTTTGTGTCTCCTGTATCTTCTCGTCTTCTCCTGCATCAAACTCTCTGCTCGTCGTTCCCATGCTTCTGACTTTAAATCCCCAAATAGAACAGGCTGCCTTTTCCTTTGGAAATATGCGGTATTTTAGCATTAGCTGTTTTCAAATCCCCCACCTCGGGAATCTCCACCCTTGCCAATCCTAGATGCAGGAAAAATGTTTCCCATGTTGGGGGAGGCCAGAACCAGGGGTCACAGTTTAAGAATAAGGGGTAGGCCATGTAGGACTGAGATGAGGACAAACATTTTCACCCAGCAAGTCAAGTCAAGAGAGTTTATTGTCATGTGTCCCAGATAGGACAATGAAATTCTTGGTTTGCTTCAGCACAACAGAATATAGTAGGCATGAATACAGAACATATCAGTGAGTCCATATACCATTATATAAATATATACACACATCAATAAATAGACAGATAATGGTCTATTAATGTTCAGAGATTTGTTTCAGATGAATTTAATAGCCTGATGGCTGTGGGGAAGAAGCTGTTTCTGAACCTGGATGTTGTAGTCTTCAGGCTCCTGTGCCTTCTACCTGAAGGTAGCAGGGAGATGAGTGTGTGGCCAGGATGGTGTGGGTCCTTGATGATGCTGCCAGCCTTTTTGAGGCACCGACTGTGATAGATCCCCTTGATGGTAGGGAGGTCAGAGCCGATGATGGACTGGGCAGGGTTTATTACTTTTTATAGTCTTTTCAGAGAGTTGTGAATCTGTGGAATTTGCTGCCACAGAAGGCAGTGGAGGCCAATTCACTGGATGTATTCAAGAAAGTTAGATTTAGCTTTTAGGACGAATGGAATCAAGGGATGTGGGGGTAAAGCAGGAACGGGGTGCAGATCTTGGATGATCAGTCACGATCATATTGAATGGTGGTGATGGCTCAAACGGCCGAATGGCCTACTCCTGCACCTATTTTCTATGTTTCTCTGTTCTTACAGCTTTAGGATACAGAATGGGCATGCCTGATTTTAATCCCAGCAACATTGTTGGCAATGCTTTTAATTGCCAAAACCCTTGACACTGAGATCCCCTCCTTAATCCAATGCTCCACTATTTTTCCCTTCGAATGTGCTGCTGGCATTTTGCTGGATACTGCTCCAGAAAGCCCCGTGCTCGATTGATCATTTTTACCAGCGTATTTCCGGTGCAATAGGACACTGGGTCCTGAAGTGACCCATGTGTAGTTTGGATGAGATGCCACAATATGACTTGGAATAGGTGATAACCATGTGGTGGTGTAATGCCCCTGTCCCGCTTAGGAAACCTGAACGGAAACCTCTGGAGACTTTGTGCCCCACCCAAGGTTTCCGTGCGGTTCCCGGAGCTTTTTGTCAGTCTCCCTACCTGCTTCCACTATCTGCAACCTCCGGCAACCACCTAAAACCTCCGGGAACCGCACGGAAACCTTGGGTGGGGCGCAAAGTCTACAGAGGTTTCCTAAGTGGGACAGGGCCATTAGTCTTGCTTCCGATGCAGGGGCATGGATGGATGATTGGGTAGGTTGACATTGAACGGAGTTGAGGACAGCCCTTAAAGCTCCCCATGAGTATTTGTGCACTCTAAATATTTCCTCAAACGTTCTTAATAATATAGGAATCTCTTGGGGAGTTCCCCGGGCTGTTATTAAACCCCAGATAAAAATTGTCCATTACTGATAACAATACTATTTCTGGGGTCCTGCTCTGCATAAATTGGCTGCAGGTTTCCTGTGCAGGAAGTCCCCAAGTTATGACAGGGGTTCCCTTTCCTGAGATGGACACAAAATGCTGGAGTAACTCAGCGGGACAGGCAGCATCTCTGGAGAGAAGGAATGGGTGATGTTTCGAGTCGAGACCCTTCATGAGACGTGTTTGTAATCCCAACCCTTTCTGAAGTTGGTATTGAACAAAAGCAGTGCGTGTCAGAGGACGGCAGAAACGCCTGTAAATGTGGTGAGGAAGTGAGTGGGGAGAGCAGCAGCCAGCCGGCCGACTGACTCAGGGAGTGAGATCTGCTCAGCACTCCCAGCTCTGCTTGGCTCTACCCAGCCTGGCACATGGGGGCTGTGGGGAGAGAAGGCACATGCAAATGCCCAGTTCTCACCCAGCAGAAGATGCCTGCAGCTCCACAGCAACCAGTAAATCTTACTACAACAGCACCTTGCCTTCGGGACGGCTGCTACAGAGAGGATACGGGTGCCCACCTCTTCGTAGAGTGTGGATTTGAAAGAGAGCCTGTTGAAGGATGCAAGGATCCTTGTCACAGTTTATCCCAAACAGCACAACAGAGGACTCTCTGATTTGAAAACTTCCCAGGGACACATTCAGAGACGTACGTCAAGTGCTGCTGGATGGTCACCAACTCGGTGAAAGACACTCTTTGATATGCTTGAAACTTGTTGATCTCCCAGCAAAGCAAGATGTCTGTCGGGGAATATTGCCGACTGACCCGCTCCAGACTGCAGGATTACATGCTGAAGGATGCACTGAAGCTCGGTGCAGCCAATGTCAAGTCTGTGGAAGCAGAATTAGGCCATTCAGCCCATCGAGTCTGCTCTGCCAGTCGATTATGGCTGATCTATATTTCCCGCTCAACACCGTTTTCCAGCATCTCCCCGTAAACTTTGACTCCCTTGCTGATCAAGAACCTCAGAATAAAAGGCGGTTCCTATAGGAAGGAGATGTAGGGATTTCTTTAGTCAGAGGGTAGTGAATTTGTGGAATTCATTGCCACAGAAGGCTGTGGAAGGTAAATCATTGGATATTTTTATGGCAGAGATAGATAGATTCTTGATTAGTATTGGTGACTGGTGTTATGGGGAGAAGGTAGGAGAATGGGGTTACGAGGGGAAGATAAATCAGCCATGACTGAATGGCGGAGTAGACTTGATGGGTCGAATACTGCTCTTAGAAAATGAGCCTATTGCTCTCAGCTTTAAAAATACCAATTGACTTGTCCTTCACCACAGTATGTGGTAATGGAATCCAACGATTCATCACCCTCTAGCTAAAGACATTCCTTCTTATCTCCACTTTAATCCTTGACTAGCCCTTGGCTAAAGTGGTCCTTTGCCTTACCGATGCTTCGGATGTTAAATCATCCATAAATTGGTCTGAAGAAGGGTTTCGGCCCGAAACGTCACCTATTTCCTTTGCTCCATAGATGCTGCTGCACCCGCTGAGTTTCTCCAGCATTTTTGTGTACCTTAAATCATCCTCGTTGGCTTTACCCTCTACTGTCTCTGTAGTCTGCTGCTGTCTAAAAATCCCCCGAGAACATGATCTTCTTCCATTCTGCCCATCTAGCATTCTCCCAATGACCTATTCTCCATTTTGACAATCATACATTTGTCTTAGCACAGGAGCATATTCAGCCAATCATTTGTGGAAACCTTCATCCATCCTAAATCATCATCATCATCCTTTATTGTCATCTTGCAAAGCAACAGTTGTACAGTGCAAAATGAGAAGACGTTTCCCAGGGAATAGCGGAGCATCGCACGTAAAAATTGAACATTTCACGCATAAAATAAAAACAATAAAAAAACAATCCAGTTCCTGATAAAACAGTACGAATAGTTTTTTAAAAAGTGCAGGTAAAAACAGCAACATTAAAATCCATTAAATTTATAAAATACATTAAAACATTAAAATAAATGTTGCCACCTCAGCCTCTGTGCCCTTCTCTATTCCAATAAGATGTTGCTTAAAATACAATCTTGTTGGTCTTAATATTTAAGAGCATGCTTTGCTGCCATTATGGTTGATCATGACCCTATATAGCACTTGTTACATTGCATGTGCTAAAAATATATATAATTATATTTCCAGTGGAATAGTACACCAGATCTTGTCAATGCACAAATATAGTTCTTGGGTGTGTTATATAGCGAGGGTTAGGAAATGTTGGTGAAGATTTGTAGAGGTGCACTTGCCTCTAATGTGGGGGGATAGTATGGCATAGATGGGTGGGGTAGTCGGGGGTAGTGGGCTGCATTAAAATGTAGCCCATGTTAGATCTAGTGAGTCGTGTGCCTTCCAAATAGTGTTTTCTTTCCACAAAGTTATTTTGGACTCCGAAATACCCGTGGCAAATTCTCAAAAGTTATCCTATGTCCTGGTAATTCGACCAAGATTGCCTAATCCTTATCTCATCGCCCTTTGTCAGCTCTTTGTTTGTGCAAGTTGTGCACTGGAGTCCTAAAGTACCTCATATTTGTTTGTAAAGCTAAAACAACATACAGTAAAGAAAAGACAAGATGTTCTCTCAACAAAGATGGACACAAAATGCTGGAGTAACTCAGCGGGACAGGCAGTATCTCTGGATAGAAGGAATGGGTGACGTTTCGCGTCGAGACCCTTCTCCACACCCTTGTGCTCTCAAGACCATCATGCCTAGTCATTGCCTATCTGCAAAATATGACAGCAGATTTGCAAAGTGGTTCACGTTGCCTTGGAAATATAGTTTTTCATGTTGGTAATTTTTCTTGCAGGGAACAAATATCTAGTGAAAATGTTTCAATTTTCACTATCTATAAACATGCTTCTTGCAGTGTTTGAAATCGGGTTTGTGTTACGATGTAAGAAATGTGTCTACCGATTTTGCAAAACAAGTTCCGCTAACGGCAAGATGTCAATGCACAGAATCTGTATCTATGATGCAGATGGCGATGTCACAGACAGGACCCAAGTAAATCTCCAGGCTGTCCCTTTGTGTATTGCAAGTGCCTTGGTCTAAGGGTCCCTGCCTTACTGGAGCCTCAAATATAAAAACATCCTTCTTTCCAGATTAGTCAATGGCTTCTCCCTCTCACATTGCTGTGGCTCTCTGCAGCCCCAGAACTTGGATTTTACTTCAATTCTGGATTCTTACACATTCCCATTCCCAATTATCTCCATCACCCGTGGCCATGTTATGTGGAATTATAGCTATGTGATGGCCAGAGAGGTCATATGGCCAATCGGGTCTTTGGAGACTTTTATCTGCCACGTCTGAGCTTGGCTTTTCAAATCTCACTGCAATTCTTCATAATGCTCCGTAAAGGCTTAGTTCTTTGCCTAAGCATTTGGTGCCCTGCCTATTATCAGCTCACTTTAAGATTATGTCCATTGTTCCAGTGGTGCCCTGGGAAAGAAAATAATTTCTATGAATCAGTTTAAATTAAATCACTTCTTAAAGTTAAATACTTAAGAGATAACAAGCAGTTTAACCTATGGGTGCACAAAGCCCAGGTATCATTTATGATAAACCTCCATTGTAAGTTTTCTGAAAGAGAAAAACTACTCACATTCCTATCAAGGGATGGGGCAGCCAAGGAGACCCACTCTCCTATTTTATCTAATTGCATAATGGAGAATGTACTTCAGTGAAGAAAGAGAGCAGTTATGATTATAGCATCTCATGCTCCTCCAACTCCACAATACATCGTCGGTTGGTGGGACCAGGAACCCGCCCAAAGGGTCATCGGTTGGTGCAACTGGGAGGGAACAGGAGATGTTGAACGTGAGAGACAAGGGCTGATAGGAGGGTCAACCCAGAGTAATGCCTCCAGCGTCTTCAGGTCAGCTGCAGGAGGCGCCCCAGGGACACAAAGATGGCTGAACGAGGAGAGGCGAGGGACGTTGGTTCATGGGAACTGCTCCAGTACATCGAGTGCGCGGGCCCGACCGAACTTTGGACTTTGAATAATGGCGGCACCGACAAGTGTAATATCTGCAAAAATAATTTCACTGTGCAGTTGCATATGTGACAAATAACGCACCATTGAACCATACAAATGGAAGATACAGATTTGTTTGTGCATTTACATTTGAATGTTGCATGTTCCCTTGACTGACCTCCATTTGGAATGGCAGTACTTATTCTGGTTTGGGTATTTGCATTAACCAAGTGTTGTGACCTCCACTTGGACCTTTTCCATTGGCCCATTGTTGACCAAATAAACACAGCCTTGAGGTTATACCTTTTAAAGAGAAAACTGGATAGTGCATGAGAAAAGGATCTGTTAGTCATCCTCTATGGTACACTTTCATGGTAGATACAGTAGTCATACAGCGTGGAAACAGACCTTTTCAGCCCAACTTGCCCACACCGACCACCATGTCCCATCTACACAACTAATATTCCTCAAAACCCATCCTATCCATGTACCTGTCCAAATGTGTCTTAAACGACGCGATTGTCCCTGCCTCAACTACTTCCTCCGGCAGCTCGTTCCATACACCCACCACCCTTAGTGTGAAAATATTACCCCTCAGGTTCCTATTAAATGTCCCCCCCCCTCACATTAAACCTAATGTGTGGTTTACAATTCCCAGGCCAGGGTCTCTGTGCTATTCCTTCACGATTTTGTACATCTTATGATTCACATGTATTTTTGAATATAAGGAGATGCTGTATTTTTGCTGAATGTCTCTTTTCTTAGTCAGGGGCAAGTCATGTATTCCTAGGCTACTGTACGATAGAGAGCGGTGGGATTTCTCTCCAGTATCCTGATGTTTGTTATCAAACACTGCTGAAACCGCAGCAACGGCCATTTGCCCTGTCACCTGCTAGTGTGGATTAACGTGGCACAAAATAACCGATTACACCGACTGGTGACAATGCTGTAACTCACTAAGTCCCATCCGCCCACTGCCCTGTGCTCACCTAGTGAGTGCAACGAATTATGGTCCAGTGGTACATTAATCTTTAAATTCTGACCAAAACACTTTGTAGCTACGCCCCTCTCTGTCGAGTTCTTCTACACACACCACTCTCTAGGAGTTTGCTTTCCTCCACTCCTGGCCACATTCATCTTCATATTTAATTGATGCTCAATTAGCAGTTACACGATAGCCACTGGAGTTCTCTCCCAAAGTCTTGCCACATCACCTTCTCCCTTTGGTTAAGGGATCAGTCCCTTAACCCTCCCATTATGTCCTTGCATTCGACTCTCGAGAAACAGTGTGGAAACAGGCCCTTCGGCCCACCGAGTCCACGCCAACCAGCGATCACTCCATGCACTGGCACTATCCTACACACTAGGGACAATTTACAATTTAAAGAAGCCGATTAATCTACAAACCTGTACATGTTGGGAGTGTGGGGGTTAAAAACGGAGCACCACACGGTCACAGGGAGAACGCACAAACTCCGTACATAGAGCACCCATGGTCAGGATCGAACCCGGGTCACTGGTGCTGTAAGGTGGCAAATCTACTGCTCTGCCATTGTGCCACCCTTTTAGATTTTAGGTAAGCACAGTTGTGAAGTGCCTTGGGATTTTTCACAATTTGGAAGGCACTGTAAAATATTTTGTCCTGAGTATTTTCTTTATCACAATTCAATGGAAGTACATTGTTATTGTATCACCTCAAGGGTGTGGCAGGAAGTGAACAGTTGTTACTCAGAACCTGTTCTGCTGACGTCAGGCTGTGTTAAAGTGAGGTGTATAGCGTGTCATGTGAATCACCTGGAAAGCATTAGTTTCCGATGAAGCTGAGTGATGTGGGTCGTGGGAAGCTGAGTGATGTGGCCAAATAGAATTTAGTGTTCGTTTTGCATGAGATTCCTTCTCATGATAAATGTAATGGCTGCATCTCTGTGGACTGGGGCAGTTTTGTTTGGGCAGACTGAGAAATGAGCCGTATTTTGTCTCAGTCACAAAAACTCCTTTCTGCTATGTAATTACAGAGTGGAGTCCGATTCCACCCTTTGTCACTATTACATTTAAACCCGAGAATGGTAAGGTCCAAAGCATATAATTAGTAAGTGGCAGGCAGGAAGTAACTAAATGGCAAACATAATTTTGTACATATGCTTGGATTGGGAAGGTTTAGAGGGATATGGGCCAAACATGGGCAAGTGAGGCTATTGGAGATGGGCCAACTTGGTCGGCATAAGCAAGTTGGGTTAAAGGGCCCGTTTCAGTGCTGTATGACTAAGTGTATCACTGTGCTGTGAGGCAGCGATGCCAACTGTGTGTTATCAGGCAACTGAACCATCCTACTAACGACGAGAGAGCAGCCCTGAGCTACTATCTACCTCATTGGAGACCCTTGGACTATCCTTGCACACTGTGGACAGCCTGACTATAATTATGGATAGCCTTTCCGCTGACTGGTTAGCATGCACAAATGAGCTTTTCACTGTACCTCAGTACACGTGACAATGCACTAAACTAAACTAAGTCATAGTTCTTCATCTACACTTCGTAGATGTTCCAGCCCTCCAAGGACAGACGGCAAGGTTTAGTCTCATGTTGATCCACCTCTTCCTATAGTATTATTTACAATGTCACAATGGGCATTTACAGCCACTAAAGTACTTTCCTAAGTAGTCCTTGTTTTTCATGACAAGTGGGTCAACTCATTTCCTCTTTTCAACCATGATATTCAGCTAAACACAAAGTGGTGGTGAAACTCAGCAAGTCAGGCAGCATTTGTGGTGGAAATGGAAGGATAACGTTTAGGTTTGTGACTTTTCTTCAGCCTGTCGTTTCAAACAAACTTGTTTTGTCTATTCCCTCCACAGATGCTGCCTGACCTGCTGAGTTCCTTCAGCACTGAGTTTTTCCTCAAGATTCTAGCATTTGCAGTTTCTGGCATCTCCATGCTATTGAGCCACTTTAAAAAAAATCAACAATAGGATCTGTTTTTGGTGATATGACAATGTTCATCTCTTTTTAGATAGTGGTTGGAGGATAATTAGCTGGGACCCAACATTAACAACTATTCCATTGCTTTGAAATTGGACAATGTGCTCTATATCCACATGTGAGAGAGGTAGGGCATTGATTTAACATCACATCTGAGCAATCAAGAAAGAAAGTCCATTGTTATAACTCTTTAGAGCCCCTTGTTGAAGCACGCCGTGGTGGCACAGGGGTAGAGTTGCTGCCTTACAGCATCAGAGACCCAGGTTCGATCCTGACCATGGGTGCTGTCTGTTCGAATCCCTGAAATTCATGAATATGTACAGCGCACCCTTCTGTAAGCAAAAGCAAGATGATAAATTGCCATATTCCTCAAGTCAGTTATCACCAAAGTGCTGTACAATTGCACGAGGGTTTTGCACTTTTAAATGCAACATCTTTCAACAAAGACCAATGGACGTTTTGCCTTCCTAGTATTTCCTGTAACTTGTTTGTATTCTGCATCTAATGAATAATGAAATTTGAAGCTTCTAATGAAATTTGCCTGTTTGTGAACTGTTACTAGTTTCTCAATGTTGAATTTGTGCTTCTATTCATCCAAAGTGCTGTAATGCTATTACACTTATAATCTCTCATTCACCAGCTTGTCCACTTAACCTGTCCATATTCCTTTGCATCCTCCTCTCAGTTTAATTTGTTTCATTTTATTGATAAACTGATTTATTACTTAAAAATATGTTGTTGAATTAGTTTAATGTGGGCAAATGAGATTAGATGGCCAACAAAAAGTCAGGATGGATGTGTTGGACTGTGAGGCCCATTTCTGTGCTCTTTCTCTCTGATATACATTTCAACTGCTGTGCACTGGTTGTGAAGGAAATTAATGCTTCAGATTTCGACTTTCGACTTTTGAGATACAACGTGGAAACAGGTCCTTCAACCCACCAAGTCCATGCTGACTGGCGATCACCCCATACACTAGCACTATTCAACACACTGAGGACAATACACAATTTTTACCGAGGCCAATTAACCTACAAACCTGCACATTAAGGGCCTGTCCCACTTGGGCGTCATTTGCGCATCACGCAGGTGGCGAGCGAGGATTTTGAGAATCCCAAAATCCTGGGACGCTGTGCGGCACTGCCCATGTCGTGTAAATGACGCACAAATAACGCCCGTGGGACAGGCCCTTAATAGAGTGTGGGAGAAATGTGGAGCACCCGGAGAAAACACACGCAGGTCACGGGGAGAATGTACAAACTCCGGACAAACAACGGAATGGTGTACTATATATATTCACGAGATGAACTTTGGGGATTCGTGCAGACAGCACCTGTAGTCAGGATTGAACCCAGGTCTCTGGCGCTGTAAGGCAGCAACTCTACCGCTGCGCCACCCATGCCACACAATTGTTCTTGATACCATGTGGACTGAATCAAACTAGTTGAAGACGGGTTTCTATGATGCTGACTCCTTTCTTTTTCTCAAGGGCAATTGTCCTGTTCTTCTCCATCTTTGCTACATTTTTACAATCTTCTACAGTAAAGAAGCATACAAAATATATTGAATGTCCTTTCCATCTCTCTGATCTCCTGTCGTTACCTCTGCATCTTGCATGTTTAATTTTGCATAGTTGCAGAAGTTGCACCTGTTGTATTGCTACTGATGCTACTCAGCATTATTAGTATTCTGGTTAAGTGTTGTAGAGCTGCAAGATCTCTGAATTCCCAGGCTTCAGGAATGTATTTATGTACATCAACACAAGTTGCTGTTTATTTACAAGCCAAATATTTAATCTATATAAATTTGCATTCTTTATGTTCCCAACATGGGTGGAGTTCCAGCCAATGTCATCCTGACACGGAAGGTCACCACAATTCTCTCAGATCTTGGGGCATTCACGTCATGGACACAGACAATATGCCTATGCATGTTGAATCGCTGTACAACTTCTTTTATCAAAGAAAATTATTTGTATTAACACACTTTCACTTTCAACATTTAGACACCAGTATTAAATCAGGACCGAATATAGACAGAAAATGCTGGAGTAACTCAGCAGGACAGGCAGCATTTCTGGGGAGAAGGAATAGGTGATGTTTTGGGTTGAAACCTTTCCTCAGACTGAGAGTCAGGAGAGAGGGATACTTGAGGTACGAAAGGGTTCAGAACAAATTGGAGCCGGTACCGACGACCAAGGAAAGATGGAGCCCGCAATGGTCCATTGTTGGCTGTGGAAGAGGTGATAGCGATGGGATATATGGATGCAAACAGTGGAACTGGCAGGACCATCAGGGTGGAGGAGGGGTGGAGAAAGAGGGAATGCAAGGGTTACTTGAAATTCGAGGAATCAATATGCATACCGCCGGATTGTAAGGTGCCCAAGCAAAATATGAGGTGCTGTTCCTGCAATTTGCATATGGCCTCACAGACAGTGGAGGAGGCCCAGGACAGACAGGTCAGTGTGGGAATGGTCAGGGGACACACATTTCACAGGATGATAATTAACTTTTTCAGTTAATTGGAATCTGGTCGAGTGACTAATTTTCAAAGACTTTTTGAACTCACAGAGACATAAAAAGATAAAGTATGGGAAAAGGCCCTTCCGTCCAAGGACTCTGTCCTAAACATTTACATGCACTAATACCACGTTAATTCGCACCACATTCCCCTCAACTCCCCCCAGTTTCTACCACTGCTCATGCAGTTGCAGTAATTGACAGTGGCCAATTAATCTAACAATCTACACATGTGAGGAAACTGTAAAAGCTGGAGGATGCACACCACCATGGGTAGAACATGCAAACTCCACACAGACACACAGATTAAAACCCTGTCATTGGTGCTGTGAGGCAGCAGCTTTACTGTTATCTCCGATATCAGCGATTTCCTCCCACGCTCCAAAGACGTGTAGGTTAATTGTCTTGGTATAAATGTAAAATTGTCCCTAGTGTGTGTAGGATAGAGTTAATGTGCGGGGATCGTGGTCGGTGCGGATTCGATGAGCCGAAGGGCCTGTCTCTGCGCTGTATCTCTAAACTATCTTCACCTTTTCAACTCAACTGCATCTATTCGTTATTAGAAGGCAATTTAGTTGAATAAAACTTTAGTATGTTATTAATCTTGGATGGCGTACAGACTTGTTTAAAATGGCTAATTTTGCTGAGTTTTGAACACCCCTCAACTTATATTTCTTGAGAGCTTCCTTAACTATTTTGACTGTTGTTTTGGTTGTTCCAGTTGAAGCCTCATTATATGATTGAAGGGTTCCCTCCATTTTGTAACATTTGGGAACAGTGGACGGAAAGTGCTCGCTATTGCGGGAAATATGCTCTTCGTGTAAACCAAGATGTGGAGACTCAGTGCATTCAGTTTCATTTCAATCTATTTTGCGTGACTCGTGATCAGTATGAAGCAATTATCATTCAATTTTCAAAACACTCTGAAAAGATGCATTAAGCCACGTTGTTAATGTCGACATAAACATTGTGGGCCGAAGGGCACGTTCCTGTACTGTACTGTGTTATTTTATGTTTTATGTTCTAACATGTTAAACTGATCAAGATAAACTGATCTCATCTACATGATCCATATCCCCTCTATTTCTTGCACTTCCATGTGCCTATCTAAAAACATCTTAAACACCCCTACTCCAAATGCGGCCTAACCAAAGTCTTATCGAGATGGAAATGTTATTTGGACATTTTTAGCCAATCCTATATTTACGCTAATGAATTGAGATCTTTGTCAGTAAGCAAAGCTTCTTGCTATTGCTTTACGTGCTATTTTAATTCTCTGAATGTAGTATGATGAATAGTATAAACACCAAGACTCATCAAAACCTGTAAAGAAAATGTAAGACTCTATTCAAACTAAAAACACTCTTCAGAAACAAAAGATTGAATGGTTATGAGTTTTATTTTCTTTTTTTATTGCTTACAAGTTTATTTGTGTTTGTATTTTTTAACATGGTCAATAAATTAATAAAGTAAGTAAAGTAAGTAAAACCATTATGGGCCTGTCCCACTTGGCGATTGTTTTAGGCAACTGCCGGCGACTGTCATAGTCGGAGCAGATCATCGAAAAACTGGCGACAAACTACGTCAGCACCTACGTCAGGAGAAGTCAAGCTACGCTCATTGGCGTCAAACCCACTGTCGCTGAAAAATTTTCAACATGTTGAAAATTTAGCGGTGACCAGAAAGAAACCACACGACTGAGGAGACTACTCCCGGCGAACATGTGGCGACAAACTAGTCGCCTGTAGTTGCCTACAAAAATCGCCTAAGTGGGACAGACCCATTACCCTTTTCCCCATAGATGGAATAATAGTATAATATACATTTCCAAATTTACAAGTTCGGACACACCACAGATATGGGCGTTTGTTGACTGATATCTTCAATGTTGATAGTATGGAAAATATTTCTCCCCACCTCCAAATATGCACTCAGCATTTCCTGGGTCTTGTCATAACAAGCTATTTTTCCAGTGAATCTGGTTTTGTCTCATTAAATTTCCTACTTGTTTATACTGAGATCGGCACCATGAACTTGGTGTACTTTAGTCGTAAAGTTTCAAATCTCATGTTAGTCTCAGCCTTTACTTCTTTGTTGCCCATGTATTATTCTGTTTGACTACAACGCAAAGTGTGGTACAAAATCAAACAAGTAATGCAATAGGGGCAAGGTTTAAAGGACTCGTGCAGGGCAAGGGTTTTTACACAAAGAGTGGTGGGTGCCCAGAAAATGCTACCAGGGGTGGTGGAAGAGGCAGATACGAAAATGGACTCAGGAGACTTCTGCATAGGCACATGGATATGGAGGGATATGGAGGGACATGGATCATGTGCAGGCTAAGGAGAGATTAGTTTAATTGGCATTATGTTTGGCACGACCACTGGAATGAAGGGCCTGTTCGTGTGCTGCACTGTGCTATGCTTGTTCTATGATCCAGGTCAACAAAAATAATAAGTTTATTAATTATGATTTATCATCAGTTTGAAGAAGGGTCTTCAAACAATCAGTTTTAAGGATAAGGGGAAGTCTTTTAGGACCGAGATGAGAAAAACTTTTTTCACACAGAGAGTGGTGAATCTGTGGAATTCTCTGCCACAGAAGGTAGTTGAGGCCAGTTCATTGGCTATATGTAAGAGGGAGTTAGATGTGGCCCTTGTGGCTGAGGGTGTGGAGAGAAGGCAGGTACAGGACACTGAGTTGGATGATCAGCCATGATCATATTGAATGGCGGTGCAGGCTCGAAGGGCTGAATGGCCTACTCCTGCACTTATTTTCTATGTTTCTATGGGTCCCAACGCGATACGTCACCCATTCCTTCTCTCCAGAGACGCTGCCTGTTACTCCAGCATTTTGTGTCTGTTGACAATTTATTCTGGTGGCTTCACCAAACTGAAAGTCTGGAAGCTTCGGTGAGTGAGGGTGGCAACAGAAGTCCATAAAAAACACAGGCTTAAAGCAACACAACCATAGCCGCAGAGATTGCATGTTCAGATAGACTTCCTGTAGATTCCGCATGTAGGCGACACAAGAGACAGCAGATGCAGGAATCTGGATGAAAGAAAAAGCTTCTTGAAGATCTCAGCGAGTCGAGTGCATCAGTGGAGACGAAGGAAACACGAGGACCTGCAGATGCTGGAATGTTGAGCAGAACACAAAGTGCTGGAGGGACCTGGCAAGTGAGGCAGCATCTGTGGAGGAAGAGTCAGCTGACATTTCTGGTCGGGACCCTACTTCAGACTCGGTGGAGTCAAAAGGGTGGTCAATGTTTCTATATGAAGTTTGGCTGCTGATCTTTCTCTCGAAGTAGTAGGTCCACCACTGTAATCCACACATTGCAACCCTGCTAACATTGTGACCAGTGTGCTAGAGTTTCAATTCTGCCTCTGTGCTCTGGTCAAATTCTGTCTTTACCCTTTCGATGTTAATTCATTGATCCTCTTCAACGCTTAACCTTGCTGGGTCTCATCTGCCATTTCAGACCCGGTCGGTGACTAGAAAATGCACACGGAATGCATGGATCATATATTTTTGCTTTCAATATCAGCGCATGCGGTGTCGGCTTAAGAGCATTTGTGGTGGTGTTCAACGTGGAACTCCTGTAGTCAATTGTTAGCTTCTACTGTGAGGAATGGTTTCCCACATTTCCCACATATCTGAGATACCACTGTAGCAGGCAGTGCTATGGGATCTCTCGTAAAGAATCTGCATGGTAAAAAGTGGTGGGCTTTCTTGGTTTCAAGTGCTTCTTCACAATTTGTACGTAATTCAATACTGATCTCAAGCCTGAAATGTTTACTGTTAACAAAATGTTAACAAAAAAAAGTTGTGTGTGTGTGTGTGTGTATGTGTGTGTGTGTTTATACGCGCGTGTGTGTGTGTGTGTATATATGTGTGTTTATATATGTATATATATGTATGTGTGTGTATATATATGTGTGTGTGTGTGTGTATATGTGTGTATGTGTGTGTGTGTGTGTGTGTGTGTGTGTGTGTGTATATATGTGTGTTTATATATATGCGTGTGTGTGTGTATATACGTGTGTGTGTGTGTGTATATACACATACACACATATACACACACACACACACACACACACACACACACACACACACACACACACACACACACACACACACACACACACACACACACACACACACACACACACACACACACACACACACACACACACACACACACACACACACACACATATCTTGGATGATGGGGAGGTCAGTACCTGTGATGGACTGGGCAGTGTCCACAACTTTTTGCAGTCTTCTTCGCTCCTGAGCATTCAAGTTGCCGAACCAGTGGTGCAACCAGTCAATATTGTCTCCACTGTACACCTCCAGACATTCAAGAGAATCCTCTCTGACATAACGACTCTCAGCAATCTTCTCAGGAAGTAGAGGACCTGGACCTACTAAAATTTGCCTCCCATCACAACAGATCTTGCTGGCTCTCCACTCTGCACTGGAGCACTTGGGCAATAAGAATATGTCCTCTGCTGAACACCAACCACAGCTCTTCCAAGCTTATCTTCAAACACAGAGAACAGGTTCTCTGCTCATCCCTGTGTAATTGGATTCTCGGCTTCATCACCAGCAGAACTTGATCAGTAGGAATTGCAAGGAGGCTTCCTCCTGACTAACCATCAACACAAGAACACCTCAGGGCAGTATGCTCAGTCCCCATGCTCTCCTCTCGATATTCACAACCTTGTAATCAGACACTGCTCCAGTGGCATCTTTAAATTTGTCGACGATACCATCATCGTTGGATGAATAATGAGTAATGATGAGTCAGAGTATAGGAAAGAGAATGAAAATTTGATTGAATGGTACCAGAATAATAATCTTGCTCTCAGCGTTAGTAAGAACAAGGAGCTGACTTTTGGACAGGAAAGCTGAGGATTCACAAACCTGTTTTCATCAAAGGGGCGGGGGTTAACAGCAACAAGTTAGCTGTTCGCTGTTGGTTCAGCACGTCTGTGCAGCGTTAGAGTTGCTACCTTACAGTGCCAGAGATCCGTGTTCGATCTTGACTATGGGTGCTGTATCCAGAGAGTTTGGATGTTCTCCCTGTGCCCGCGTGGGTTTTCTCCGGGTGCTCCGGTTTCCTCTTGCATTCAAAGGACGTGCAGGTTTGTAGATTAAATGGCTTCCGTAAAAAAAGTAGTTCCTAGTCTGTAGGATGGTGCTAGTGTGCAGGTGATCGCTGGTCGGCGCGGACTCATTGGGCCGAAGGGCCAGTTTCCACACTGTATATCGAAACTAAACTAAAGTTCCTGGGCGTGTATATCTTTGAAAAACTGTACAGGGCAGTGTGCATATAGGTGTGCGGTGGATAGTATACTGACTGTTTCCGCAACTCGAATGTCCAGGAACATGGAAAATTCCAGAGGTTGGTGGACATTGCCTGGTTAATGTGATGTATTGACCTCCCCACCATCGAGGGGATCTACTGGAGGCAGAGCCATTATAAAGGCCATTCAGGAAACGCATCACCTCCCACGCTCCCATCTTGCTGCTACCATCGGGGAGAAAATACAGGAGGCTGAAAAAAACGAGGTATCACGTTCAAGAACAGGTTCTACCTAGCAACCTTCAAACTCTAGACCACTGCACATTAACCTTAACAACTATGATCTTCGAAGGACTTACCTTATTTGTACTATTACGGTTACATAATATTGCAGTTATTAATTTATTATATTTTGATTATTATATATTATCTCTATGTTATTGCAAGTACTGGCCTGCTAAGTTGCAACAGGCAGGAATTTCATGGTTCTGCAGTCAGTACATATGACAATAAAACACTCTTGACTCTTATGGGTGCACGGTGGCGCAGCGGTAGAGTTGCTGCCTTACAGCGCTTTCAGCGCCAGAGGCGCGGGTTTGATCCAAACTACAGGTGCTGTCTGTACGGAGTTTGTACATGACCGTGGGTTTTCTCCAAGATCTTTGGTTTCCTTCTCGCACTCCAAAGACGTACAGGTTTGTAGGTTAATCGGCTTGGTATAAATGTAAATTGTCCCTAGTGTGTGTAGGGTAGTGTTAGTGCGGGGTTTGCAGGCTCGGGGGGCTGAAGGGCCTGTTTCCACGCTGTATCTCTAAACTAAACTAAACTAAAGTTGATGCATCAAGAAGTGGCTTTGTAACATCAGTGCTGAAATCATTCTTCCAGACTAACTTCAGTTCTCTTGCCAACTCTTTCCAATTAAATTAGTCCTGCTTTTATAATTTGTTGCCATGATGCATGGCAGATTTTACTGTCTGTTGTGTTGGACTATGCAGTCCACGTGCTAATATCTATAAGACCTAACCAGAGTAGTTTTTCAGTGTGACAGTGCTTTTCATCAACAGTATCTGGCTAAAGCTTTTGAGGAAAGTGTTGATTAACAATCATCAAATTGAAATATAAAAAATGTATATCATTGCAAACTGTTAGATGACAAGTCAAGATGCTTCGAGTAAGAGGGCGGCATGGTGGCGCAGTGCTAGAGTTGCTGCCCTACAGCGCCAGAGACCCAGGTTTGATCTTAACTACGGGTGCTGTCTGTAGTTTGTACGTTGTCCCTGTGACCGCATGTGTTTTCCCCGGGTGCTATAGTTTCATCCCACACTCCAAAGACGTACAGGTTTGTAGGTGAATGGCTTTGTAAATTGTCCCTAGTGTGTGTAGGATGTGAAAGTGGGAGAGCATAGAACTAGGGTACAGGTGATGGATGGTCAGTGTAGACTCAGTGGGCCTGTTTCCACCCAGTAGCCTCAAAACTAAAAAAACAAAATTGCCCTTGCAGTTCAGTATCGTTTATTGTCACGTGTACCGAAGTACCGAATATTTCATGCCATAGAAACACTACAAATTCTCTTTTATAGTTTTGAATTGCAAATTGATATTGTTTTTGCCAGCTTGCCTACCCTTCGCCTTGCATGCTGCAGACCTTCCTTTAGGCAATGAAGCTCTTGGCTCAACTAAGCCGTGAGGGATATGTGGGCCATTGCAACAATGTTAAGGCCACCGTTGCATGATGTGCCTTTGTCAAAACATGCAGAGATTACAGTCGATAAAAATTCCATGAGTGATCGCAAGAAAGCTCTGTGGTAAAATCAGTTTTGGCGCTTCAGCAGAGTCAATGCACTTAATTCCAATGAAAAAAAAATGGAGAATATCTCATCATCACTTTGTAATGTCTTCATAAATACATTGAGACCCAGTGTACATACAGTGAAAGCTAAATAATTCAACCACTCCTCCAAACTATGTTCCAGTAAGTGTTGATGTTTCACTATTACCAAATTGGCACTCCACATGAATCTCCTGCCCAACAAGTTCACAACATGATCACAAAGATAGATATACAGATGCAAAGATAAAGATGCAAGGGACTGCAGATGAGGAAATCTGGAGCAGGAAGAACTCAGTGGGTCATGTCGCAACTGTGGAGGGAAATGGGTAGTCGGTGATCGAGGCTGCAACAGGATTAGTGCAGGGTCACAACCCAAAGTGTCACAACCCAAAACGGGTGAAATGGCCTCCACAAATGCTGCTGGAGCCATTGGGTCCCGTCAACAGTTTTTTTATTTTGTTGTGCATAGATATACTTCAGCAATGGTATAAACCTATTGATTTAAACACTATCTTTAATCACCTGAGATGTCCTCAGGTTCATCACTTCGCTTGTGAAGTTTGTATTTCTGAAAAAAATGTCTATTTGTTGAGCAGCTTGGAATATCACTTTACAAACGGTTGTCATTTTCACCACAAAGATAGACAAAAAATGCTGGAGTAATTCAGCGGGACAGGCAGCATCTCTGGATAGAAGGAAAGGGTGACTTTTCAGGTCGAGACCCTTCTCCAGTGAGAGTCAGGGGACAGGGAGACACAGAGATAAGGAAGTGTGAGGTGTTAAAATGAGACATCAAAGGGGGTCCCCTTTGATTCAAGGAAATTTCAAGAAATATGGAGAATAGATCATTGTTAGCTAGGAGAAGGTGACAAGGAAGCATACAGGGATGAAATTTAGTCAGCGGGACAGTCAAACTGGCTGGAGAACTAGGAAGGGAGGGGGGGGTGGAGAGAAGGAAAAGCAAGGGTTACTTGCAGTTGGAGAAGTCAATATTCATACCGCTGGGGTGTGAGTTCCTTAGCAAAATATGAGGTGCTGTTTTTGCGCTGAGACTCACTCTGACAGTGGAGGAGACCCAGACAAGCTCAAGGATTGTGTCCCTGGTTGATTACCTTGTGTCTCCAAAAATTGAAGGTGGAGTTTTATCAGGTTGATCTCTCTCTTCGGAGGATCTTTTACAATGCAATTACTCATCAACTATTTACATTATCACTACATAAGTATTCTTAGCCTGCACCCTAGTTGTTCATGTAAGTCATCCCCAAAATATTTTCCACGAATTTGATTTTTGAAAGATCAAGGATCCCATGATTACCGAAATGACTTTGCGACAGTCTATACACAATTTGCTGCACACAAGATTCCAGCATCTGTAGTTCTTTGTGTCTTAATTTTATAGCTACAGGCTTTTCTCTTTATTTCCCCAGTCATTCTCTTTTCTATTGTACGGTTGCTTTTGGAGGCCTTAATTTCGGCACTCTTGTTGTAAACTCTACAATTGATGAGGATGTAGCTGAGCCGTATTCCTGCTTTTGGCTGATTAATGCATTACCAGATAAGCTGTTTAACAATTTTGGCTGAAGGATGAACATTTGTAAGGTTGCTGGTCAACTCTAGTTGCTTTTCGAATTTTGCCATGAATTCTATAACCTGAATCTGGTAGGAAAGTTACAGCCTTGGTTCAATGCCCTATATAAAGATTCATGTGGATGTTGCCAGGACTCGAGCACCTGGGGTATAGGGAGAGGTTAAGCAGTCTAGGGCTTTATCCCTGGAGCGCATGAGGATGAGGGGTGATCTTATGGAGCTGTATAAGATCATGAGAGGAATAGATCGGATGAATACACACAGCCTTTTACCCAGAGTAGGGGAATTGAGAACCAGAGGACATGGGTTTGTGGGTGGGAGGAAAGAATGACTAGAAATCTGAGGGCAGCCTTTTCACACAGATTTTGTGGATTTATGGAACGAGCTGCCGGAGGTAGTTGAGGCAGGTACTATTGCAATGTTTAAGAAACATTTAGACGGGTACATGGATAGGATAGGTTTGGAGGTATATGGACCAAACGCAAGCAGGTTAGACTAGTGTAGGTGGTCAGCATGGGTAAATTGGCCAAAGGGCCTGTTTCCACGCTGTATGACTCTATAGGCCAAAGATGATCACCTCATGTCTGAAGAAGGGTCTCGACCTGAAACATCGCCTATTCCTTCTCCATAGATGCTGCCTCACCCGCTCAGTTTCTCCAGCAATTTTGTCCACCTCATGTTGGCATCTGGTGTTAAATGAAGATGACCAAGACCCATGCAAACTCCACGTCCTTTCAGAAATTGTTTATTAACATTCTATTTTTTAATCTCCTCTGTAGCTTCGCCCTCAGCTACCTCTAGGTATACAACCATCTGAAATTTCTGTCCACCTCTAGCTCCAGTCACTAGTGCATCCTCAGTTTCCAATGCTTTACAATTTGAAACCATGCCTTCAACTACTTTCACCCTAAGTTCTGGAATTCTCTTCCTTTGTCTTGCCTTTCTCCTCCCACATCATCATCCCCAACTTCTTCTAATCTTTCTCATCCGACATATCTTTCTGTTGGCGATTAGTGTCAAAATGTAGCTGATGAAGCTTCTTTGAACAAACTTGGGATGTTGTACCCTGTTAAGTATGCTACCTTAATAAAGTTGATTAGATGGAAGCTAATAGTCATTGTATTTTTCCTACCATTGTTAATAACACCTCAGAGAGATGTGCATGTAATGAGTCATTGAGTCATGCAGTGTGGAAACAGGCCCTTCAGCCCAACATGCTTATTCTGACCAACATGCCCAATCCTCACTAGTCCCAACAGCCTGCGTTTGGCCCATATCCTTCTAAAAACTATCCTATTCATGTACCTGTCCAAATGTCTTAAATGGAGTGATAGTACCTGTCTCAACTACCTCCTCTGGCGGTACATCCCATACACCCACCTCTCTTTGTGTAAAAAAAAGGTACTCTTCATGTCCTTATTAAATCTTAATAAGGACATGCCTCTCACCTTAAACCTATTTCCTCGGGTTCTTTATTCCCCATCTCTGGGTAAAGGCTCTGTGGATTTATCCTATCTAATCCCCTTGTAGGATCTACTGAATCCCACGACAGAAATCAAAGAATAAACAACACTTAGCTGAGCCAGACACTTTGTGTGACGTTTATTACAGAAGCCCCTTTTACCTTCATTCTCACCGATCATAACCCGTGTGCAAATAAGCCCAATTAGTGCGTCTAACCTTGGAGTTGTTATTCAGCTCTTATGGCTGGACCTTCTCGTGAGGCTGCTGGCGAGTCGCCAGCGGTGACGGGCTGTATGAAAAACCAACGAGGGCGTGAAGGTGCCACACCCTCATGGTCTTGCATACTCTCTATAAGGGTCACCCCTTCGGCATTCCAAAGACTAAAGTCATAGCCTGTTCAATCTTTCCCTATCGCTCAGGCTTTGGAGACCTGGCAACATACTTGTAAATCTTCCCTGGACTTGCTGCAGCTTACATTATCTATCCCATAACAGCATGACCAAAACTGAACATTACTCTAAATGTAGCCTCAGCAATGTATTGTAGTAGTGTAATGCCCCTGTCCCACTTAGGAAACCTGAAGGGAAACTCAGTGGGTTTTCCCCAGATACTCTCGTGACATAAAGGTTAGTAAGTTAATAGGCTTCGGTGAAGATTGTAAATTGGCCCTAATGTAAGATAGTGCTAGCGTACAGGGTTTGCTGTTCAGCGTGGACTTGGTGGGCTGAAGGGCCTGTTTCTGCGCTGCATCTCTAAACTAAACTAAAATCAACCATTGCTGGGTTAAGATACTCCACTCCAAAGATTCAGTATGGTAATCAAAATGCAGATTGTGAGACATCTTGGTTTGTTTTTAAAAATGGCCTTTGATTTCTGATAATCCAACATGCCAATGCTGCTAACTGCTAATGCTGATAAATAAGATAACCATTAAAGTGGTAGACCTCTGTTCCAATTAGTCACAGTCATTGACCCAGTCTTGCAAACACCGCTGTTCCAAACACTTTTGCGCTCCTCTTCGAAGGTGTGTGATCCTGATGCAGTAAGGCTTTATAGGTGAATCTGTTGCTGGTCGTGCTGCTGCCTCACAGCGCCAGCGACAAGGGTTCGATCCTGTCCCCGGATGTGTGGAGTTTGATTGTTCTCTCTATGACCATGTGGATTTCCTCCAGGTGCTCTGGTTTCCTCACACTTACTAAATACGTGTGGGTTTGTCAGTTAATTAGCTTCTGTATCTCGCTCCTAGTGATAACGTAGAACTTGTGCGAAAGTGGGATAACATAGAACGTGTGAACAGGTGAATAGTGTGATGGCCGATTCAATTCAGTTCATTCACCTCTTGAACACAAGACCTAGGATTTGAATATGAGGATGTGAATTTTAATGCAGGAGCTGCTTTATAGATGGGGAGCCACTGCAAGCATTGGGTGAATGGGATGCTTGTTGGCGTCATTAGAGGTTAACCGACTTTTGCCGTCATTAGAGGGTAAATGTAGGGAGATCAGCCATGAGAGTCTTGAATGAACAAGATGTAACAATAGCCAGGGTCATTTTTGACCAGGCTACTGGAAGATAATTGCCTCAATCATTAAATAGTGCAGTAGGATCATTTGTGTCTACCTGAGCATGTAGACGGCATGGTTAAACCTCTCATCCAAAAGACGATCGATCCCAGAACCTCTGCAACTCCCTCAGCAGTGTCAATTTAGGTTATGTGCTCATGTCACAATTAAGGAATGAACTTGAGATCTTCTGACTCAAGAGGTGAGAGTTCTATCAACTGGGTCCAGGCAACCACCGTCTGGCCCTTCAAACCCAACTACTATAAAACTTACAAATGTTTCCAGCAAAGTGAACAATGAACATCCCATCAGAGTGTTTTGTGACAATAGATGAGGTGATGGATAATGTCCAATATTTGGGGATTTCCAAAATTCCACTGTGCTCCCACGCTCTCTGCATGTCTGTCAATGCTGGCCACTGTGAGTTGACTGAGAGTGAGGGGCTCAGCCTTGGATGTTGTTGATTCTGGTGGAAGGAGTACTTGTTTGATCGAAACTCAATCTGCAGGAGGAACTCAATGGGTCAAGCAACATCTGTGGAGGAAATGGACAGGTGCTGTTTGATGTTATTTATGTGGTTGTTATCCCAATGCCAACTGCTTTGAGAATACACACGTTTAGGATGCCAGACCTCAAACTGCCAGCTTTCAGTTCTGGAAGGTTTGTTACCCATCCTTGTAGGTGATTACCATTGAAGCTTTTGAGTGAAGGTTAATGGGACTGCGCTACCAGGTCGAAACACTAGCAAAGAATAATTTGGCAAAAATCAAATTTGACAAAAAATTAACAATCAAGCTGCAGCAAGATCAATTTGTAAGTCATGGGGTGAAATACAGGCTGAGAGTATGCAAAACTATGAAGACCCAAAAAATAATAATTTTCTAAAGAAGACCAAGTGAGGATCAATAATAATTTTCCAAAGAAGACCAAGTTATCTTGGTATTGTCCGGTTAGAGATGTTGAGCCAAATGAGAGGCAAGTTTGTAGGAGTGCACATCCCAGTAATAGACAATAAACCGAGTCCAGAAAAATTGAAGACCAGTAGTGTTGAAGAGTCATTTACTGGGCAACAAGCTAATTGAAGAAGAAAACCGAATTTAGCCAAAAGACCAAAGAGCTGTGAGTTTGAGTAGTTTATTGTCACCTGTATCAAGATATAATGAACAGCATTTGTCGCGTGCTAACCAGTTAATAGAATGACAATTCACAGTGTATGATAAAGGGCATAACGTTTAAAGCCAGTAAAGTCCGATCAAAGATAGTCTGAGGGTCTCTAATCAGGTAGATGGTGGTTCAGGACTGCTCTCTAGTTGTGATAGGATAATTAAATTGCTTGATAACAGCTGGGAAAAAACTGTCCCTGAATCTGGAACAAATTCCCTATTCAATAGTGAACGTTGTCCCAGGGGCTGAACCAATTCCCTGACAAAAAGTAGAAATGATCAAGCATCACCATATCATTGTTGTCTAATATTGTGTGCGTGTATGAATTGTCTTAACATTAGCAAAATATGGTCGAATGTGTCTATTTTACCAGGTTCTACTTGTCCTAATGTCGTTCATCTTTCTCTTCAAGGTGACAAACTGCCCATTGCAAAAGCAGGAGGGGACAGAATCGTCCAGCCAAATGAGGAAGTAACTCTAAGTGGGTTGGAGAGCAGAGACGACTTTAATATCGTCAAGTTTGACTGGGCTCTTCTCAAGGATGACCCTTCAGTGAAAATAACAGTAAGTGCCCACCAAGTCCCCACAATGAATGCGGCAAACCACACAATGTTGATGTTTTTTCAATCACAAGCTTGGAGCTTGGACCCTCCTTCAGACTGATTGTAGTAGGGTGGGACAATGCCTGGTGGAAAGAGAGAGGTGGGCTGGGACAGCGCCAGGAAAATCCATGGGTCGATACAGGTGAGGGGAGAATGAGGGGAGCTTGTCAGATGGGTGGACACTGACCAGGGATGGGAACAAGACAAAAAAAAACTGAAGAAGTAGAAACAAAAATCTACAATGCTGGTTAATACACAAAAAGACACAAACGCTGGAGCAACTCAGCAGGTCAGGCAGCATCTCTGGAGAATATGGATGGATCGAGACCCTTCTTCAGACTTTTAAGATCTTTTCAGATGTAAACTAAGAGATATGGATAGAAGGGATGAGTAAAGAAATTGTACAAGGCATTGGTGAGACCAAATCTGGAGTATGGTGTACAATTTTGGTCGCCCAATTATAGGAAGGATGTCAACAAAATAGAGAGAGTACAGAGGAGATTTACTAGAATGTTGCCTGGGTTTCAACAACTAAGTTACAGAGAAAGGTTGAATAAGTTAGGTCTTTATTCTCTGGAGCGCAGAAGGTTAAGGGGGGACTTGATAGAGGTCTTTAAAATGATGAGAGGGATAGACGGAGTTGATGTGGACAAGCTTTTCCCTTTGAGAATAGGGAAGATTCAAACAAGAGGACATGACTTCAGAATGAAGGGACAGAAGTTTAGGGGTAATATGAGGGGGAACTTCTTTACTCAGAGAGTGGTAGCGGTGTGGAATGAGCTTCCAGTGGAAGTGGTGGAGGCAGGTTCATTGGTATAATTTAAAAATAAATTGGATAGGCATATGGATGAGAAGGGAATGGAGGGTTATGGTATGAGTGCAGGCAGGTGGGACTAAGGGGAAAAAAAAGTTGTTCGGCACGGACTTGTAGGGCCGAGATGGCCTGTTTCCGTGCTGTAATTGTTATATGGTTATTGTGAGGCCAGAGGAAGGGACATAGGTGGAGGATATGGGGAAAGTGGAGCGAAATATTGGGAGAAAAGGATGCACATGCAAGTGGGGCATAGAGAAGAGAGGGGGGGGAAAGGGAGTGGTAGTGTTGGTTGGACACTTCAATGTGTATACCATTGGATTATCAGCTTCCCAAGCGGAAAATAAGATGTGGTTCCACCAGTTTGCACGTGGCAATGAAGGAGGCAGGACAGAAAGGTCAGTTTGGGAATGGGAAGGAGAGTTAAAATGGTTAGCAACCGGGAGATCCCGCAGGCCTCAGCAGACCAGGTGCAAATGTTCAGCAAAACTATTGTCGAGTCTTGGTCTTGCCGATATAAAGGCATCTAAATTGGGTGCAACAAATGCAGTGGATGACGTTAGAGGAGGTGCATGTGATCATAAGTGATAGGAGCAGAATTAGGCCATTCGGCCCATCAAGTCTACTCCGCCATTCAATCATGGCTGATCTATCTCTCCCTCCTAACCCCATTCTCCTGCCTTCTCCCAATAACCCCTGACATCGGTACTAATCAAGAATTTATCTATCTCTGCCTTAAAAATATCCATTGACTTGGCCTCCACAGCCTTCAGTGGCAAATAATTCCACAGATTCATCACCCTCTGACTAAATAAAATTCTCCTCATCTCCTTCCTAAAAGAACGTCCTTTAATTCTGAGGCTATGGCCTCTGGTCTTAGACTCTTCCACGAATGGAAACATCCTCTCCACATCCACTCTATCCAAGCCTTTCACTATTCGGTATGTTTCAATGAAGTTCCCCCTCATTATTCTAAGCTCCAGCGAGTACAGGCCCTGTGCTGTCAAATGCTCATCATATGTTAACGCACTGTACCCATTCCTGGGATCATTCTTGTAAACCTCCTCTGGACACCCTCCAGGGCCAGCACATCCTTCCTCAGGTATGGTGCCCACAATTGCTCACATTACTCCAAATGCGGCCTAACCAGCGTTTTATAGAGCCTGAGCATTACATCCCTGTTTTTGTATTCAAGGTCCCTCAAAATGAATGTTAGCATTGCATTTGTCTTCCTTACTACCAATTTGACTTGCAAATTAACTTTATGGGAACTAGCACTCCCAAGTCTCGTTGCATCTCAGATTTCTTGATTCTCTCCCCATTTTGACAAGCATGGACAAGATTGAACACATGGGATGTTTTCATGCTGTATGACAATGATGTAATTAAAAAAATATGTGTTGTTTTAAAATTCTTAATAAGATTGGCTATGCTGTCACCTTGATGGCAACATAACTGTTGAGCACCAGAGATTCCTCTCTGTTATGCTGAACGGAAGTCTTCATGCATGGCCAAGCTTTGGCCACAACTCACTAGATCCCTGTTAGAGGCTTTCTCAAGATCAGTGGGAGCTTTCATTGCTCTGCTGCTGATTACAAACGTGAGGCCAAATCTGGAGTTGAGAAATGATTGGAGGATATATATTTGTCAGGATACCAGGTATAAGATGTCTATTCATCGATTTCAGTGGCACAGATCCGTTACATTTGGGACTTGAACATAAAAGCTTCTGACCCAAATTGCTATGTGCTGAGCAAGGACTATCATGATAAATCCCTTCTTCAAATTTCTGAGTCATCAGCCACAAAGATAAAGTTGAGTTTTCATAATTGTCAATGTAACATGTGGCTGATGTGAAAACAGGAAGTGTGTACAAATTGCTGTGTTAAATGCAAGTAAAATAACTGAGTGCAGTCCATTATTGTGCATTTTCAGTCATCCAGATTAAGATTAACAACCAGTAAAATGGTTGCCTTCATCAGCCTGGGACAACGGGCAGAGATAAAATATGTGCAGGAAGGAACTGCAGATGCTGGTTTAAACCAAAGATAGCCACAAAATGCTGGAGTAACTCAGCGGGGACGGCAGCATCTCTGCAGAGAAGGAATGGGTGGCGTTTTGTGTCAAGGCCCTTCTTCAGACTGAAAGTCAGGGGTTAAGGGAAACGAGAGATATAGACAAAGATGTAGAGAGATTTAGAACAATGATTGAAAGAAATGCAAAAAAGTATTGATGAAAAAGGAAACAGGTCATTGTTAGCCGTTTGTTGTGTGAAAACGAGAAGCTGGTGCGACTTGGGTGGGGGTAGAATGGAGAAAGAGGGAATGCCAGGGTTACTGGAAGTCAGAGAAATCAATAACATACCACTGGGGTGTAAGCTGCCAAAGCAAAATATGAGATGCTGTTCCTCCAATTTGCGTTTAGCCTCACTCTGACAATGGAGGAGACCTAGGATGGAAAGGAGAATTAAAGTGTTTAGCAACCGGGGGATCAGGTGGGTCCAGGCGGAGTTAATAGTTTGGATAGATCCTTCATTTTCCAACGTTGCATATTTTCAGATGCTCTATATCGTTCTTTTTTAATTGTTTTGACGGACTCAATTGTCCTGGATGGGGCAGAGGTGAATCAAACAGTATCCTAGCTATGGAAGGACCATTTAGAAGCCTGATAACGGAGGGGAAGAAACTGTTCACAGGTCTGGCGGCATGCGTTTTACTGCTGCTTCAATTATACAAAAAATTATGAAAGCAACGTACACATTATTATCCACATTGTTACTTATTTAGAATGGATATTTAGAAGTATCTGGATGGAATCCAAATAAGGGACCTTATTTTATGGTGGTGCAGTTGTAGGGGGGCAGAGGAACAATTCCAGGGCTGCTTGGAAATGTGTGGAGGACTGCATCCCAACAAAAACCTTCCGACTGTTTCCGAACCGGAAGCCTTGGATGAGCCATGAGATCCGCATTCTTCTGAAGACCAGATCCCAGGCATTCAGGTCTGGAGATATAGAGGTCTACAAGAAATCCAGATACGACCTAGGTAAGGCCATCAAAAAGGCCAAGAGGGACTTCTGCTCCAAGCTGGAGGATGAGACGGATGTTCGGCAACTGTGGCGGGGCTTGAATGCCATCGCCTCCTACAAGGCGAAACCAGGAGGCAGCTCGAATGTCGGCGAAACATCATTCCCTGACGAGCTCAATGCGTTTTACGCACGCTTTGATAGGGAGAAAACTGATGTGCCTTCCCGAGAACCCATTCGCTGTTGATGGCATTTCAGTCAGTCACAGAGGCTGACGTCAGAAGATCCTTCAGAGGGGTGAACCCTCGGAAAGCGCCTGGACCTGATGGCATACCCGGTCGTGTTCTAAAAACCTGTGCGGCCCAACTGGCTGGAGTTTTTACGGACATTTTCAACCTCTCACTTCTGAGGTCTGAGGTTCCCGCCTACTTTAAAAGGGCATCAATAATACCGATGCCCAAGAAGAGCAAGGTGACGTGCCTCAACGACTATCGACCAATGGCACTAACGTCTGTGGTGATGAAGTGCTTTGAGAGGTTGATTATGGTGCATATCAACTCCTACCTCGACAAGAACCTGGAACCACTGCAGTTCGCTTACAGCCACAACAGATCAACGGTGGATGCGATCTCACTGGCTCTCCACTCCGCTCTGGACCACTTGGACAACAAAAAACTCATATTTCAGGCTGTTATTCATAGACTACAGCTTGGCGTTTAATACCATTATCCCCTCCAAGTTGGTTACCAAGCTCTCGGATCTGGGTCCCTCTGCAATTGGATCGACTTCCTCATCCACAGACCACATTCTGTCTGTATTGGTGGAAATGTGTTATCCTCGATAACAATCAGCATGGGAGCACCTCAAGGCTGCATGCTCACCCCCCTGCTGTACTCACTCTATACCCATGACTGCGTAGCCGGACATAGTGCGAACTCCAACATCAAGTTCGCCGACAACGCCACTGTTGTGGGACGTATTACTGATGGTGATGAGTCAGTATAGAAGTGAGATCGACCGATTGACCAAATGGTGCCAGCACAATAACCTGGCTCTCAACACCAGCAAAACCAAGGAACTGTTTGTGGACTTTGGAAGGGGTAGGATAGGGACCCACAATCCCGTTTATATCAATGGGACGATGGTGGAAAGGGTCAAGAACTTCAAATTCCTGCGCTTGCATATATCCAAAAATCTTTCCTGGTCCCAGCACACTGATGCAATTATAAAGAAAGCACATCAGCGCCTCTACTTCCTGAGAAGATTACGGAGAGTCTGTATGTCAAGGAGGACTCTCTCGAACTTCTACAGGTGCACAGTAGAGAGCATGCTGACTGGTTGCATCATGGCTTGGTTCGGTAACTTGAGCGTCCAGCAACAGAAAAGAATGCAGAAAGTTGTGACCACTGCCCTGTCCATCATCGGCTCAGACCTCCCCACCATCGAAGGGATCTATCGCAGTCGCTGCCTCAAAAAGGCTGCCAACATCATCTAAGATCCACACCATCCTGGCCACACACTCATCTCTCCGTTTCCATCGGGAAGAAGGTGCAGGAGCTTGAAATCTGGAACATCTAGGTTCAGGAAAAGCTGCTTTCCCCACAGTCGTCATGCTATTAAACTCGCCATCAAACAAACTCTGAACTGTAACAGCCTATTGCACTTTATCTGTTTATTTATTGTGTATATATATGGTCTATGGTGTATAGACACTGAACTTTCATCTCCTGTTCTGTATTTATGTTTACATATTGTGTTGTGCTGCAGCAAGCAAGAATTTCATTGTCCTATCTGGGACACATGACAATAAAACTCTCTGGTGGTGAGAGCGGTCGGTCGGGTCGGGTCGGGCCGGGCCTCCAGTGGGTGGTGAGAGCGGTCGTCCGGGTCGGGCCTCCAGCGGGTGGTGAGCGTTGGGCTGGGCCTCCGGTGGTGGTGCGAGTGGTCGGTTGGGCTGTCGGCAGGCTGATGTTGCAGAAAGCATGCGGGCGGTATGACGGAGCTGGCGCTATAGTGGTGCTAAAGGCGGCCCAGGCGGCGTGCAGGGGGCAGTGCTGCTCCATCATCACCACCAGAAGGGCATGCTCGCAGAGGTGGATGCGCTGTGGGGCCACATGTACGGAGCCCGCAGCCGGTCCCAAAGCGACTCCAGCCGTGGGCAGCTCTGGAAGGGGCGTGGGTTAGGGTTAGGGTTAGGCATTTTCCTCTCTTGACTCTTGTAAAGTTGCTGCCTCACGGCGCCAGAGACCCAGGTTTGATCCTCACTATGAGTGCTGTCTGTACGGAGTTTGTACCTTCTCCCTGTAACCACGTTGATTTTTCCTGGGTGCACCGGTTTCCACTCATGTTCCATACACCCGCAGGTTTGTAGCTTAATTGGCTGCAGTAAATTGTCCCTAGTGTACAGGATAGAACGAATGTGAGTGGGTGAATGTTGATCGGCATGGATTTGGTGGGTCAAAGGGGCTGTTTCCACACAGTATCTCTAAAGTAAGCTAAGCGAATCCAAATAATGGGACCTTATCTTAATTAAAAATGAAATCAATCTGGTAATTCTCAAGAGGTTGAATTTAGGAAATTAAATGTTAATGTCAGGTTGTGAGGAAGTTGGCAGAGCAGTTGTTTTCAGTGAGAACGGCAAGAGTGGCCTAGTAATCAAAATGGAGATGGACACAAAATGCTGGAGTAACTCAGCGGACAGGCAGCATCTCAGGATAGAAAGAATAATGGCTTCTCAAACTTTAAATGACCCTTGCCTTCCATCTCTCTCCATCCCTCCCCCCTTCCCAGTAACTGCGACTAGTCTGACTGTCCGCCCTTACATTTTATCTGTTTGCTTTGTTGTTACCTTCTCCTAGCTAACAATGATCTATTCTACATTTTCCTTAATCACCCCCTCCCCCCTTGTCTCGTTTTCACACCTTACACTTCCTTATCTCTGTATCACCCACTCCCCTGGCCCAGTCTGAAGAAGGGTCTTGACCCGAAACGTCACCGATTCCTTCTATCCAGAGATCTGCGTCCCGCTGAGTTACTCCAGCATTTTGTGTCTATCTTCATTTTAAACCAGCATCTGCAGTTCCTACACTTAGAAATATTGTGAACGGGTGATGGACGGCTGGTGTGGACTCATTGGACCAAAGGGCCTGTTACTATGCTGTATCTCTAAACTAAACTATAAACTAATAGAAAGAATGGGTGACGTTTGGAGGGTGAATAAGTGGAGGATAGTTTATTATCTCTGCTCTTTGATCAGCTTGTTCACTTTTGTTGTTAGCCCTGCTTTGGTTACGCTAGCAACATTATTTAGGTGCTTTGCATACCTGCTGCAGAAGCTTGTCACACTCCCCCCCAACACACACTCTTCCTCTCCAAGACCGCCTACAGAGTGAACACATATAAAAGGAAACGGGAGTTTTCAGTTCTGGAGAAGGATGAGTCATTGGGCTCCCGTGAAAGTGGGAGAGGGGGATGAGTGTACTGACTATGATTGGTGCAAGAAAAACTAACCCGTCCAGTCCAACCTGCACGGGAGGAGATGGTTTACAACAAAGATCTTTGGTTTGTAACCTGCTGCAACTTGAGCCAGACTCTGCCTGCTCATGCAGTGTCGGGCAATGGGCTGTGCTTGTCGTTTTTTTATCAGGTGGCTTGTTTGTTTCCTCAGACAGGAGAGGCTCCGGGAAGTTAATGGGGAGGTGAGTCAGGGAGAGAGCAGAGTGAGGTTAAAAAAAAAAAACTTTTGTACAAAGAAGTATTGGTAACACACTGAATAAGTGCCTGCTGCCATTTTATGACAAAATGTGTCAAAGGAACTGCAGATGCTGGTGTATACTGAAGAAAGACACAAAATGCTGGAGTAACTCAGCGGGTCAGGCAGCTGAGTTAGTCTAGCACTTCTTGCCTATCTGGCATTGCAGTTCATTACTACACATTTTGTCTGCAAAATCTGCTTTTTAGTTTAGAGATGCAGTGTGGAAACAGGTCTTCGTCCACCAAGTCCGTGCCGACTAGTGATCCCCGTACACTAGCGCTTTCCTACACACTAGACAATTTACTTTTTTTACCGAAGCCATTTAACCTGCACACCTGCACCCGGAGAAAAGCCACTCGGTCACAGGGAGAACATACAAACTTCATGCAGACAGCACCCGAGGTCAGGATTAAACCCGGGTCTCTGGTGTTATAAGGCAGCAACTCTGCCGCTGCGCCACTGTGCCACCTCAAGCTATGCCTCTGCTCTTTTCCGACCTCCCCGCCATCTACTTTCAGTCTGAAGAAGGGTTCCGACCTGAAACGTCGCTCATTCTCCAGAGATGATGCCTGACCTGCTGAGTTACTCCAGCACTTTGTGGCCACTTTATGAGGGCACGTTAAGACTGTAACCTGGAGGGACGTGACCTGGTGCCTGATTTGAATTTAGCTGCAGCCCCAGAGTTTGCTCATGAAACCTGGCAGTCCACATGAAATGGGAGAAGGTGCGTTCAGACGATTTAGCATCTAAAATGGAAATGATGGGCCAAATGGTCTTTTCCGTGAACGGCCTTGACCAGAAGAGTAGTAGTCCTTCCACACTCGAGGAGAATATCGGCCACTTTTCTGTCGCATTTTGTTTCTTGCTCGCTTCAAAGTGCTGGAGTAACTCGGGGTAAGGCAGCATCTCTGGAGGGAATGGATAGGTGATGTTCCGGGCTGGGACCCTTTAGACTGATTGTATGAGGGAGTGGAGTAAGCTGGGGAAGAGGGGTTTGGGGCAGGGACTCACCTCTGATCAACGCTTCCTCACTCTCCTAACCACCAAGGACCGCAAGCTTGACCATCTCCAGACCGCTCTCCTCCCCACCAACTCTCCTCGACTCAGCGGCGCTCCCGGATGTCCGCAGGCCTGAGGGTCCGTCCCCAGATCATGCCGCCCGCCCGACAGCCACAGGGCTGAGACCAGCAACGCCTTTCCTGCCGGAAGATACAACGCCAAAGCTTACCACTGCCAGCGCCCATCGCCAGCCCCACTAACTTCAGCCTTCACAGCCCCCCCCACCCCGGCCGTTCACAAGCTGTGTCCATCGATGCCACTTCCGACCTGTACCTGCAGTCAAGTCTGGTGGGCTGCACTCCATCATGCTGAGGCCAGGCCCCTTGCTCTTTGACACCTCATACCTACCTGTTGACTATATCCCCACAGATGAACGCCAGGCCATCATCACTCAGTCTGTTACCAATCTCATCACCAGGGAGATCCCCAGAGCCTCCACAGCCTGCAACCTTATCATTCCCCTGTCCTGCACTGCCCACTTTGATGTCCTTCTCAGTCCACAGACAGCACTACCCATGGTAAGGGTCAAATGCCTGCTTGTGCCCCACAGAACTTATCTCCAAAAAAACAGCATTCCCTACTATCCTCCCTTGCCCAGTCCTTTCTAATCTACATCTGAAACACCTCACATACTCATGGCAGCATTCAAGGGGAGAGAAACCTTTCAGCTCCATTTCTTTTTATCTGGTGATACTGATGAAAGGTTCTCTCTCTCTCTAGTTTAGTTCTAGTTTAGTTTATGGCCACATGTACCGAGGTCGTCTACTTGTGGGTCTGCAGGTGTCTGTAGAGGCTGATCTGCGCTCCACACACCTTGGTGCAACGTGGGTAGTGGAGACTGACTGGCGGTGGTTGGTCGTCGTTGAGCCCCCTTCTCTCTCTCCTTACGGTGCTGTCGCTTTGCCTCTGTGACACGACATAGCTCCATTTCATAACGTGCAGCTCCTTCCTGCACGTATTTCCTCCAGGAACGCCTGTTCAGTGCAACGTGCTCCCATTTGCTCAATGTGGTGGAATTTCTTCAGACTGTTCTTGATGTTGTCTTTAAAGCGTTTCTTTGGCCCTCCGGGGGCTCGCCGACCTTCCTTCAGTTGAGAGTACAGGATTTGTTTAGGGAGACGTGTGTTGGAAATGCAGATGACATGGCCAGTCCATCGAAGTTGGTGCTGCGTTATTGTGGTGATGCTGGTCATATTTGCTTCCTCCAAAACGCTGACGTTGGTGCGTTTGTCCTCCCAGCTGATCCTCAGAATCTTTCGTAAAAATCTTTGACGGTTGTGTTCCAGGGCTCAGGTGCCTGCTGTAGGTCCATGACTAGGCTCCATACAACAGGGTGGGGAGGATGATGGCTCTGCAGACCAGTAGTTTTGTTTGAGCCTTTAGGTCTCGGTCTTCAAAGACTCTTTTCCTGAGCCTGGCGTAGGCTCCACTGGCACAACTCAGTTGATGGTTGACTTCAGAGTCGGTCAGCTTTTGAGGAAAGAATGCTGCCAAGGAAGTAGTCAACATTTGCAAGAGTGGTGTCGTCCACTTTTATAGTGGGCTGGGTAGACGGCTGGTTGGGTGGAGGACCTGGGTCTTCTTGATGTTTAAGGCTAGGCCCATGGCTCTATATGCCTTGGCAAAGGCATTCAAGATGCCCTGGTCTTCTGCAGAGTGCTGCAATGGCGCACTTGTCCGCGTACTGAAGCTCCATGATGGCGGTGTTACTGACTTTGCTCTTGGCCTTCAACCTATTAAGGTTGAAGAGCCCACCGTCAGTTCTGTAGACGATTGGGATCCCGTGTGGCAGCTCTTCACCAATGAGATGAAGTATGGCAGCAGTGAAGACGACAAACAGGATGGGTGCGGTGATACATCCCTGTTTGACCCCCATTTCCACAGTGAAGGGCTCGGACTCAGAGCCACAATTGCTAGACACTGTGACCGACATGCCATCATGTGGAAGCCTCAATATTTTGATGTACTTGAAATGACAACCGTACCTTGATAGTATGCTCCAAAGAATCTGGCAGTCTACCGTCAAAAGTCTCTGTCAGGTCTTTGAAGGCCATGTACAAAGGCTGCCTTTGTTCACTGCATTTTCCCAGCAGTTGGCGTGCTGTGAATATCATGTCTGCTGTACCTCTGGATGGGCGGAAGCCACACTCTGATTCTGGGAGTACCTCCGCAGACTGTGGTAGAGGTCAGTTTGTGAGGACACGAGCAAGGACTTTGCCTGTTGTTGACAGGAGCGAGATGCCCCTGTAGTTTCCATATTCAGCCTTGTCCCCCTTCTTCAAAATGCACTATTAGAGCTTCCCTGAGTTCTGAGGGAAGTTCTTCGTTTTCCCAGACCTTGAGGAGTACGACGTGGATGTTGTACAGGAGCTCCAGTCCACCTTCCTTTAAGATCTCAACTGGGATCCCATCTGGGCCGGTGGCCTTGTTGTTATTAAGGCTCTTGATGGCATCTTGAACCTCTGTCATAGTGGGAGGTTTTTCCATTACTTCTCTGATGGGACTCTGGGGGATGCGGTGGGTAATGTTTGGTTCAGTTGTGCTGTCACGGTTGTGGAGTTCTTGGAAGTGCTCTTTCCATCAGTTCTTGCCCGTCCGTTGAAGCTGTCCACAGTGTACAGATACAGGATAAAGGGAATACCGTTTAGTGCAAGATAGAGTCCAGTAAAATTCGATTAAAGGTAATTCGAGGTAATCTAATGCGGTAGATGGTAGGTCAGGGCCGTGCTCTTGTTGGTGATGGGATGGCTCAGTTGCCTGATAACAGCTGGGTTCATGCCTGATCATTTCTATTTTAACATTCAATTTTCAGCATCTGCAGGTTATTGCATTTAAATTGCAGGTAATATTTGCTTGGTCGTGCACTTGGAATGGAACTTTTCCAATGGACATACCTCAATGCTTTTTGATACATTCACTGCAGGTTTATTCTCCCACCTCAGTACTCATGGAGTGTTGTTCTGTTGGATGACCTGTCTTTCTGTTTAACTGCTCCCTCTGGTGGCCATGAGTAAACTGGAAGCACAAGAGATTGCAGGTGCTGGGAACTTGAGCAAAATACAAAGTACTGGGTGAACCGAGTGGGTGAAGCAGCATCTCTGGAGGGAATGGACAGACGATGTATCTGGTCATCACCCTCCTCAGGCTTACCAGTCTGAAGAAAGATCCTAACCCAAAACATTGTGTCCATTTCCCTCGAGAAATGCGGCGGATTTCCTCCACTTTTTGGCGTAAAGTAAGCTGTTTGACATATTCCACAGAAACGCAACATATTGGCATACGTCGAGTATTGTTTCCATTGTTCAGGCCAAGATCTAACTCTCACCCACATGTGGTCATTATCACAGCTCTGCCTCTGGAGCCTTAAAGCCCTGTCCCACGGTACGAGTTAATTCCAAGAGTTCTCCTGCGTTTGCCCTGATTCAAACTCGGAGATTTACGGTAATGGCCACTCGTCGGTACTCGGGGCTCTTGTGGACATTTTTCAACATGTTGAAAAATCTTCACGAGTCTTCCCGTGCTTACCTGCCATTAGCGAGTCTCCCCGAGTACCTGCCGTTAGCACTAAGAGACGTCCCCAAGCTCCGACGTACCCGCTACGTTCATTCTCTGTGCTTACCACGAGTTTGATTTCTTTTAATCTCGGGAGAGCTCTTGGAATGAACTCGCACCGTGGGACAGGGCTATTACTGTGTTCAAGTAGGTAGATCCTTTCCCACAGTAGAACACTTCAGTGCAATGCTGCCTGTGAAGTTTAGTTTAGTTTAGAGATACAGCGCGGAAACAGGCCTTTCAGCCCACCGAGTCTGCACCAACCTACGATCCCCGTACACTAGCACCATCCAACACACAAGGGACAATGTACACACTATTCCAAAGCCAATTAACCTACAAACCTGTATGTCTTTGGAGTGGGGCGGAAACCGGAGCACTGGAGGAAAACCCATGTGGTCAGAAGAAGAATGTACAAACTCCATGCAGACAGCACCCGTGGTCAGGATCAAACCCAGGTCTCTGGCGCTGTAAGGCAGCAGCACCACCGCCCCGTCCTATTTGGTATAACCTGAGCCGATGAATTATGCTATTTAATTATGACTGGACATGATTTTGGAAGGCACACACCTGGCTATATAAGATCCCACAGTTAACAGTGCATGTCAGAGCAAAAACCAAACCATGAAGACGAAGGAATTTTTGTAGACCTCCAAGACAGGATTGTGTCGTGACACAGATCTGCTGACGGGTATAAAACAATTTCTGCAGCATTGCAGGTCCTGAAGAGCACAGTGGCCTCCGTCATTCTTAAATGGAACAACTTTGGAACCACCAGGACTCTTCATAGAGCTGGCCGCCCGGCCAACTGAACAATCGCGGGAGAAGGGCCTTGGTCAGGGATCAAGAACCCGATGGTCACTCTGACAGAGCTCCAGAGTTCCTCTGTGGAGATGGAAGAACCTTCCCGAAGGACAACTATATCTGCAGCACTCCACCAATCAGGCCTTTATGGTAGAATGGCCAGAGAGAAGCCACTCAGTAAACGGCACATGACAGCCCACTTGGAGTTTGCCAAAAGGCACCTAAACAAGATTCTCTGGTCTGATGAAACCAAGATCGAACTCTTTGGCCTGAATGCCAAGTGTCACGTCTGGAGGAAACCAGGCACCGCTCATCACCTGGCAAATACCAAACCTACGATGAAGCATGGTGGTGGCAGCATCATGTTGTGGGGATGTTTTTCAGTGGCAGGAATTGGGTGACTAGCCAGGATCGAGGGAAAGATAAATGGAGAAAAGTACAGAGAGATCTTTGATGAAAACCTACTCCAGAGCGTTCTGGACCTCAGACTGGGGCGGAGGTTCAACTTCCAACAGGACAATGACCCTAAGCACATAGCCAAGACAATGCAGGAGTGGCTTCGTGACAAGTCTATGAATGTCCTAGAGTGGCCTGGCCAGAGCACGGACTTGAACCCAATCGAATATCTCTGGAGGGACCTGAAAATAGCTGTGCATCGACGCCCCCCATACAACCTGACAGAGCTTGAGAGGGTACACAAAAATGCTGGAGAAACTCAGCGGGTGCAGCAGCATCTATGGAGTGAAGGAAATAGACGACGTTTCGGGCCGAAACCCTTCTTCAGCTTGAGAGGATCTGCAGAGCCAAATGGGAGAAATTACCCAAATACAGGTGTGCCAAGCTTGTAGCGTCATACCCAAGAAGACTTGAAGCTGTAATCGCTGCCAAAGATGCCTCAACAAAGTATTGAGTAAAGGGTCTGAATACTAATGTAAATGTGATATTTCAGTTATTTCTTTTTAATTATTTTGCAAAAATTTCTAAACACCTGTTTTCGCTTTTTTATTATGGGGTATTGCCTGTATGATGATTTAAAAAAAAAGAATTGAATCCATGTTAGAATAAGGCTGTAACGTAACAAAATGTGGAAAACGTGAAGGGGTCTGAATACTTTCTGAATGCACTGGACCTCTCTCCATCCACCTACATTTCTTCCTCTGGCTTTGCAACTCACAGCGCTTCAATCCTCTTGTCTCACAACTTCCGTGTTTGTCATCTTTGGCCTTTGTCCAACCATCTGCCAGTTTAAAAACCCCTTCGCCTATATTCACGCATTATCTCTCATGCTTTGTCCTGCCCCTCCACTCTCCCAGCTTCCTTTCCCCACTCCCGTACAATCAGCCTGTAGCAAAGATCTTTGGTCTGTAGAGGGGTCTCAACCCAAAACGTCGAAGGGTTTCGGCCCGAAACGTTGCCTATGTCCTACGCTCCATAGATGCTGCTGTACCCGCTGAGTTTCTCCAGCATTTTTGTGTACGTCCCTATCCATGTTCTCCAGGAACGCTGCCTGAACCGCTTAGTTACCCCATCACTTTGTATCTTCTTTTTTGTGTGTAAAACTGCATCTGCATTTCTACACTTGATTCTACATTTGATTTGCGATCACAGGGGAGAGGCAAACTCTTCTTAAGGCTCAACTTTGTAAATAGAATAAAGCCCGTTTAACACCTGTGTGTGCGGAGGAAACAATCCAACAGCTGCCCAAACATTTGCTCTCGTGTTTTCAACAGGATGATGAATATTTTCATCGTAAGGTTGCTTCACAAAGTGAACGTGTATCGTCCCCACCCAAAGACAATAAACCCAGCTGACACAGAGTGTGCTGATGCGCAACAGATTTCCACTCTCCTGGCCTGACAATTACTTCCAACGCTTCCTGTCTTTCCGATTCAGATTCAGATTCAGATTCAATTTTAATTGTCATTGTCAGTGTACAGTACAGAGACAACGAAATGCATTTAGCATCTCCCTGGAAGAGCGACATAGCAAACGATTTGAATAAATAATAGAATAAATAATTCCTTACCCATGTGTAGAGTGCAGCAACAGGTCCTTCGGCCCACAATATCTATGCTAAACATGTTGCCAAATTGATCTAATCTCCCATGTCTATATGTGATCCATTTCCCTCCATTCCCTGCATTCCCTGGGCCAATCTAAAAGATGTCACTATATCATAACTTCCTCCACCACCACCCCTGGCAGTGTGTTCCAGCAAACCTATCGCTCTCTGTGTAAAAGAAAAACTTACCCTGCACATTATTTTTAAACTTTGCCCCTCTCACTATAAAATAGCACGTTGTTGTTGCCGCCTTACAGCGCCAGTGGCCCGGGTTCGATCCTGACCAGGGGCGCTGTCTGCTGGGAGTTTGTACGTTCTCCCCGTGATCTGCATGGGTTTTCTCTGGGATCTCTGGTTTCCCCCCACACTCCAAAGACGTACAGGCTTGTAGGATAATTGGCTTGGTTTAATTGTAAATTGTCCCGATTGTGTGTAGGATAGTGTTCGTGTGCGGGAATCACTGGTCGGCACAGACTCGGTGGGCCGAAGGGCCTGTTTCCACTCTGTACCTTTGTACTAAAACCAAAAAAAAGAAAACTAAACTATGCCCTCTGGTCTTTGACATTTCCACCCTGGGGAAAAGGTTCTGACAGTCTGCTTTATCCATGCTCCTTATAATTTTCCATCAAGTCTCGCCCTCAGTCTCTGACGTTCCAGAGAAAACAGTTCAAGTTTGTACAAAGGCTTCATATCTTTGTTTTCTCCACAGAAGACTAAAAATCGGGATGAGGTGGTGGTTTCCAACCTGAAGGTGGGGGTTTACACCTTACAGCTGACGGTCACAGACACAGCCAGGCAGATGACGAATGACGATGTAACCATAACCGTCCTCTCGCCAGAGCAGTCAGAGGGTAAGCATGCTCTCCCAAACCCAACGAGCAGTTAACATGTCATAAGGCCAAAGTATTCCACAGATTCACCACCCTCTGACGAAAGAAATTCCTCCTCGTCTCTTTTCTAAAAGAACATCCTTTAATTCTGAGGCTATGACCTCTAGTCCTATTCTATCACATTAGTGGAAACATCCTCTCCACATCCACTCTACCCAAGCCTTTCACTACTCTGTATGTTTCAATGAGGTGCCCCCTCATTCTTCTAAACTCCAGGGAGTACAGGCCCAGTGCTGGCAAATGCTCATCATATGTTAACCTACTCATTCCTGGGATCATTCTTGATAACGTCCTCTGGACCCTCTCCAGGGCCAGCACATCCTTCCTTAGATATGGTGCCCAAGATTGCTCACAATATTGGCATCATCATTTACATAACTTCTAACTGTTTCCCGCCCTGTCCCACCCCTTCTCCCCTCCTACCCCTGTGCCCCATTTGGACTCTTGTCTATTTCTACCCTCCAGCCTCCACCCCCTCCTGTTACTTTCCTCTCTCTTTGCAAGTCTTCAAACCAGTCTCATTCCTTGTGCTCTTATCTCTGGCCTTTATTCCCACTATCAGCCTATCAACCGCCCGGGCCAGTGTCCACCTGCAATGCCATGCTTTGTCCTCCCTCTCCCCTTTTCACGCTGTCTTCTCCCTCCCTACATTCAGTCAGAAGAAGGGTCCTGACCCAAAACCTATCCATGTTGTCTACACAAGCTGCCTGACCTGCTGAGTTACTCCAGCACTATGTGTCCTACAAGCAGTTAGTTTGAAGCCTTCATTGTAGAAGGTTGGAAAGCAGAGAATGTGTTAAACTTGCATGTGGCCTTGGTGACATTCTGTTTGTGGGGGCAGGGTGGGGGGGAGAAGGGTGGTCACGGATGGAATTTATTCAATTCCGGGTCAAGTGGAAAAGGGGCTCCAGGGCATGAGGGCAAATGCACAAAATATGGATGGTGAATTGTTGCTTCCTTTTAAAAATGGATGAGCTATTTTCACTATGTAGTGGAAGATCAGAGTACATGAGTCGGCAAAGCCTTTAAAGTTCTCCAGATTGAGATGATGGATAATGGATGGGAAATGGACAATGGGGCTTGGGCACTTGTGGAAGCAGCCACTGGACAGAGGCATGAGGGGGACCGGTCAAGGAGTGGGGCTGAGGATTAGAGGGGGAAGCAATCGGGAGGGACCAGACAGGGCCAAGATTGCGGAAGAGTTCACGCCATGACTGGGACCACGGGAAGGTCTGGGAGAAGGGGAGAGAGCTGTGGAGTGGCTTAGTAGGGTGGGCGGTGGGGAGAGAGGCAGGGTTGTAGGAAGGGCTGGGCTGGCGTGGGGCTGCAGGAGGGGGCAGGTAGCACAGCGAGGCTGTAGAATTGTAAGTATACAGGAGCTGGTCGGTGGATGTGTGGCTTTGTACAGCTCAGTGGGGCACTGGGCAGTGACAGACCAAGAAAGTACTGAACGGGGAGAGTGTAACAAATTATACCGTAACAAATGCAATTCAGGAGAATCTGTAGAAAGGGAGATAGGAATTGATTGAAGTGCACATCATTGCAGCTTTTCATGGAAGATTGGATTAGCACAGGGGTTTAAAATGTAGGAAGTTACTTGGAAGGCTTTACATGAATTAAAGAGTCTTGATGGACATTGTTATCCAGCCTCGGTTCCTGGGCAACGAGGTATACTTCATCACAGATTGTTCAACGAAACTGTGGGTGGCACGGCGGTAGAGTTGCTGCCTCGTACCGCCAGAGGCCAGGGTTCGATCCTGACTACGGGTGATGTCTGTACGGAGTTTGTACGTTCTCTCCTGTGATCACGTGGGTTTTCTCTGGCATCTCCAGTTTCCTCCCACACTCCAAATACGTTCAGGTTTGAAGGTTAATTGTCCCTAGTGTGTAGGATAGTGCTAGTGTATGGGGATCGCTGGTCGGCTCGAGCCTGTTTCAACTCTGTCTCTCTAACCTATACCAAACTAAACGTCTCACCGTTATCTCACGGTGACTTTTAACCTGTGTCTCCACCCACTCCAGAATACTGCATTGCCAGTCGTAAAGTAGGGCCTTGCCGCGGTTCCTTCCCACGCTGGTATTACGATGCCGAGGAAATGAAGTGCAAGGACTTCATCTACGGTGGCTGCAAGGGCAACAAAAACAACTATGTGGACCAGAAGGAGTGTCAACAGGCCTGTGTTGGGGTCAAAGGTCAGTGGTTTATTGTGAGGGCACGTGGCTTGTGTTTCATCTTTGCTGTTTTTCCCAGGATGTTGAATGCGTGCCAAGGGTCCATTTCCAAGGAATGCCGTTCCCTTGCTCACAATCTGGGCGGCACAATGGCGCAGCGGTACTGCTGCTGCCTTCCACCTCCAGAGACCAGGGTTCAAGCCTGACTACAGGTGCTGACGGTACATTCTCCCTGTGACCGTGTAGGTTTTCTCCAACATTCTAAAGATGTGCAGATTTGTAGGTTAATTGTCTTCTGTAAATTGCCCCTGGTGTGCAGGATAGAACTTGTATATGGTCATTGATGGTCGTCCTGGACTTGGTGGGCCGAAGGGCCCATCTCTACATCTACTGTATCACTAAACTAACCTCCTCCCCGCACCGTACTTGAGCTGGAGGACCACATGGAATGTGCACAGATACGTATACTTGGAGAAGGAGAGCCTTCATGTACGGTCCATGCTGGATGACTAGCCAGCCTCCTGCTATCAGCCTGGGAATTTGGGGAAATCAACCAAGGTTGGATGCTCCATCCCTCTCTGGAAAGACTTGTTTTGTGGTGCTTCAGATGAGGAAGGGTTCAGGCCCACCCCATGAAGGATTAGCCATCTCACAATTAGTGTCCCTTTCTTTCTTCCCAGAGGCAATTCGGACTGTAAACGCCTATGTCACCAGGGACTAACTCTACAGAACGTTTTTCCTTCCATTATTTATTGTGTAAAAGAATATGTGTGTTATGATTGTGTTTATAATTTGTTTGGTTGTTTTGTTGTTTGTCTTTTTGCACAAAGGTCCGCGAGCATTGCCACTTTCATTTCACTGCACATCTCGGATGTGTATGTGACAAATAACTTGACTTGACTTGACTTGACTTGTGGGACAAGTGGTCACTGTGTGTGCATGCATGCATTCGTGCGTGTGTAATACTACCCCCTACCAATGAATGACAAAAAAATGACAAAGGAATGGGAGGACTAAATAAATGGATAATAGCAGGATCCCATAACTAAACTGCAATTTTCTTTCAGTCACTTAAAATGCTCACGACAGACGAATATTTTTTTTCATAAGGCCAGGAGAATGCCATTTGTATTGCACTTAGTTCATTTTAGGTGTTGGATACCTCAGATCAATATCTAAGTACCTGTCCAAATGTCTTTTACTCCTCTGGCAGCTCGTTCCATGTACCCACTACTGTCTGTGTGGAAAAAGTTGCCTCTCAGATTCAGATTAAAGCTTTCACCTCTCACTGTAAACCTATGCCCTCTGGTTCTTGATTCCCCATCTCTACGTAAAATACCCTACATCCATTCTATCTATTCCGCATCTACCTTATCCATTCCACATAGTCATACAGTGTGGAAATCAAGCCCTTCGGCCCAACTTGCCAACACCGACCAATGTCCCATCTCCACTAGTCCCACCTGCCTGCGTTTGGTCTATATCCCTCTAAACCTGTCCTCTCCATGTACTTGCCTAAATGTTTCTTAAACATTGTGATAGTTAGTACCTGCCTCATCCACCTCGTCCGGCAGATCATTCCATAAACCCACCACCCTTTGTGCAAAGAAAATCCCTCGAGTTCCTATTAAATATTTCTCCCCTCACCTTAAACTTATGTCCTCTGGTTCTTCATTCCCCTATTCTGGGCAAAAGACTTTGCGTTTACCCAATATACCCTCTCATGATTTTTTACACATCTACCCTCTCCATTCCAAGTCAGGAGCGCTTCTGGTCCCAGTTACTCTTGAGAATGCGGCAGGGATTCCAGTGAGTAATGGAGGAGGCTGCAACTCTTTGGATGCTCTTCCCAAAATGGATGCAGGAGAACTAAAGAAGGAATTACGGTGGTGCAGTTGTTAGAGCTGCTGCTTTACAGTTCCTGTGACCCAAGTTCAATCCTGACATTCAGCGCTGTCTGTATGGACTTTGTGCGTTCTTCCCATGACCCCGTGAGTTTCCCCTGGGTAATTCAGTGTCCTCCCTCAACCCAAATACATGCAGGTTGGGTTGGTTAACTGGTGAGGGGGTGGTGGGAAATGGAGTTGTTCTGAGAGCTGGCAAAGACCTATTAGACCGAATGGTTTCCTATGTCATAAGGAAATGTGGAATTAATCTTCTTTCTCTCTCTTTCAGTTGGAACCACGCCTTCAGGCCGATCCGGTTTGCCACGTGAGTAAAACTGCTTAGTGTGAATCTTCACAAGTTCTTCAGACTAATGAGAACTTGCTTGTATATACACATCTTAGAAAATAGAAAATAGGTGCAGGAGTAGGTCATTCGGCCCTTCGAGCCTGATCTTAAGGCGTACTTTGGAGAAAAGTACTTTAAAATATATTCATTCTTCGTAATGTGCGAATCTTGCAATAAGTAAATTCCCACAAATGAACCAAGACAAATACTGTTGCAGTCTATCTTAGATGTAGAAACAAGGAAGTGCAGATGCTGGTTAATACATAAAAGGACACACAGTGCTGGGATAACTCGGCAGGTCAGGCAGCATATGCTGGGAACATGAATAGGTGACGTTTCAGGTCGAGATTCTTCTTCAGACTGATTGTAGGTGGAGGGGGAAAGCTGGAAGAGGAGAGGGGAGGAAGGACAAAGCGAGGCAGGTAATAGGTGGTCACAGGCAAGGCAATTGTTCATGTTAGGCAAATGGTTGGAACAAAGACCAGTGATAAGAGCAGAAGGTGTGAGACAGGATTGAAGAGTTGCGATTGTGAAGCCAGAGGGAGGAAAGTAGCGGTGGCAGGCGCCAGGTAGAAGGTAAGGTGGGATGGAGGGATGTGGGGAGAAGGGGAGTGGGTGTGGGGGGGCAGTTAGATTTCCATCAGTATGGGAATGGGAAGTGGAGTTAAATTGGTTAGCAACCGGGAGATCCAGTTCGCTGAACCCAATGCTGGGACTGACAAGGCCTTTTTGATCTCCCAGTTGCAAGGGGGATTGATACCTGCTCTGCTCCAAAAGCGTAGCTACCAAAGGGGGATGACATTGAGATCAAATTGTACACGGTATAAGGACAGAGAATGGGCTTGTGGGCTTTGAGTCTAAGGTGCCTTGGAAGGGTTGGCGGGTCAGTGACAGGGTGGGGACTGTAAACATAGAAACATAGAAACATAGAAAGTAGGTGCGAGAGCAGACCACCAGGTCCATCGAGCCCGCACCGCCATTCGCTCATGGCTGAACACTAAACAGACACACTTACCCACAAACAGTAGACACAAGACACAGAACACAAGACACTACCCTCCCCTTTATACCGCTATCACCCCTCTCCACCCCAAGAACCTCGTGATCTCCTGGGGGAGGCAAAAAACCGGATAAAAACCCAGGTCCAATTCGGGAAAAAAATCCGGGAAATTCCTCTCCGACCCCAATCTAGGCGATCGACACTTGTCCAGGAGATCACTCAGGTCTTACTATACTAACCATACCTAGGTCCATATCCCTGCCCTCTCCCCGTAGCCCCTTATCCCCTTGGCAGCTAAAAAACCATCTATTTTAGTCTTAAATATATTTAAAGTTTCTGCTTCCACTGCTCCCTGGGGCAGTGAATTCCATAAATTAACCACCCTCTGGGTGAAGAAGTTCTTCCTCATCTCAGTTTTAAAAGAGCCCCCCCTTATTCTGCAACTATGTCCCCTAGTTCTAGTTTCCCCGATCATTGGGAACATCCTCGGTGCATCCACCCGATCAAGGCCCCTCACGATCTTATATGTTTCAATGAGATCGCCTCTCATTCTTCTAAACTCCAAAGAGTAGAGTTCCAGCCTACTTAACCTTTCCTCATATGTCAATCCCCTCATTGCAGGAATTAATCTTGTAAACCTTCGCTGCACTGCCTCCAGGGCTAGTACATCCTTTCTTAAGTATGGACCCCAGAACTGTACACAGTATTCCAAATGTGGTCTCACTAATACTGTGTACAGCTGCAGCAAGACCTCCGTGTTTTTATACTCAATCCCCCTAGCAATAAAGGCCAAAACTCCATTGGCCTTCCTGATTGCTTGCTGCACCTGCATACTAACTTTCAGTGATTCATGTACTAATACCCCTAGATCCCTTTGCGTTGCATTACAACGCAGCTCCTCCTCATTTAGAAAATAACTTGCCCTATCATTTTATTTTCCCCAAAGTGAATGACTTCACATTTATTGGTATTAAATTTCATCTGCCAAGTTGTTGCCCACTCACCTAGCTTATCTATATCCTTTTGCAGACTCTTCCTATCCTCCTCATCCCCTACTTTTCCTCCCATTTTTGTATCGTCCGCAAATTTTGATATATTACACTTGGTTCCCTCCTCCAAATCATTTATATAAATTGTGAACAACTGGGGTCCCAGCACCGACCCTTGCGGAACCCCGCTAGTTACCGGTTGCCATCCCGAGTATGAACCATTTATCCCCACTCTCTGCTTCCTATTTGTTAGCCAATCCTCTACCCATGCTAATATATTACCCCCAATCCCATAATTTTTTATTTTTAGCAATAGTCTCTTATGTGGCACCTTGTCAAAAGCCTTTTGGAAGTCCAAGTATACCACATCCACCGGTTCCCCTTTATCCACCCGGGTTGTTACTTCCTCAAAGAATTCGAGCAGATTCGTTAAACAGGACTTCCCCTTCACAAAACCATGTTGGTTCTGTCCGATGAAGTCATGTTTATCCAAGTGCCCCGTTAGTGTTTCTTTAATAATTGTCTCTAACATTTTACCCACCACCGATGTTAGACTAACCGGTCTATAGTTACCCGCCTTCTGTTTACTTCCTTTTTTTAAATATAGGTGTTACATTGGCCATTTTCCAATCCACTGGGACCGTTCCTGCCTCCAGGGAGTTTTGGAAAATTATCACCAATGCATCCACAATCCCCACCGCTATCTCCCTCAAGACCCTTGGATGTAATCCATCAGGCCCAGGGGATTTATCCTCCTTCAGTCTCATTAATTTCCCTAATACCACCTCCTTGGTGATCTTAATAGTATTTAGCTCCTCCATTCCTACCGCCCCCTGTTTATCCAGCGTTGGAATATTTTTTGTGTCTTCTATGGTGAAGACTGATACAAAATACTCGTTTAATGCCTTTGCCATTTCCATGTTCCCCACCAACAACTCTCCAGTCTCACCCTCCAATGGACCAACGTTCACCTTAGCCACCCTTTTTCTTTTTATATAGCTATAAAAACTCTTACTATTAGTTTTTATGTTGTTCGCTAAATTCCTTTCATAGTCTATTTTCCCCGTCTTAATTAATCTCTTAGTTATTTTTTGCTGACCTTTAAATGCTTCCCAACCCTCTACCCTCCCACTATCTCTGGCTACCTTATATGCCCTTGCCTTCAGCCGAATACTATCCTTTATAGTTTTACTGAGCCATGGCTGACTGTTCTTACCCTTACCCCTTTTTTTCTTCATAGGAATAAATTTTTCTTGAAGGTTATACAGTATACCCTTAAACGTACACCACTGCTCATGTACCGTCTTATTCTTGAGTCTGCTATCCCAGTCAACTTTGATCAGCTCAGTCCTCATACCTTCATAATCCCCCTTATTTAGACTAAGCACCCTAGCCTGAGTTTCAACCTGCTCCCCTTCTATTTGAATATGGAATTCGACCATATTGTGGTCACTTGTTCCCAACGAGTCCCTAACTATGACATTTTTAATTAATCCTGCTTCATTACACAGGACCAGATCCAAGATTGCCTCCCCCCTTGTCGGTTCTGTGACATACTGTTCTAGGAACCCGTCTCTAATACTTTCTATAAACTCTTCCTCTAATCTACCCTGCCCAGTTTGGTTTGCCCAATTAATATGAAAATTGAAGTCCCCCATGTAGGGTGTGTCAGGCGGAGGTCACGGGGTGTGGAGTCGGTAGAAGGTCGCAGGTTGGGGAGTCAGTTGCAGCTACAATTGGCAGTATGGAGTCAGGGGGCGCATGGTAGGCAGATTGTAGCACTGACATTGAGACCTTATTGCTGGCATCAGGATGCTTTAGGCCCTGAACAACTGGATGGGGGTAAACACAGGCATGAGGTGACTGGGATGGACATGGTTTGCCAGCAAGATCTAGTGGAACAGGTTCGATATGTTTGGTGGTCTGCGGTGACGTTATGCTGGGATTCCTCGTCACTCATGCCATTTCTGTCCGCCCGTCTCACCCTCATGTTCCTTTTGTTCATTCCCTCCGCTTCAGAGTGCCAGGGGGAATGCACTGAACAGCAGTTCAAGTGCGCAGACAACTGTTGCATTGATGACAGCCTGGAGTGCGATGGAACTCAACATTGCGGTGATAACTCAGATGAGTCTGCTTGTGGACATCGTGAGTACAGCTTACTACCGACCCTTGCACAAGTAGCCACGGGTGTGAAGCCTTCTTCGGCCTTTTATATCTTTATTTGCATGCTCTGCTCTTTCCAACTCATAAAATGTTCACTGCACAGAAGGGGGGTCACACAATTCATCATGGAAGTCCTTTCTACTTGCTTATTTTGGCAACAATTTTCCACCATCTCTTTTAACCCGGACAAAATTGCGGGAGCGTCCTTGAGATCCTGCCCCCCCCCCCCCCCCCCCCGGAAATGTGGCGCCTGGGCCAGATAGGGTGGCCGATCTCGACCTCACCGGGACTTCTGCGTTGATCAGCGGGTCGATTTGCTAATGTGTTCTGGAACACTGGCCTGGCAGATCCGTTCCCATAGCCGACTGCCGAGGCTGATTTTGTGGGCCGATATCTCGGTCCCTCGGTGGCCTAGGCAAACCATTCCAGTGCCATTGGAATCCTCGCAGAAGCCGTGACCTATGTTGGTCTGGCCAAACGGATAATCCAGAATGATGCTGGAACTAAGGGTGCTGGAAAATCGGAGATGGACCTGTACTGGGGGGAGAAGCACAGCAGAAAAGGTGAAGAATTGTAGACCAACAAAACGTTACCGTCACAGAGGGTGGGATTGAACATCAGTGAAATGCAGAGGAGCGATAATTAGGTTAGAAGCTAAAGATCAGCACAATAATTGCTCTGATTGAATATTCCCATCGGTATTCACAAGGGAGCAAATTGGGACTTTATGAATAATTAGATGGGTTAAATGTGTTTAGAATCCCTGGAAATTGCTCTGAGATACCGAATGAGACTAAGAAGGGTTTTAGACCATTGATGACTATATTGACATCTTATGCACGGGGTGAAGGTCCAGTAGTCGGGGATTGTTCTAATGGTCCTTATCAAACGAGGCCCATTACAGGTATTGGAAATGTCCAATTCATTAAACTGGATTCAGCTCTATTGGGAAATTGTCAAAATCAGACATTGGTGACCAGGAAAAAACATGAGTAATAATTTCTGTAACTACCTGGGTAATGACTAAATCATCAGTTCCGATGGAGAAGGTGCTGTCTATTCAATCTTGCTGTTGGCAAACAGCAAACCCCCCCATTTCATAGTGCATTATTGTAAAGTTCTCAACAATGTCTTTCTACTTCAATTCAAGTCGGACAATGGACAGGAAACAAAAAAGCACTTGTTCAAGGAGTCAGGACAACACAGGAGAAGCAAGTTCTAAGATGTCCTAAACCACCGCCACCCACCTTGTAGTTCTTGGGAGTAGACTATAATTTTCCTCTTAATCAAGTATGATTTGCATGTGGAAACTCAATGCAAAAAAAGTGGCGGGATTCACAAGTGATTCACATTAGACTCTATACTAGATTTCTATATTAGAAATTATACAGTGAGTCTGATAATCTACAAGTTGGGAAACAAGAAACATTGACCTGCATTTATGTGCACATTTCTTGGTCATAAGATCTCTAAAACAATTCTACAACTCATAAAATACTTTAGATTTGCTTAGCTACATGTTGGCAAGACACATCAGTCCAAATAATCTGTTCCTGTGATTGCAGGTCAAAGGATAAATGTTGGCCAAGATACCAAAATAACTTTTGTGCTCTTTCTTGAAATAATTTTGTGGCATTTTCTATGTCTCCATGAGCAGGCAAATGTGAATTCAGTTTAACGTCTCACCTGAAAGCCACATGTCCAAAAATGTTGCATTTCTCCAGGGCTACACTGGGAGACCCACTTCTGATTTAATGGTCCTGATTACACTTGAACTTGTGAGCAATTAATTTAAATGCTCCTCTGAATAGGGCCTAATAATGGCAGCTGAAATTCAATGCTGGCCAATGTATTAATTACAAGCAACGAGAAGGGAAAGCTGGGGCAGTGTAGGATTCTGTTGTGTCAAAATAGTGAACAATGGTACTAAAATAAGGAGATGCAAATGTGAAGGACCTCTAAATATATCGATCAATGAAGCAGATGTGATTTTGCAGAATGGCTGATGCAACGAAACATAAATTGGAAGCAGTAATGGCACAGAGACCTCTGGGTGACAAGAGCAGGAAAACGAGAAGCATTTGTACCTTGTATGCCTTTGTTTAATTGAGTTTAGAGATACAGCACAGAAACAAACCCTTCGGACCACCGATTCTGCGCCGACCAGCGATCCCTACACACTACCACCGTTCTACACACACTAAGGACAATTTGCAATTGTACCAAGCCAATTAACCTAGAAACCTGTACGTCTTTGGAGTGTGTGAGAAAACCAGGGAAACCCCACACAGGTCACGGGGAGAATGTACAAACTCCGTGCAGGCAGCACCCATAGTCAGGATCGAACCCGGGTCTCTGGCGCTGTAAGGCAGTAACTCTACAACTGTGCCTCACATCTTTGTTGTATGAGGACTAGGGAGGATCCTGGCTGCAATGGAAGATTGCTGCTCTTTCAGGACCGTCAAATGTAGCACGTGGGGTTTGTGTCAAATGCTGCTTGTTACTTCACCACGTAAAGCTAGACTTCACCTTGGACCCTGGCAGAGTAGGTCTCAAACTCAGTCCCAAAGTGATCAATCGACCTGGTCACCACAACATTGCAATTATTTGACTGTCTGCCTCAGTTAATTTGATGCAACCCAAATCGTTGCTGGTCTTTACTGGAGTCCTTTGACATTTTCCTTTTAGTGTATATTTGTGGTTTCTCATGGGGCGGGGCTTAATGGAGTTTATTGTAACCAGCTTTACTTTGCACTGTGTTTTCCAGTGAGTGACCGATTCAACAGGCTCTTGGACATAAACATCCCCAAGGAGAAAGGTAAACTTTTCATGAACCAAAGTGAAACTGCATGCTGCACTATCGGACAGCCACATCCACCGAAACTACGTGAACTGTTACTGACTGTACTTCCATGTCCTCATAAGGTCATAAGAAATATGGGTAGAATTAGGCCATTCGGCACATCAAGTCTACTCCGCCATTCAATCATGGCTGATCTGGCCTCCCTATGCTGGCTCCCGGTGCACTTTCGAGTTCATTTTAAGATACTGTTATTTGTTTTTAAATCTCTGAATGGGCTCGCCCCGCCTTACCTCTCTGAGCTGCTCCACCCATACGCTCCTGCCCGGTCCCTCAGGTCAGCTGGTCAGCTGCTCCTGGAGGTACCGAGGTCTAGTCGGAGGCTCAGAGGGGATAGAGCCTTCTCTGTTGCTGCTCCGGCACTCTGGAACACCCTGCCGTTGCACATCAGACAGGCCCCCTCACTGCCCATCTTCAAATCCAGTGTTAAAACACATTTCTACTCCCTGGCTTTTGACCATGCCTGAGGCTTTGCTTCTGTTTGTGGTGTTTTTGATGTTTCTTTATTTTACATGTCTTTTCCTACTATTTCTTTTGATTGTTATTTTTGGTGTGTATTAACTTTTTTGTCAATGATTAGTGATGTACAGCACTTTGTTGCAGCTATGTTTGTTTTTAAAGTGCTCTATAAATAAAATTATTATTATTATTATTTATTAACTATATATCCTTCCTAACCCCATTCTCCTGCCTTCTACCTCATAACCTCTGACATCTGTACTAATCAAGAATTTATCTATCTCTGCCTTAAAAATATCCACTGACTTGGCCTCCACAGCCCTGTGGCAAAGAATTCACCACCCTCCGACTAAAGAAATTTCTCCTCATCTCTTTCCTAAAAGAACGAACTCTAGCATGATTATGATTTCAGTGAAGTGTAAAAGGAGGCCCGAGCCGCATCATCTTCGATTCAATTCTGAACACACTGCTACAGTTTTATAGTTTGAGCTTAGTGTATTGTCACATGCACCGAGGTACAGTGAAACGCTTTTGTTGCGTGCTAACCAGTCTGCGGAATGACAATACGTGATTACAATGGAGCTATCTGCAGAGTACAGATATATGATAAAGGGAATAATGTGAAGAACGTTTAGTGCAAGGTAAAGCCAGTAAAGTCCAATCAAAGATAGTCCGAGTGTCTCCAATGATGTAGATAGTAATTCACTGTTACTGCTCTTTAGTTGTTGGTAGGATGGTTCAGTTGCCTGATAACAGCTGGGAAGAATCTGAAGGTGTACATTTTCACACATTTATATCTTTTGCCTGATGGGAGAGGGGAGAAGAGGGTGCGACTGGTCCTTGAGAGGAGTTTGGTTGTGGCGTGAGAGAAGTTATGGCAGAATAGAACAATGTAATATTGTTGTCTGCTGATCTGGGCTTCAGATCAGTCTCAGTTTTGTTGTTCGTTGTGCCACCGCTTCTTGGAGTTGCAATCTTTGGCTTCACAAACAGGCACATACAGTCTAGGAGCAAGAACCTTTGTAGTATTACGGATGTTTTCTGCATTCTGGATGTCACAATTTAGAAAGGGTGTTTAGTTCTTGTAAATGCTACCTAGAAGATTGTGAATGTGTTGGTTTTCCCCAGGATGCCCCAGTTTCCCCCCTTACTCCAAAGACGTGCAGGTTTGTAGATTAATTGGCCTCGGTAAAAAAAATGTCAATTGTCCCTATTGAGTAGTATAGTGCTAATGTAATGCTGATAGTAATGTTCGGCACAAGCTCAGTGGGCTGAAGGGCCTGTTACCGCGCTGTATCTCTAAAGTATTAAGGCGTGGCCCAGAGCCACATGTTTAAGTGCTGAGAGACCACATTACTCACAGCAGTCTGTTCTCAGGCTGCTGTCTCAGTGGTTGACTCCACACAGAGCCTAAAGGTGATGACATCACCGTTTCATTCCTGTAGAGTTTCAGCATAATCGGAGCCTTTGTTTTAAATTGATGATGGTGCACAGCCGTGAGTTCAGACTCCATGCCCAGGGCTGCTGTCATGAGTTGGTATTATGAGGCAGGGTACCGGCATGTATTTTAGCATTGGATGGGCAGATACAAGGTGGAGTTGGTCATTGCTGATGCGGCAGAAGCTGTTGGTTCTGGCAATTGAGACAGCAGGAGGTTTAAAAGCTCGATCTGGGGCTGGGCTTTGTATAGAACAGGATGCCATGCTTGCAAAATGTTTGATTCTGCCTCAGCCCAGAGAAAAGGGAAGATGGAGAGGGAAAGGGATATGTACTGAGAGCCAAATCCATTGATCTTCCCAATGACTAATCTTCTCTAACATCGTTTCCAAGATTGAATCTGAGTAAAGCAAAGTGCATTCATTCAGGGGTAAATGTCAGGCAGGCTGACATGAACAGAGGCATTTGAGGCATGGAGAGGAGGTACTGGGAACCCACGTTTAATCCGTGTGGTGGATGACGTTTCTAATTAGCAACATACTGTTGGAGAACAACTTAAGTTATTCCTGACTGATGTGTAATCTTACACTTCCTTGCATTCTTCCTTTCATTCATTTCTTTCAATATTACTCCATTTTCTTTTTATTTTTCATAAGTTCACAGGAACTGAACGATCTAGGCAAGGCCAATATTTATTGCCCATCCCTAATCCCCCTCAATTGGCAATAACCTAATCTGTAATCCGTCTAGCTGTGAGTAGGTACAGGTTGCTTTGTTACCTGAAGAACTGCCAATAGAACAAAGCACACTGAAGCCTCCATCTCTCTCTGTCCATCCTTTTCTATCGCTGCTAGACTCTCTTTCACTGAAGAACATGATTTGTCTGATAAGGTAGACACAAAATGCTGGAGTAACTCAGCAGGACAGGCGGTATCTGTGGAGAGAAGGAATGGGTGACGTTTCGGGTCGAAACCCTTCTTCAGACTGCACGATAAGGATTGTCTGATGAGGATAAGGTTGTGGGAGCTACACTTAGCATCTTGGAGAATTAATCCCCTCCCGTTGATGTCTCGCCTCTCCAGCTCGCTGTACCTACCCTCCGATGACTGGCCCCTGCCGCGCAGACTTCAGCCGCTTCTACTACAACCCCCTCAGCAAGTCGTGCGAGCGCTTCACCTTTGGAGGCTGCGATGGCAATGAGAACCGTTTCATGGAGGAAAGCAAATGCATGGCCGCCTGCCGCGGAGTGACAGGTAGGGCTCCTTCCATTCACTCCCATTGGGTATCGATCCAATAGACTTAACCTACCCATTGAATAGCATCCCCAGGGAACCAACCTCCTTCCCATTCATTCATATTGTGTAGAATCTCATTACAACTCCTCCCCCTTATGTTGTGGGGCAGATCAACCCCCCCTCCCCAATCTTTGCACATCCCAAATCCTGGACTTTCCGCTCGGCACTTTAATTTCATGTATCTTGTTGTGTTTTATGACTGTTGGCAGACCAATTTCCCTCCTGGGATAAGTAAAGTTGTATCGTATTGTATTCGACCCAGTCACTTTACTCTTTCACTTCTATCGCATAAAACCAACAATTTGTATAGAAGTAGCATGACATCCCAACTCATGAACTCAATGCCCTACCAGAGGAAGGCAAGCATGCCAGATGGCTTCTTCACCACTTTGTCTACATTTGCCACCACCACAAGGAACTGGGCATTTGTACCCCTTGGTCGCTCTGTTCTACAACACTCCCCAGGGTCCTATCATTCACTGTGCAAGTCCTGCCCTGGTTTTACTTTCACCGATATTTCAATGTGGTGCTGAGTGATTGCTGCGAAACAGTAGGTTCCATCTTCAAATGATTTTGGAGCTCCCAGTATAGATCGCTCGATGCAGCTCAAGAAAGAGGAGTGCAGTCGCATTGGTGCCGTGGATATTTTGTACACTCAACCTACATCACCAGAAATGATGTAGGAAGGAACTACAGATGCTGGTTTATACCAAAGATAGACCCAAAATGCTGGAGTAACTCAGCAGGTCAGAAACCATCTCTGGAGAAAAGGAACAGATGACGTTTCGGGTTGGAACCCTTCTTCAGACCAGATCACCAGGAATGATTATTTAATTGCTAGTGTATTGTTTTGAGAGCTTGCTAGTCACAAGTTAGTTGCACCATTTCTGACGTTACATCATAAAAGTATCACATGGACTGTCACTTACTTTGGGACCTCCTCCCTGAGAGTAGCAATGTTACAACATTTTGAGATTTAAAAAATCAAGTCTGCAATTTATCCCACCAGATAAAGCATAAAAAGAAGTTTAATTTGACACCTAATTCACTTTCATATCTTCAGTATTAAAAATAGTTTTGGCCATTTTCATACTCGGAAATTAGCATCTTGTTCCCTATTGATTTTCCATTGACTTAACACAAAAGCTGTGAACATGGCTTTATTAAAAATTAAGAGAACTGAAAGAAATTTTCAGTTATTATAGATTGAAGCATTCTGAAACAAATATTAAACAATCTTACTTGGATGACCTGAAATTAAAGCATATAATTAGTTAGTCACCCAATTGTAGCTAATTCCAAAATTCAATTACTAGATCTAAACATCTATCCATTTCGTAAGGAAAGATTAACATTTTTAAATAGCCTAAGTGTCCAAAGAACATTCACACAAGAATTCACAATAAAACATGATTTTTAAATCTCATTGACATTAATTTATAGGCCAAATGGAAGGGATTTAGTGTTCAATTCCTGTAAATTAATGGCCAATTAAACAGCTTGTCAGTGGGATTCTGTGGAACGCGCTGGTTTAGAACGCTGCCATTGCGGTGAATTTGTACCCCATGTCGGCATGAAAGATACTGCGGGATTGAATGGGCCCCCAAGTCAGCTACTCGCAACATAAAATTTTGTATAAAGGGATCTTAAGAAGCCCTTTTTAATGTAAAAATAAACAACCTACCTTGCCTTGTCCCCGACATGAGATCCATCCCGTTGTCGGGGTTCGCGGCTTTAGAGGATGATTTTTAATTTACTATAACAATTAAATAACCCAATTTAGTTTAAAAATACCTGCAGCGAACGAATTTCGCAGCGATTTTTCGTCAGCAACTAAGTAGGCTGAACAACATCGATTTCAACAGCCTAGAGAAAATCGCGTTTTAAACCCGCCCCCCTCTCAAAGGCGCCAAAGTCGCGCACACGGGCAGCGGCAGAACTGCAGCGCCCCTGAAGGTAAGTTTTGCAACATACTTACTGAGAGAGATGTCAAAAATGATGCCTGCCTTTAAAATCGACATGAAAACCAGGAGAGAAGGTTATTACAGCACTGGGCACCAGTTCTGCATTCTGTGAATGGCCAAGCACGTACCCTGGCTCCATAAATCAGTCTGTTTCTCACTCCTTCTGGCCTGTTCACTGATGGCCAAAAGAATAGTGTCAAGATAAGTCAAAATGGAGCAAGCTAAATGGCCTGCTCTCAAAGCACAGAATATGAACCAGTGGTTTAGTTGAGTTTAGCTTATTGTTATATGCACCGAGATACAATGAACAGCTTTTGTTGCGTGCTATCCAGTCAGCGGAATGACAATGCATGATTACAATCGAGGCATCCTCAGTGTACAGATACATGATAAAGGAAATAACGTGAATAATATTTAGTGCAAGGTAAAGTCCAATCCAAGATAGTCTGAGAGTCTCCAATGAGATAGACAGTAGCTCAGGACTGCTCACTAGTTGTTAGGGTGGTTTAGTTGCCTGACAACAGCTGGTGTTTGCTTACCTGTTGGTTGAACTGCAAGAGTAATATTTCTGAATTTTCTATCAATTACTGCCCTGAAATAATAATCTGGTGACTGAGAATTGACCTGGCCGGTGGCTCGGAGCCGTGACGGGAGCGGATGCGGATGACAGCCGACGAGAGTTAGCGCGAGCCCGGTGACCAAAGTGACCCGCCGTGAACAATGACCACTGAGGACGAGGAACTTGAACAAGGGGGAAGAAGACCCGTCAGCCACTGAGACACGAAGATACAACAGCCAGACGCAGCAGAAGCTTGGAAGCCCCAAAGGCTGGAGAGTTGAGGAGGGAGTCGCTGGCGGCAATGGATGGGAGGAGTGGGCCGGGAGGAGAGGGGCCAGAGTATTACCCCCTGCACCATCAAGGTCGGCTGCAGGAGGCAGCCCCCGGGACACAGAGGAGAGGGACATCGGGTCACGGGGCTTCAGGCTTCCCGGATCGGGGGCGCTCCAGGACTTTCAACATGTGGACTGGACATTGGAACTATTTGTGTTTTCTGTTTATTTTATTATAATGGCACCAAAACTGTGGCGATTGATTTGTGGCTGTGCATAAGAATGTCACTGTGCTGTGCATAAATGACAATAAAGAACAATTGGTTCACCTGATATGTTATGGGCCTGTCCCATTGTACGAGGCAATTCACGAGTTCTCCCGAGTTTCCCCTGATTCGAACTCGGAGGATTACGGTAATAGCCGCTCGTAGGTACTCAGGGCTCTCGTGGACATTTTTCACAGTGCTGAAAAAACTTCACCAGTTACCGCTTTTCCCGAGTACCTGCCATTAACATTACGAGCCGCTAAGGGACATCCACGAGCTCCGTCGTAGCCGCTACATACATTCTACGTACTTACCACAAATGCTGTTTTTATCTTTTTAGAGAAGGACGTATTTTCCCGAGGGGCCTTTGAGAGACAAGCGCAAGAAAGCTCTTCAAACGGTCAGTATTCTATGGCAAAGAGGAATGCAGTGAAAGATGGTGGGGGGTTGGGGCTGAGGGCAGAAGTATGGGTGACTTGGGGAATGATGCGAAGAATGGTCGGAGGGTGGTCCGGTGCAGTTGTGGAAAAGAGGGATTATGGGTGTGAGGATGGAAGAATGTATGTGTGGAAGCTACAGAGGAAGGCGTAGTGGAGAGTGACCCATGGATTCCTTTTTGCTCTCCCTCTCCCTCTCCCTCTCCCTCTCCCTCTCCCTCTCCCTCTCCCTCTCCCTCTCCCTCTCCCTCTCCCTCTCTCTCTCCCTCTCCCTCTCCCTCTCCCCTCTCTCCTCTCCCCCCCCCCCCCCCCCCCCCTTCGGCCCAATTAGCATTTAAGGAGAAACTGACAATAGACAATAGGTGCAGGAGTAGGCCATTCGGTCCTTCGAGCCAGCACCGCCATTCAATGTGTTAATTGGCTGATCATCCCCAATCAGTACCCCGTTCCTGCCTTCTCCCCATATCCCCTGACTCCACTATCTTTAAGAGCCCTATCTAGCTCTCTCTTGAAAGTATCCAGAGAACCGGTCAGAAAATTCCACAGACTCACAACTCTCTGTGAGAAAAAATGTTTCTTCGTCTCCATTCAAAATGGCTTGCTCCTTATTCTTAAACTGTGGCCCCTGGTTCTGGACTCCCCCAACATCGGAAACATGTTTCCTGCCTCTAGTGTGTCCAAACCCTTAACAATCTTATATGTTTCAATAAGATATCCTTTCATCCTTCTAAACTCCAGAGTGTACAAGCCCAGCCGCTCCATTCTCTCAGCATATGCCGTCCCGCCATCCCGGGAATTAACCTTGTTAACCTACGCTGCACTCCCTCAATAGCAAGAATGTCCTTCCTCAAATTAGGGGACCAAAACTGCACACAATACTCCAGGTGTGGTCTCACTAACAATACTCCAGGTGTGGTCTCACTAGGGCCCTATACAACTGCAGAAGGACCTCTTTGCTCCTATACTCGACGACTCTTGTTATAAAGGCCAACATGCCATTCGCTTTCTTCACTGCCTGCTGTACCTGCATGCTTACTTTCATAGACTGATGAACAAGGACCCCCAGATCCCGCTGTACTTCCCCTTTTCCCAACTGGATAGTACATGAGAGAAGAATCTGTTAGTTATCCTAAATGTTACACATTCACCTCAGACACAGGAGCTATAGAGTCATACAGTGTGGAAACAGGCTCTTCGGCCCAACTTGTCCACACTGATCAACATGTCCCATCTACACTGGTCCCACCTGCCTGTGTTTGGCCCTATATCCCTCTAAACCTGTCCTATCCATGTACCTGTTTAAACTTTCTTGAACATTACGATAGTATCGGCCTCAACTACCTCCTCTGACAGCTCGTTCCATACACCCACCACTCTGGGTGTATGGAATTACCTCGAGTTTCTATTAAATCTTTCATCCCCCCCCTCACCTTAAACCTATGTCCTCTAGTTCTTGATTCCTCAACTCTGGGCAAGAGACTCTCTCCGTCTACCCGATCGATTCCTCTTAAGATTTTGTACACCTCAATAAGATTACCCCTCATCGTCCTGCGCTCCAAGGAATAAGCTCCCTGCCTGCTCAACCACTCCCTGTAACTCGGGCCCTCGAGTCCTGGCAACATCCTCGTAAATCTTCTCAACACCCTTTCTAGCTTGACAACATCTTTCCTATAACACAGTGCCCGTGCAACACAGCCTTAGAAATTAAACGTTTCAGAACCGGGTGAAGGGTGGATAAAGATATTAAATAGGTATATCTCTCTCAATCTCTTTATTTTGATTTCCTTTCTGTCTCTATGTCTTTTTTCTCTACTCTATCTCCTTCTACCTTTTCTTTGGGTTTTCTTTACTATCTCACGAACCACCACTACGGCTTAGGATGTTCTTTTCTCCTCTATCGTGACTACTCTCAATTTCTGTTCTATTCTGCTAAATTTGAAAAAAGAAGTTGTAAATGAACTATTATCTCTTTATGTATTAGATACTTATGTACTACATTATTGTACTTCTAATTTTAAAAAAATTATAAAAAATAACACAGTGCCCAGAACTGACCAGTCTTGTACAGCTGCAACGTGACCTCCCAGCTTCTGTACTCAATACACTTGATTGATGAAGGCCTCTATCTCCCCCCCCCTCTCTCCAGCTGGCATTGCCATAGCTGTGGTTCTGGTCATCTGCATTGCCGTGGTGCTTGCCGTCCTGATCTTCTACCTGCTGAAGATGAAGCGGAACCGGCAGCAGGCGAGCCCGATCAGTTCCAACGGTTCCACCACGGAAGAGGTGAAGAAGCTGATGCACCTGGACTCGAAGCCCGTCTGACCCGTGAGCTGCCCATGCGTCCGGTGTCCTTTGAAAGGCTTTGGGCTGGGGGAGGGAGCAGGTGGGTGGGACGGGTCTGATTTGAAGATTGGCTTCCTGTTTGTAGATTATCAAGTAACGTTGTTTTCTCAAGTGCCTGGATTTTATGCGAAAATGTCCTGCCAGCGTGCTCCAGTTTTGTAAGTCACCCGGTGACAATACATTCATCCAGTTGCCACGGATACTTGCAGGCAACTTGAAGATGATGACTAGTTTCTATCCAGCGCTGGCTTAGTGCCTTCCACATTCCACCACCTTACATGACCACACACTCGTGTTAAACTCTGAAAACCCACAGAACTGCCCCACACTGAACCCGCGGACTCTTCTTGCATTTTCTGCTGACCATTTGTGCACATATAGAGTGTCACCTTTCGGACAGTTATGCCCCTGTCCCACTTAGGAAACCTGAACGGAAACCTCTGGGGATTTTGCGCCCCACACACGGTTTCCATGCGGTTACCGGAGGTTGCAGGTGGTTGCCGGAGCAGGTGGTTGCGGAGGTAGGTGGTTGCCGGAGGTTGCAGGTAGTAGAAGCAGATAGGGAGACGGACAAAAACCTCTGGGAACCGCACAGAAACCTTGGGTGAGGCGCAAAGTCTCCAGAGGTTTCCGTTCAGGTTTCCTAAGTGAGACAGGGGCATAAGGCACTGTTTCTGGGGCGCAGGGTAGGAAATGTTGAAAAATTAGGATTTTGAGGTGGTTGGGACCTGGCTGTGATTTTTGCCCCAGAACTGTGCATTGCTGCTGATGGTGCTGACGTCTCACTTTCACACTAAATACGGTCACACGCCTACACTGTAACCTCGCACGGAATAAAAATTGTTTCCCACGGTGAACCCTTCCTAATCCCCTGTCTGCTGACTCGCCCTAATACCCCTCCAGATGGCCGTCCATAACCTCCCACCCTCCGACATTCCTCACACCCCCTTCCTTTGACCCTCCCCACTCCCCAGTTCATCTGACGTTGCCCACTACCCAGTTCCATTGACACTCTTTGTTCCCCCGACCTTTCCTACTGCCCATTCCTCTGACCATCCTCATTCCTCTGCTCCTCCCTGTTCCTCTGGAGTGTCTTTACTCCCTGGTTCCTCTGACCCTCCCCCATTCCTCCGACCCTGCCCACTCCTCCGACCTCTCTCCTCCCCGCTCCTGCCCACTCCTCCGACCTCCCTCCTCCCCGCTCCTCCGACCCAACCCACTCCCCCCTTCCTCCAACCCTCCCCACTCCTCTGATGTTCCACATTCTTCTGTTCCTCTGACTCCCCACATTCCTATTCATCCGCTTCTCCCCGTTCCCCAGACCCTCCCCATTCCCAGTTCTTCTGCCGCTCCATTCCTTGCTTCCATGCTGCCCTATCCTCCTCGTTGGCCTCTCACTTTACCCGTCCCTCCCCCTCAGTCCCTTCCCTACCCCTCACTGACTCTGCTCCCGCCCCAGCCGTATTCCATGACGTGTGAGCAGCTTGTGAATCTTTGCTCCTGAGGTATTGCCGCTGAGCCCAGTCCACAGAGAGCCCTGAGGGGAGCTGGCATGTGGCCACTTTTACTGGAGGTTACCTGCAGCAATCTGGAGAAATCCCAAACATTTGACCACACAGAAAGAATTGGAAAGTGGAACCACAGCTCAGATGATCATTACCTAAAAAATGTACATTCACTTTTCACTTTTTAAAACTAGAAGGGAGGGTGGGGCTGGAATTTCAAAATCCATTTGTGGGCTTCCTCTAAGAGAAAATTGTGGTAAAAAAAAACCCGTTTACTCTTCAAACACAGAATACCATATTGGTCAAAGGGCAAATGATTAGTTCCTATCTACAACTCTGGTTGGCCCTGTGTGTTGTTTATCATTGTCTTCTAGTTTAGGGGGTGGCACTTAACAGAGAGCTGGCTTTTATATTCTTGTCTTTTTCAGAAATCCAGCTGCCCTAATAAATTCAACTATTCTAGCAATCAACTGCTCACACCTATATCTTAGTTATTGGAGATCCTTTTAATCCTCTTGGTGTTATATTTGACCCATCGAGCCCCAGGGATAGTTGGCAGGGTGAAAATAGACCACCCCACCCTGATCAAGCAATGCAGGGGACTCTTGGTGTCTAACAGCTAAATGCGTGTGGATAATGGCTACAGGTTAAGGGTAAGCCTCTTTGCTCACTTTATCTAGTACTGACTGGCAGCCTCACTCTCCCTCTCTCTCCTGCATTGCCACAGTCACAGTCTGAAATTATTTCACTGAGCCCCACGATTGTGCAAATCAAACGCTGCTCAGTATCTGTGAGATTAGTATCTGGCCTTTTGCAATTTGAACTCCTGTGAATTGGAAGAATTATCAAGAGGTATTGGGAGAAGATGTCAATGGGCTTTATTTTGGTGAGAGGCTGCAGTGAAGCTGTCAGGCTGACTACACCTGGTAATGTGAAGAGTGAACTGTCGAGAGCATGGTGGCACAATAGCAAGTGCGTGCACACTGAGGTTCTGTCACAATGTCCTGTGACGTTATGAATTCTCTGTATAGAATCTAGTCAACATGAATGGGATGCAGGGCTGGACTCTCAGTGAATGGTGCATTTTGAAACAGTGCATTTGCTCTTCCGTTGGGTTTAAATAGTGCATTAGAGCAAACAGTCTAACAGTTTGACCAAACAATCCACACTTTAACCAGTTACGGCTGTTTGACCATTTAAATACCAGAACTCAAGCAGCCGCAGTTGCTTAACTGTGGGATAAGCTCTTCAGCAAGGGCAAGGAGTGGAGGCACGTTACATGATACCAATAATAGATTCAAGAACAAGCCTAGCCACTTAATAGATGACATTGTGTGTAAGAGGAACTGCAGATACTGGTTTAAACCAAAGATAGACGCAAAAAGCTGGAGTAACTCAGCGGGACAGGCAGCATCTCTGGAGAGAAGGAATGGGTGACGTTTCGGGTCGATACCCTTCTTCAGTTGAAACGTCAACCATTCCTTCTCTCCAGAGATGCAGCCTGTCCTGCTGAGTTACAACAGCTTGTTGTGTCTATAAAAGATGGATGACATTAATGGATACAGGAATCGCTAAATAATTTTCCCTTTGACAAGGACTAATGGTATCACTATCTGTCATGCAGTAATATGTGCCAGAGTTTTCATTTAACAAAGAAAATATTGAATTGTCCCCTCAGTGTTTTGGTTTTGGTAACATCAGCAAACACAAGGCCTTTTGTTGTATGTATTTTTTCTGAAAGTCATAATTTGTTTTCTTTTGTAAAGATTATTATTCAGTATCATTTCTGATTTCATACGCCAAGTATTTGGATTGTCTTTTTTTAAGATTAAACTTTCTAGTTGTGAATTTTTTGTTTTAATTTTTGCTTCCCAACTTTAATGTTTTTATTTAATAAATGGATATTTCTACCTTTGGAATCTGCGTGCAGTTTGTGTCTTCTGTGCAAGCTTTTGATAGCCTGTGGAGGTTCTGGTTGAGCTAATGTAACCCCACTTTTTAAGAAAGGAGAGAAAACGGGAAATTGTAGACCAGTTAGCCTTACATCGGTAGTGAGGTGCTTGTAGATTATTAAAGATGTAATAGCAGCGCATTTGGAAAGCAGTGACAGGATTGGTCAAAGTCAGCATGGGTTTATGAAGGGGTTCATGCTTTACTAATCTTCTCGAATTTTTTGAGTATGTAACAAATGTGTCCCGTCCCCCCCCCTCCCCCTCCCATTAGTAGGTAGCTTTTGCATTTTTCAGCGTGAAATTGTGCAATCTGGTGCATACTGTAGCTAGTCTTTTAACTTACTCTTCAGCGCAATATTTATACTTTAAATTGGATTAGCTATGAATAAGGTTAGGCTAAATTACATTCCTAATTACATTCCACAGGTGATCAACAGGTGCAGCGCATGAATGATCTTTGTGTATTCATGTATGGAAATTATTCATTATAATCAAACACTTGGCCCATGTTGACCAACCTGGGTCTCACTGCACACCTGGTACTACTCCTGACCCTGACTACAGTTGCACACCTTCTCTCGTTCCTGACCCCGAGTCCAGCCTTACACCTGGCCCCCTATTCTACCCTGATCGTTGCTGCTTACCTGCTTAGGTTCCCAGTGCTGAACACTCCCATTGTCCCAGCTTTGACTGCACACTTAGTACTATTCCAGACTTTGACTCTGGATGCACACTTGGCCTTGCTCCTAGCCCTTCTGTACTGACTATATATCTGGCCAACACATAAAGCCCCACATCTGACCCCCTGGACTTAAACTTTAACGTTCAAGTCCACAGTTGCTTATCTAATGCGGTAATCTTTTATGGGGCACTTCACAAACCAAATGTTGTATAACAACATTTGTTACATCTACTGGCTTCCTTGTTATCTAACATGCTTGTCAAAGAAGTAATCAAGTCAAGTCAAGTCAAGTTTTATTTGTCACATACACATACGAGATGTGCAGTGAAATGAAAGTGGCAATGCTCGCGGACTTTTGTGCAAAAGACAAACAACAAAACAACCAAACAAATTATAAACACAATCATAACACACATATTCTTTTACATAATAAATAATGGAAGGAAAAACGTTCTGTAGAGTTAGTCCCTGGTGAGATAGGCGTTTACAGTCCAAATTGCCTCTGGGAAGAAACTCCTTCTCAACCTCTCTGTTCTCACTGCATGGCAATGGAGGCGTTTGCCTGACCGTAGCAGCTGGAACAGTCCGTTGCAGGGGTGGGAAGTTCCCATAGTGCGTTCGGCCGAACGCACTACTCTCTGCAGAGCCTTCTTGTCCTTGGCAGAGCAATTCCCAAACCAGATGGTAATGTTCCCGGACAAGATGCTTTCCACCGCCGCTGCGTAGAAGCACTGGTCAATTGGTTTAACACAATTTCTCATCCATAAAATTATACTCACTCAGTTATATGTATTTTGTTACCATTTCCTTCATTTTCTTAACAAACTGTCTTGAAGTCATTTCACCCCCAATAATTTCAGTATTTTGCTGTCTTCCTCTCAGCTGGGACTTTTCCGAAATGCAAAGTCCAATAACAATATATATTTAAGCAATAATATTCTATTTAATGTGATCTTGAGGGCACATCATATTTTCTGTGATATTCATAACACAACAATGATAAAAAGATCTTTGTTTTGATTGCACCTACCAACATGCATACATTCTTATATTACAGTTAATATGTACCGAGGGCAAATTTTTGTTCCAATGCTCCCCATTCCCAATTACTTTTACATTGAAGTGTTTGAAACCCAAGTGAAGTTTAAATGGCATCAGAAAAATATAACCTCCAGAATGGATGATATTCATTATGTGGTTGGTTGGAATCAGCGTCAGCACAATTACTATATTAAACTTTGAATCTTCAGATGTCCTGGTTCAAGCTAAAACTAAAGACAAATAAAAACCTCTTCACACATTCCCCTGCAAGTATCTCTGTCACTCCTTTAAAATATGCCCCTTCTTTGAACAAGCTCTTAAGCATCGCATCTGAATCAGTTCCCATCTGATTAAACTCTTTGAGGATGTTCATCTACGTGTTCAATTTGGGGGGGTTTAGAATTTATTTAATTATTTAAATTTAATTTCTATATCAGCAGATAGCACAAAACTTGGAAATATGGTTCTAAACTACTTCAAAACCTGCTAAAGAAAAGAAATAAACTTGAATTTGAATGTATGAAATGTTACACTTTGGCAGGATGAGTGAAGAGGGGCAGTAAGAACAACATTTTAAACTGTGAGAGTGATATGACAGGTGAGTGACTTTAATTGTATAGTAAAGTTGGTGTTCTTCTTAAGATTGTGAGTCTTTTTGAAGGAGTAAATGGGGAGAAACATTTATTGCACCAGAAGAGTCAATAATCATGCTTCACAGATTTTGGGGAATTGCCAAAAGAATCAGAGGCAACATGTGGAAAAATAATTACACAGAGCGTTATGTGATTTGGAAACCACTGCCCAAAGGGTAATGGAAATAGATTTTTTTTTTCAACTTTAATAAAGGGATTGGATAAATATTTGAAAAGCTCACTTTTAGTCCTTTTGGGAAATGGGTGGGAAACTAATTGCATAGCACTTACATAGCCACAACATACTGAATGGTTCTCTCTTATGCTGTGTCCTTTTCTAATTCTGTGGTAGACTGTTCAACATTGGATGGCTGTAGTTGAGAGGCTCAGTGTGTGTGCGCATAAGTATGTCAGGAAACTCTTAGCAACAACCACTTGTCGCTCATTCATACCTCAAGGCAGAAAAGCAAGGCTTCGGACTATTATTGCAGCAATAGTGAGAGGAAAAGCATGAAACTGTAATCCTTGCATTCCCCATCTCACTCCATCCCTCTAGGGGTCGAAATTGAGGGGGGGACAGGGGGGACGTGCCCCTCTGTTTTGAGAAGAGGGGGACGATTTCCCCCCCCCCCCCATTTTTTGTAATCCGGATTTTAAAACCCAGTGAAATCTCCACTTTCCGCGAGACAGTGGGGATGGGACTGATGATTGGACGAGAAAGACATCGGTCAGCAGGCAATGGGGGCGGAACATGATGATTCAGCGCGATCATTGGAGGAGGGAGGTGTCAGTCAGAGGCGGAAGTAGGGGGTGGGACTGAGGATAGAGTGCGGTGATTGGAGGAGGGAGACGTGCCAAAACACTCTCGGCACAGACCTGCGCCTCATCAGCAGCCAGGATCGATCCCGGCTCTCCGGCGCTGTCCCATATTCCTTTTCTCCAGACATGCTGTCAGACCCGCTGAGTTAAACTGGGTATCTTCATTGCCACATAAATCTAATTTGAATGTCTGGTAATGTGGCGTCTTGACACCTTTAAATATATTACCAAACATTTGCTGCATTTATGTCCTTTGGCCATCTCTTGTTAGTTAGTGTAATGTTTAACCTGTCAGATGGGTCTATGGTCAGTTTTGTCAGCTATTATCATAAAATGCCTTTAGAAAATTCCTTGCAACCTGTATATTTTGTTGTGGATAAATTATGTGGGAAGCGAGAGTGTTTATGTACCAATAGCAATAACGACCCATGCTATGGCCATGATAATTTTCGGTCCTTCACAGAAAACATGCTTGCATCAATCTGTAGTGTGAATGGTTAAGCATATATATTACCATGGTCTAGGATTTATTGACACAGGTTGATCATACGCTGAATAATCCAACCACATTTTTGTTTGGAAGTGGAAAGAAATAATAAAAATTGCATTAATTGCAATGTATAAAAAGAGTTGAGATACCGTATTATAATTTTGCTGCATGTCATTGTGGTACATATCATGTCTTGATTGGTGAATGTGTTAGTTTGTGACTTTATTTGAAGCAGAAATAATATGTGAATGCTTCATTGAGCATAATTCCGACTGGTAACTACGCACTTCGTCCGTGCACATTATCACACGCGTCATGCAAGCCGTCTTAAATGACCACCTAAACTGTCATTTGGCAACCTAAAAAGCTGCCACGGTTGCCCGGCTGGCAACAGGGAAAAAAAGTTAAGCGAGAGCCCTGATAAGGGCCATTTGCAAGCAAGTGGGATTCAATTGATTAGACAACTTGTTCGACATAGAAGAATTGGGCTGATGACCCTGTTTTCATGCAGTGAACCAAAGCCAGAATTTCCCAGATCGCAAAGAGGTGGAAAAATTGAAGAAGGAGTGAAGATCTTCTAGTCGAGTCCACACACAAGATTAGAAGTTGTTCAGCCAGAGTAGAACACACTTCTCGGCATCTGCACACAATGGTGTCTGTCTTGTCGCTTCTTGTGCGAGGTGGTGGAAACAGGGCCGCGACGTGAACGCTCTTTCCTTGACCCCGGAGTGAAGGTGAATGATGCATGTTGAAAGAATAATTCCAGGGAGAACCAAACTAATTATAGTCAACTGGTCAAACGAGAAAGGAAAACAACGAGTAGAGATAATGGGAAAAGAATGGCAAATGGAAACCACAAGTCTTGCATGGGCATGTCATTTAATAAGAGGACAGTAATTAGAAGATGGGGCTAGCTAATGAGATTGAAGTTGAATATTGGTTCAATATTCAGGCAATTGAGGCAAAATGCACAGTTGGAATACTAAATTATTATTTTATGTTTTTTTTAAACCAATGATGAGGATGCTACAAAAAATGTCAGTAGCTTTTAATTGCAGTTTATGCCTATCAGCTAATATGGAATCCGTAACCTTGAAGCTTGCAACTACCTTGAAGCTGTGTCACATGGTTATTCATTGCAACATTGCACAGTTACAGTAAACATCAGACTTGACACAAGGGCAGCACAGTGGTGCAGCTGGTAAAGCTGCTGCCTCACAGCATTCGATCCTGATCTCATGATGCTGCCTGTGTGGAGTTTGCACGTTCTCTCTGTGATCGTGTGGGTTTCCTCACTGTGACTTAGATAAGGATGTGCAGGTTTACATGGAAAGAACCAGGATATAGGAATATTCGAGTTGCTCTAGTGGGGACTGATATATACTGGACGAGTTGAATAGCCTCGGTCTGTGTTGGTACAATTCTATGATTCTATGAGAATAACGATACGAACATAAATATTTATAACAATACATACACTGCAGAAAATAATAAAAAAGGTAATAGGACTTTCACCTTTATATCTGATCTCTAGAATACAATGGATTAAAGGTTAGACTACATCCTTTAATGAATACACTGGGCATAAATAAATATGGTACAGATGTACAAGCGTATTATCTGGATTGGCCAACAATTAATCAACGTGCAGAAATTACAGTCCACCACCGATTTTCCAGCAACTGGTGGTCCAGCACTTCCTTTAATCCGGCCAAAATTACAGGAGCGCACTTGGAAACCACCACCCCCCCGGACATCCCCGCACCAAGGCCAGGTGGGGCGGCCGATATCGACCTTATCCGGATATCCGCGCCAATCTGCGGGTCGAAAGTGCCCCTTGCGCCCTGGGCTCTGGAACTCCGACCCGACTGCAGCCGGCAGATCCATTCACGCAGCCGACTTCCGAGGCTGACTTTGCGAGACGGTTTCTCGTCCCCCACAAGGCTGTGTCCTCTGTTGATCTGGACAGCAAAACAAATAATACAGCACGGCTCTGGAACCAAGGGCGCCGTAAAATCGGTGGTGGACCTGTATAAAAGTGCGGTTAGCTTGCTCAGAAATTAGATGGCCAACAGGTGAAAGGCCTTGGGTTTCAGGTTACCTAGGGACCCAGCATCTTGTATTTCGCTTGGGCAGCTTACATGCCAGCGGTATGAATATTGACTTCACTAACTTCAATTAGCCCTTGCTTTCCCTCTTTCTCCATCTCTCCCCCTTCCCAGTTCTCTGGCCAGTCTAACTGGCACTGATTATTAGCTTATCTCTGTTTGCTTTGTTGTTACCGTCTCCCAGCTAACAATAATCTATTCTACATTGTTCCTTGATCTCCACTCCTTTTGATGTCTCGTTCTCACACCTTACACTCTCTTACCTCTGTATCCCCCTCCCCTGAGTCTGAAGAAGGGTCTGGACCTGAAACATTACCCATTCCTTCTCTCCAGAGATGCTGAATTGCTCCAGCATTTTGTGTCTATAATAAAAGAACCAAACTTCAGGAGCCTAGAAGCGTAACATTATAAATTAGAAGTCCAGTGAAGCTTGGAATAATAATGTTTACAAAGAATGCAGTCGGCAATAATTGCTAGAACAGTTGTTAAGTATAAATCAGAATGTTAATATGATTATTAACCAGTTATATCACAGGATTTGGTCCAAAGATGGCTACTTGGAGTTTCGTCATGAATTAGGCCTGATTTACTTCCATTCAAAACTTTGGTCTCCTTATTAATGGAAATATTATGTTACCATTGGGAGCATTTAGAGAGGATTGCCTGCAACAATCTTGGATTGTCCTGTGAAGTAAAGTAGAATTGGTCGTGCCTGTATATCTAGAAGTTACAATGCAGCACAGGAATAGGCCCCTCAGCCAATAATATATGTGTCGAACATGATGCCAAGCTAAACTAATCGCACCTGCCTGCACAATACTCCTATCCCTCCATATCCATATGCCTATCTGAAAGTCTGTTTTAAAATCCCACTATCGTACCTGCGACCACCACCATCCCTGGCAGCGTGCTCCAGGCACCCATCACTCTATGTAAAAAAAAAAAAACTTGTCCCACACAACTCCTTTAAACGTTGTCCCTCTCACCTTAAAGCTATGTCCTCTAGTCTTTGACATTTCACTCTGGGAGAAAGGTTCCGACTGTCTACCTTATCCATGTCTCTTATAATTTATATCCTTTTATCAGGTCTCCACTCGATGTCCGATGTTCTGGGAAAACAATCCAAGTGTGTCTAAACTATACTATCTAGTCCAATACTAATCCAGACAGCATTCTGGTCGCACTCCAAATCCTCCACATGCTTCCTGTAATGGGGCGGGCAGAACTGTACGCAATACTCCAAGTGCGGTCTAACCAAAGTACTATAAAGTTACATAAGGACTACTTGACTTTTAAACTCGATGCTCTGACCGATGCTCTGACTCTATAAATAAAATTGTTATTATTATTATTAAGACAAGCTTACCACACACCTTCTTTCCCACTCTATCTACTTGCATTGCCACTTTCACACAGAGCTCTAGATTTGAACCTCATGTTCACTCTGTACCTTAATGTTGTTAAAGGTCTTGCATTAATTAACTGTAAACTATCCCCTTATGCTCAACCTCCCAAAGTGCAATACCTCTCCCAAGCTTGGATTAAACTCCATCTGCTATTTCTCTATCAATTTCTGTAGATGATCTATATCTCACTGTAAACTTTGGCAGCCTTCCTCACTGTTGGCAGCTCCAGCGATCTTATTGTCAGAGAGCATTGCTGAACTACGACCTACAGTACCTCTTTGGTGACCCTCGGACTATCCTTGATCGGACTTTGCTGGCTTTACCTTGCATTTAACGTTATTCCTTTATCATGTATCTACACACTGTAAATGGATCGATTGTAATCATGTATTGGCTTTCTGCTGACTGGTTAGCATGCAACAAAAGCTTTTCACTGTACCTTAGTACACGGGAAAATAAACTATAAAGTTTAAATTTTAACTCATCTGCAAAATTACTAACCAACCCTTGTACATTTACTTCCAAGTCATTTATATATATGACAAACAACAGAGGTCCATGCATAGATCTCTGGACCTCCACTGGATAACGCCCTACCACCTCATGCACCACCATGGACATGTTTTCTGAATGTGTTTCCTTGCACTAAAGTCTTGCTTTTTTCCGTGTATTTTTCTGTTCACTCTCTTGTCGAATTAAAGTATTAATTTAGTTATTACTAGACTAAGTGGCACCCGTTGGGTCCCATTCACACGGGAGTCCTGGACCCCCCCCCCAATGCAACCCATTCCCCCAATGCAATATTCCACCACTCGGGGGAGGGTGTGTGGGGGAGGGGGGTGTGTGGGTGAGGGGGGTGTGCGGGGGGGGGGGGTGTGTGGGGTGAGGGGGGTGTGGGGGGAGGGGGTGTTGTGGGGGAGGGGGTGTTGTGGGGGAGGGGGCTTGTGGGGGGGGGGCTTGTGTGGGAAGGGGGTGTGGGGAGGGGGGGGGTGGTCGCAGCAGACGCAGCTCGCACTGTGCTCACCCCACACCTTCAGCTTTCGGCCTCACGCAGCAGATCTCGGTCCCGCTCCAGCTTCACTCAGAGGCTTCCGGTTCTACTCAGCAGCTTCCGGCTGGTCGCCGCAAAAGCAGTCCGCAGGCTGCACACTCTGCGCGGGGCTACTCAACACACTCCAACCCTTCAACTTTTTATTCTTCTCGCCGCGTTATTGACAGCAGGTTCCGGAAGGGGCGTTATTTTTACTTATTTGACTTGCAGCAGAGGAGGATGGTGAGTAAGGTGGTGAAAAATTGTAGCGCTATGGGGGATCATTTTTGGGCAAATTTAATTACAACGCAAACAAGTGGTCAAGATGTGAGATTTAGGAATAATAGATAGATAGATAGATAGATAGATAGATAGATAGATAGATGGATTATTATTTTAGGCATAATTCTTAGGTGTTTTCCATGTGTCCGTGATGATGCTGGCGAGCAAGATTTTAGTTGTACCTGCACCTCACTGTTGCTGTGCATATAAAAAATAAACTGGAATAAAGGTTTTGGTCCTGATATCTAAATGGAGAGTTTGGTGCTTTCCCCACTGCTGTCACTAGATGGGGCTGCCAGAAAGCGACCTCTTCACAAAATCGATGGGGTTTTGACAGCAAGTTATAATTTCCTCTGCCTCAAGGATGAGAAGTGTTAACATTGCCGCTCATAACGAATGTGTGACCCCAACCCTCTTTAAATGTAATTACTTATCTATTTCCGGAAGATAAACTGTTGGTTTGCAGCTGATTCAATAGCTTGTGGTTACATGCTGATAAAGAAGACTACTTGGGCTTGTGTTTAATTTTAGTTAACTTTTTTCACGACTATGCACCATGCAAGTTAATGCAAAACAAAACAGACATCTGCTGTAAAACAGGCCAACAGCACCATTAATGGATGGGAGGCTACCCATACTCCTTAGCGTCTGTGAAACCACTCTATCTCAGTGGGGTCACAGGGAACTGCAGGTGCTGGTTTATAAAATTAAAAAAGACCCAAAGTGCTGGAGTAATTCAGAGTCAGGCAGCATCCCTGGAGAAAAAGAACAGCCGACGTTCCAGGTCAGGACCCTTCTTCAGACTGACTGTAGGAGGAGAAAGCTAGAAAAGAGGTGGGAGCGGGACAAAGCCTGGCAAGGGATAGGTGGATGGACACCCTGACACATTTCCCTTTCCCCTGACTGGTCTGAAGAAGGGTCTCGACCCGAAACGTCACCCATTCCTTCTCTCCAGATGCTGCCTGTCCTGCTGAGTTAAACATGTTATATCTATCTTCGGTTTAAACCAGCATCCGCAGTTCCTTCCTACATGAGTTGCAGAGAGCACTACTTTTAACTCTCCACCCTTCTGCTGGACTCCAGGAGGAAGATCGTTTTGCTAGGATTCCCCAACTTAAAGCTGGGAAATTGCTTTTTTCAATGTGCCAAGTTTATTTATTGAGGTACAGTGAAAAGTTTTTGTTGCGTGCTAACCAGCCAGTGGAAAGACAATACATGATTATAATTGAGCCATGTACAGTCTATAGATATATGGTAAGGGAATTACATTTAGTGCAAGGTAAAGCCAGTGAAGTCTGATCAAAGATAACCCGAAGGTAGAGGAGTTTATCATAGTTAAAGTAGGAAATGTTGCTGTAGGAGTAGAGATTTTAGAACGTGGAACATTTGTAATATGTGATTGTAATTTTGCTTCTTTGGCTAACACACAAATAGTTGCCTGGGTTGGGAACCATCTTAAAGCAAAAGCAACATTTTAATGATGAATTGGAAGACAAAGGTTTATTATGTTATTTTAATTTTGATTAACGTCTTTAATTATTTGAGATTTAATGGGATTTTCATGTTCTCATCATTCTTAATAGTTTTTTTAAAATCTCTGAATGTTAGGTGGGGCGTCTGTGCTGTGCTGTTTGTGGTGGGTGTAATTCAAAATGACTTAATTGGCTGTAAAGTAGATTGGGCCAGCATAGGTTTGTTAACGGAATTAAATAAACCCAATGTTCTTTCAACTGCACCAGCCTTGCCAACGGTGATTGAGTGCTCTGTGCTAGAGCACTTTATCTCCCATCACATCACTATGTCTGGGGTGCCTGGGACATACTCAGACTGCTGTGGTGGTAGCAATCAGTAAGATGTCTGACAACACTGAGAACAGACCAGCTTGTGTGATCAGTGAACCCTCCCCTGACCACATCCACTCCCGTCATTATCAAAGGGACTGGTAGCAAAAAGGAACTGCAGGTGCTGGTTTACAAAAAAAAAGACACAACGTGCTCTGGAGTAATGTTCTCCAGAAATAAACACAATGTGCTGGAGTAACTCAACATCTCCGGAGAACATGGATTGGTGGCGTTTCGGCTCAGGACCCTTCTTTAGACTGATTGTAGGGCGGGAGGGGCGGGGGGAGGGGGAAGCTGTAACAGGAGGGGCAGGCCAAAGCCTGGCAGGTAATAAATTGACGATAGACACAAAATTCTGGAGTAACTCAGCGCGACAGGCAGCATCTCTGGGGAGCAGGAACGGGTGGCGTTTTCAGTTCTGAAGAAGGATCTCGACCTGAAACGTCACCCATTCCTTCTCCCCAGAGATGCTGCCTGTCGAGCTGAGTTACTCCAGCATTTTGTGTCTAACTTCAGAATAAAAGGAAGTACCTTTAGAATGGAGATGAGGAACATTTCTTTAGTATGAGGGTGGGGAATCTGTGGAACTCATTGCCACCGACGGCTGCAAAGGCCAAGTCATCAGGTACTTTTCTAGAGGAGTCTGATAAGTTCTTGATTAGTAAAGACATCTTAGGTTATGAGGGGAAGGCAGATGAAAGGGGGGTGAGAGGGAAAAATAGATCAGCCATGATTGAATGATAGAGTCAACTCGATGGGCCGAATGGCCTAATGCTGTTGGTATGTCTTATGATCTATGCCACCAAGCCTGGTGAGTTTCTCCAACAATTTCTATATTTTTTAATATCATTACTCTTTTTCGGGCACTGAAGCTCCCATCCTAAATGCAGAATGTCAAGCCAAGTCAAGTCAAGAGAGTTTATTGTCATGTGTCCCAGATAGGACAATTAAATTCTTGCTTGCTGCAGCACAACACAATATTTTCGGCATAAATACAGATCTGATCAGTGTGTCCATATACCATAGAATATATATATATATACACACATAAATAAACCAATAAAGTGCAATAGGCTGTTATAGTTCAGAGTTTGTTTGAAGTTGTGTGAAATAGTCTGATGGCTGTGGGGAAGAAGCTGTCCCTGAACCTAGATGTTGCAGATTTCAGGCTCCTGTGCCTTCTACCTGATGGCAGCAGTGAGATGAGTGTGTGGCCAGGATGGTGTGGGTCCTTGATGATGCTGGCAGCCTTTTTGTGGCAGCGACTGCGATAGATCTCCTTGATGATAGGGAGGTCAGAGCCAGTGATGGACCGGGCAGTGCTTACAACTTTTTGAAGCCTTTTCCGCTCCTGAGCGCTCAGGTTGCCGAACCAAGCCACGATGCAACCGGTCAGCATGCTCTCTACTGTGCACCTGTAGAAGTTCGAGAGAGTCCTCCTTGACAAACCGACTCTCCGTAATCTTCTCAGGAAGTAGAGGCGCTGATGATGTGCTTTCTTTATGATTGCATCAGTGTGCTGGGACCAGGAGAGATCTTCGGAAATAGGAAATAGGATCTGGAATTTTTTGAGGATGTAACTTGGAAAATGGACATGGGAGAGCCAGTAGATGATGTGTACCTGGACTTTCAGAAAGCATTAGTTCAGCGCTGACCACCAATGTGGGCAGATGTGTCTGAAAAACCTGTATGCTGGATATTGAACTTTCGAATAAAGATCTGTTGAAAACTCCAGTAGTCGTTTCTCAGACCACTAAAATATTGCCTTTGTTATGAATGTACAGTAGTCACACATAACGCCCAGCGCGTTGTTGCGGCTTTATTTCACACAACACTTATTATTGTGCAAAAATTATATTGTTTATTATTTATAAATGAGCGAATTATTACAATTCATGACACAAAATGCTTGAGTAACGCAGCGGGCCAGGCAGCATCACTGATCTTGGTTCCATTCGGGTCTGAAGATGGGTGTCGACCCGAAATGTCACCAATTCCTTTTCTCCAGGGATGCTGTCTGTTCCGCTGAGTTACTCCAGCATTTTGCGTCTATCTTCGGTGTAAACCAAGTCAAGTCAAGTCGCATTTATTCATTTAGCACATTTAAAAAGCAACTCTCGTTGGCCAAAGTGCTTTACATATGTTATAAGAATAGTATAAACAGACAAACTACATACATATGTACATACAACATCTGGAGTTCTTTCCTACACAAATTATTTCCCTACAAGTTTTATTTAAACGGCAATTTACTCTTAGGCATTTGAATAAATACAGTCTTTTGCAAACGGCCGTGGCCATTCCAGCTACACCGTATTTCGCGATTTCGAGTGAATCTGTGCAGTTATTTCACGCGAATGCAGCCGTAGGCAAAGATCCTAGAGGTGCTTCAAGTCTTCAAGGCTCCTCTATAATCTTTGGCCGTAGGGGCAGTGTCCTGTGGCCCGGGACACAACAGGGCGGGGACGAGAGGAGAGAAAAGTTTTTTTTGAAAGTTTTGGCGCATGCTTAGTGAATGTGACAAGCGGAGCTGGACTGCGGCGAGGAGCTGGGAGTTTGACAGCGGTGGCAGAGGGGACCGGCTGGGCGCTGAGAGGGAAGGGGATTGCAGATCTATCTCCTGTCCTGGCTGGAGTCGCTACCTGCGGACTGACTGAGCGGCCAGGGGGGCCACATTCCCGGTAAGGTGCAGCTCCTGCCGCCGTCCCACCGCCCGTAGTAATAATACAGGGTGCACACTGGAAATCTGGTGCTGACGTGTTGGGAGTTTAGTCACGGCAGGAAAGCTCCGGGCGCTGTGCATTTTTGTTTGGTTTCTGGCGCTGGAGGTGAGACGGAACCTGGTGCAGACACAAAGTGTGCTGGAGTAAACTCTGCGGGTCGGGCAACATCCACAGAGGGCTATGTGAGCTCTACAAAACTACCCCCCTCGCCTGCTTCCCCACCTATTACCTGTCATGGTTTGTCCTGCCTCTCTCCTCCACTAGTTGTCTTCTCCCCCGCCCTGGCTGTCAGTCTGAAGAAGGGTTTCCACCAGGAACGTCACCTTCTATGTTCCTCCAGAGATGCTCTCTATGCTGCCCGACCTGTTGAGTTACTCAAGCACTTTGTGTCCCTCTATGGAGAACTAAACTAAACATGTCCTACCTGAAACATCACCTACCATGTTCTCCAGAGATGCTGCCTGACCTGCTGTGTTACTCCGGTACTTTGTGTCCTTTTATGTAAACCAGCATCTGCAGTTCCGTGTTTCTACATGGGGCAGACACAGTTGGAGGGAAGGTTCAATCTGAAAGAGATTCACCATGATAACTCCAGGGATGACTGTCCTACGAAGAGAGGCTGGACAGGATGTCTCTGCATTTGTTGAAGTTTACAATAACGAGGAGTGCCCTTGTCATACACATAATATCTAAAGGGGGTTTGACTTACGCAGTAAATGGCAAGGCTCTGGAGAATGTTGTAGAGGAGAGAGAGTTAGGGGGTACAAATGTCTGAAACATAGAAACATAGAAAATAGGTGCAGCAGTAGGCCATTCGGCCCTTCGAGCCTGCACCGCCATTCAATATGATCAAGGCTGATCATCCAACTCGGTATCCTGTACCTGCCTTCTCTCCATACCTCCTGATCCCTTTAGCCACAAGGGTCACATCTAACTCCCTCTTAAATATAGCCAATGAACTGGCCTCAACTACATTATGTGGCAGAGAATTCCAGAGATTCACCACTCTCTGTGTGAAATTTTTTTTTCTCATCTCGGTCCTAAAAGATTTACCCTTTATCCATAAACTGTGACCCCTTGTTCTGGACTTCCCCAACATCGGGAACAATCTTCCTGCATCTAGCCTGTCTATCCCCTTAAGAATTTTGTAAGTTTCTATAAGATCCCCCCTCAATCTTCTAAATTCTAGCGCGTACAAGCCGAGTCTATCCAGTCTTCCTTCATATGAAAGTCCTGACATCCCAGGAATCAGTCTGGTGAACCTTCTCTGTACTCCCTCTATGGCAAGAATGTCCTTCCTCAGATTAGGAGACCAAAAACTGTACGCAATACTCCAGGTGTGGTCTCACCAAAAGAAGGGTCTCGACCCGAAACGTCACCCATTCCTTCTCTCCAGAGATGCTGCCTGCCCCGGTGAGTTACTCCAGCTTATTGTGTCTTTCTTCAATACAAATACATAGGTCCCTAAAAGTGGTGACACAGGTAGACAGGGTGATTTGATATACTTGCCTTCATCAGTCAGGGAACTGAATACAAGAGTTGAGATGTCATGTTACAACGGTACAAGACAATGACGAGACTACACTTGATATACACTTGTATACATTTTATTTCTAGAGTCTGATGAATCTCGGGAATTGTCTAGAGGATTGCGAAGACCAGATCATCAGGAGTATTGTAAGAGGAGATGGATATCTTTTTAGAAAATCAGGGATTGATAGTGAGGGAGAATTGGCACAGAAGAGGAGATGAGGCCTGGGCAAACGGGGTGAGCTCAGATGGGTAGAACAGCCTTGTTCACACTGGAATACAGGATATGCACGAGGGGCCGAGTGGCCTGCTCCTGCTCCTACTATTTTGTGTTCCTGTAGACAGGAAACACTGGCTGAGGAAGAAGTGTACAGGCTGCAGGAGGAGGTGCAGGGAGAAAGAGAGAGAAGAGGAAATGATGTGGAGAGAGACAGAAAGGGGGAGAGAGAGAGGAGTGGGTGAGTGAGTTAGTTAGTTAGTTGGTTGTTGGATGGGTTATACAGTGAGGTTGGAGAGGTGAAGGGGATTTACCTGGACTTCGTCTGAAGAAGGGTCTCGACCCAAAACGTCACCCATTCCTTCTCTCCAGAGATGCTGCCTGTCCCGCAGAGTTACTCCAGCTTTTTGTGTATACCTTCAATCTCAACCAGCATCTGCAGTTCCTTCCTACACACTTTGCTAAGTGCTGCAGCAACAGCAAGTCAGGCAGCGTCTGTGCAGAAAAGAGATGGGTGATGTTTCGGGTTGGGACCTTTCTTCAGACTGAGCTGGGGAATGGGGCAAAGAACGGAGGAAAGGATGACAGTGTGTATTGAGGGGACTTTTTGGGAGCAGGCCTTACAGCTAATGCTCTGTGGGCACGAGGGATGGCAGTGCTGGTTGGCAGTGAGCACCCCCGTCTTGCTTCAGAGCCCTACGTTAAAGAACGCAATGTTCTGACCTTTGGTCAACATGACAACAATATCGTAAAAATTCAAAGATACATAGACACAAAATGCTGGAGTAACTCAGTGGGACAGGCAGCATCTCGTAAACATTCGAGCTGCACTGGTTAAAAGGGATAGTTGGGATGAACAGCTAAGCACTGCCAAAGTCATACAAGGCCCAGTGGTGTTGACCAGACCGGTGAACGTGTCCTTCTCGCCTTCACTGCAATTGTTATGCTGCAAACCCATAATCAATTACACAGTGAATAGCAAAAGTGATCTCACGGCTGCCTTTAACATCGTTGAGAGATTTGCTGTGCAGAGAGGAGACATTTTCTCGTGGTGTGAATCCAACATTAAGGGCAATGATATCTATATATAACTAAAAGTCTCATCTTGTATGTATATATGTATGTATATAGCGCCGCAGAATTGTGCACCTATCCCCCCCCCCCCCCCCCCTCCATTTTGTTTTTGTTTTCTGTTTCTTGTTTTTTGTACTAAATTATATGTATGCACTGAGTACGAGCAGCTTTTAATCTCATTGTACATGTATAGTGACAATAAATGGCATATCTATCTATATGTATGTATGTATGTTCCCGAAATACAGCCAAAACAGTACACGATAGCGCAACAATTTTAAGGGTGCCTTACTCACCATTGGCCTGCGGTGTGCAGTAGCAAGTTTCATTCGATTGTACAAAGTAATTCCCTTTATAAACTTTGATTTACTTTATACCGAGAACGGCACTGCACTCCCACTTGCTGGGCCCCCGTCAGTTGGGGAGGGTTGTCGGGCCCGCTATCTGTGTGTGCGCAGTTTGGGGAGGGTTGCCCGTATTCGCATGTGCACAGTGTGTACTTGACAGGCATCACAACGGGCACCAAACGGGTCCACGGGCCATCTAGTAACCAATATATCCAGCTGGCAATTGAGGAAAGGTCTTTCCTCGGTTGAAGTGAAACTCACGGCTACAGAGAGTGATTGAGGTGAATAGCATGGATGTACTTAATAGGAAGCTGAGTACGGGATAGGGCAATGCTTCTTTAAGGCACCTTGAAACATGATTCTGTCTAACTATCATAAATTCAAGTTATTGATGGGAATTGAGGATGATAACATGGAACCTGAACTGTGAGAATGGTCTTTTGAGCCTGGTATTCTATTTCTTGAGCAAAGCAAAGAGTGTTGGGGTAACCCAGCGGGTCAGGCAGCAACTGTGAAGGAAATGGACAGGCGACGTTTCGGGTTGCGACCCTTCTTCTGACTGACTGTGGTATGGGGGAGAAAGCTGCAAAAGAGGCGGGGGTTGTGAGTGCCTGGAACGTGCTGCTGGGGGTGGTGGGTGAAGCAGATAGATTAGTAGCATTTAAAAGACTTTTCAGATAAGTGAAGGTTTGCATCGTGTTTGGCACAGATATTGTGGGCCAAAGGGCCTGTTTGTGTGCAGTACTCATTTATGTTCAATGTACTATGTGATAGATAGGGGGGGGGGGGGGGGGGGGGGGGGGGGGGGGGGGGGGGCGCAGACAGGTGGACAAAAGCTAGAGATGAAAAGGAAACTAAAGGGTGGCAGGTAAAGAGAGGAAAGGAGGGAAATGAAAAGCCAGAAGGAAAAAACAATTGTTCTATACATCCTGTGTAAGTGAGAGTTAAACTCTGCAAGTCAGGCTAGCATGCTCTCTATTCTGTAGGAAGGGACTGCCGATGCTGACTTATTCTGCAGATAGAAACAAAATGCTGGATTAACTCAGTGGTACAGGCAGCATCTCTGGAGAGAAGGAATGGGTGACATTTCCGGGTCGAGATTCTTCTTCAGTCTCGACCCAAAACGTCACCCATTCCTTCTCTCCAGAGATGCTGCCTGTCCCGCTGAGTTACTCCAGCTTTTTGTGTCTATGCTCTATATTGTGTTCCACTTGTCCAACAAGGCTGGTTAAAGTGTATAAGGTCATGACGGCTTCAGATGGAAGGATCAACGACCAGAGGCCACAGATATGAAGTTTTGGGGAAAAGAAACATGGGATTGTGAAAGAAAGATTTTGGATACGAGTGTAGAAAGAATTGGAATTTGGTGTTTGCAGATCAGATTTCCAAAGAGGAATTTAAGAGGCACTTGAGGGGGAGTAATATACTGGGCTTTACATAGAGACATAGAAAATAGGTGCGGCAGTAGGCAGTAGTCGAGCCAGCACCGCCATTCAATATGATCATGGCTGATCATCCAAAATCAGTACCCCATTCCTGCTTTTCCCCCATGTCCCTTGATTCCTTTAGCCCAAAGAGCCAAATCTAACTCTTTGGGGGATGAATGGAGGAATGGGAGAGGTGGGATAGCATAGAGCCAATGGACCAAGCTGCTTCTGAATTTGCAATTGCTAATAATCCCGCTAGACTGGCTGAACTTGTTCACCATTCACACAGATGCAGAGGAATTCGAACACAAGCTGAAATCCAAGACAAATGGGTGTGTGTGTATATGTTAAGAAATGTTCGTGTTTTTGGGGTGACGAATTGAAAACATTCAGCAGATTTTGACCTTCTGACTTGTACCATGTCAGGGGGGAGCATTTTTGACTTTGAGCTGAAATACTGACAGATTTACACCCCGTGTATATCGCGGACCCGGCTCCAGTGAAATTGAGCTGTGTCACTCGGTGCCCTTAATATCACAGGATGAAAAGATAAAGAGTTTACATTACTGCAGTGGTGTGCATGACCTCAGGATGTCTCGAATGCTTTACAGCCAATTAAACACTTTTGAAGCGCAGTTGCAGGATTTCTTTAGCAAGCAAGGCGACGAGTTTGTGCAAATGCAGGGAGAGATATCAGTGGTTCAATGGTGCTTTTATTGACATGTGTGAAGTGCAAACACACAGTGAAAATCTTTCTTGCAATCAGAAATCCACCATACTCCAGCACATCCCCAAATAGCAAATGAGGCAGAAATAGCAACTGAACCCGCATGCAACGGGCGCCATGTTTTGGTGCCATTTTCAAAGTCCAGTCTACGCTCTAGTTATTATGAGCAGCGCCTGTTCCAGGCAAGCCCCAGGCTGCAGCGGGCCTCCAGCCATCGCCTTCTTTGGGCATGTGGATTGTCCAGTGAACCGATGTCCCTCTCCTCACCCGTCCACCTTTGTTCCCTGGGGGTGCCTCGATACCCGACCTTGAGGCCACAGTAGGCCAGACGTCTCCTCTACCATCTTCCCGGTCTCTGGTCTCTGGGAGATGAGCAGGGATCGGTTCGGTGGGCTCCCCCTACAGCCCACGGTCCACTGGGTCCTTCGAGTAGGGGCTGTCTCGGCCGCTGCCCTCTGCAGGCCGCGTTCCACCGAGGCTTGCGTTCTTCTCGGCGGCTTCCCCCTGTAGGCCCCGGCCCTCTTGAAGCTTCAACCGCGCGCTGGACTCAGAGGCAAAAGCCCTGATCTTTTTAACATAAAACCGGGGATCTTTGACATCCACCACTTAGAGCTTGGTTGGACATCGATTCCACAAAAAGCTGACGGCTGTGATAATACTGTGCTGGGAACATCAGCCTGGATGTTGTCCCCGTAGTCTGTAGTGCTGGCCAAGCTGGCCATCCGCGAGTCACGGCGCCAGGCAGAAGGGGGCCCAGCCTGAGACGGCAGTCTGCCCCTTCTCAGGCGTTAGGTCCGCGCATGGGTGGTATTAAAGAGGGACAATGCGCTGTCTATGGGCACCTTGTGGGACCGCTGGGCACCGCGGCGGGTGGAATACATCCTTGGCAAGATTGTAATATAGTTATTTAAGAGTGTAAAATTTAGGGATTTTTTTTAGATAATTGGGTGATTTTGTATTATGGTGGTGGGTGTGTTGGTATTGCTTTGTATTGTATAAATTATTGCAATCATTGATTAAAATTGTTTTTGGGTAATAAAGAGTTTGTAGTGCAAGGCCTGGGCTCAGAGGTGCGATTGAAGTGGAACAACGATCAGCATCAGGGAGGCCTTGTAATCTGAACCCTCCTTGAGAGGCAGGGTGTAAACACAAACCTTCCCGGGCTGGGAGAAGGGAAAGGCACAATACATCAATCAGGGTGGCTGATGCTCTGCTCTGCATTGCAAAGCCCACTGCAAAGCTGGTATTTGTGCTGTATCTGGGAGGAAGATTGAATCTCTTCCACTCACCGCCTCAGCTTTCCCTACACTGATGCTGGATCTCCAGATCCATCTTCTTATGGAGATCTTCTTTCTTATCTTCTTGGATGTGGAGAGGATGTTTCCACCAGTGGGAGAGTCTAGGTCTTGTCATAGTCTCAGAATTAAAGGACATTCTTTTAGGAAGGAGATGAGGAGAAATTTATTTAGTGAGAGGGTGGTGAATTTGTGGAATTCCTTGAGGCCGTCAGTGGATGTTTTTAAGGCAGAGATAGATATATTATTGATTAGTGTGGGTGTTAGAGGTTATGGGAAGAAGGCAGGAAAATGGGGTTAGAGAGAGAGATAGTTCAGCCACGATTGAATGGCGGAGTAGACTTGATGGGCCAAATGGCCTAATTCCTATCCTATCATGTATAAGTTTATGTTCATGTCATAGGAGCAGAATGGGGCCATTCAGCCCATCGAGTCTACTCTGCCATTCAATCGTATCTATTTCCCCCTCTTAACCTCATTCTCCTGCTTTCTCCCCACAAACTTTGACACTCTTACCAATCAAGAACCTGTCAATCTTTGCTTTAAAAATACCCAATGACTTGACCTCCACCGCTGTCTGAGGCAATTAATTCCACAGATTCACCACCTTCTGGCTAAAGAAATTCCTCCTCATCTCCATTGTGAAGGTGCGTCCTTGCACTCTGAAGCTGTGCCCTCTGGTCCTAGACTCTCCCATTGCTGGACCCACATCTTCCCCACATCCATCAGATGGACCAAGTGCTGGTAAATGGGGATAGTATAGACTGTAATTGACTGCTGGCATGGACCTTTTGGGCTGAATGGCCTGTTTCTGTGCCTTATGTCTTTGCTGACATCCCTAAAGCTCATTCTCCACTCTGAGCAGTCGTGAGGTGGAGATTCCCACTGGCGATATTGCATTTCTTCAAGGATGCTTTGAATAGTTTGTTGCATCTTTTCCTCTGTGGAGTTTGGAAGAGAGTTTGTGTTGTGCGAGTGAGTCTGTGACTGTGCAGGCGAACAGCATGGCTGTCTGATGGAGCAGATTGGGTGCGCTCCTGTGAAGCATGTTCGAATCCCACTCTGCAGCTTTGAACTACATTCGTTTGACAACTGCTCTGCCCAAGACTGCAAGAAATAATAAATGCAAATGCTATTCCTCCTGCTCTTAATTCTAGGAGGCTCCAGCTCTAAACCAACATAGTTGTCACTTAACTGTTCATCAGTGATAGGAGAAGAATTAGGCCATTCGGCCCATCAAGTCTACTCCGCCATTCAATCATGGCCGACCTGTCTTTCCCTCTTAACCCCATTCTCCTGCCTTCTCCCCATAACTCCTGACATAATATCGAAGACTTATGGATCCGGCCTAGTACCTTGCGCAGACGAACTTTCTCTGCCCCCTCCCCCTTCCATTGTGTCTATCTGCAATTCACGCTGCTTCAGGAAAGCAGCCAACATAATCAATGACCTCCCAACCAGGTCATTCCCTTTTCTCCCGCATGTACCACATGATCAAAGACAAATTCTTCCCCACTGTTATCAGACACTTGAATGGACCTCTTACTGTATGGAATCATACAGCAAGGAAACAGGCCCTTCGGCCCGACGTGTCCACGCCGACCAACATGCCCCATCGACACTAGTCCCACCTGCCTGTATTTGGCCCATATCCATCTAAACCTATCCTCTCCATGTACCTGTCTAAATGTTTCTTAATTAAAAGTTGCAATAATACCTGCCTCAGCTACCCCTCAGGTTCCCATTACATCCTTCACTCCTCACCTTAAACGTTCTCGATTCCCCAACTCTGGGCAAAAGACACTGTGCGTTTACCCTATCTATTCCTCTCGTGAATCTGTACACATACATTAATTCCCGATTCCCTCCCCCCCTCCCCCCCCCCCCCTCCACCCCAATCTACCTCATTGCAGACCTCACATTCTTTCTTTTATCTGCTCTTTCTCCGTGGCGGTAACAATATATTCCGCATGGTTTGATTGTACTCATGTATGGATGATTTATATGGATAGCATGTAAAGCAAAAAATTATTCACTGTATCTCTGCACACTGGCACTAACATACCAATACCGATACTGTGCTTGTATTAGGACTGGGAGAGGGACCTTGCAGGGGGGAAGAAACAAATGTAACACCATAACATTACATTCCAAAGCACGACACATTTAGCCCATGGTGTGTGAAGTTTGTCCACTGTTGGTTCAATGAACACAACAAATAAACACAGCAAAGTGAGGGGTAATTCTGCTTTGGTGATAAAGCTGTGTAGAAAGGAACTGCAAATGCCAGTTTAAACCAAAGATAGACACAAAATGCTGGAGTAACTCAACAGGACAGGCAGCATCTCTGGAGAAGAAGGGTCTCGACCTGAAACGTTACCCATTCCATCTCTCCAGAGATGCTGCCTGTCTCGCCGAGTTACTCCAGCATTTTGTGTCTATCTTTGGCGTAAATCAGCATCTGCAGTTCCTTCCAACACAAACCAATATTAATACTGTGCTTATATTAGGACTGGAGAGGAACTTGACAAGAGGAGAGAAGGAATGGGTGACGTTTCAGGTCGAGACCCTTCTTCAGACCTCTCCACAGATGCTGCCTGTCCCGCTGAGTTACTCCAGCATTTTGTGTCTATCTTCGGTTTAAACCAGCATCTGCAGTTCCTTCCTACCAATATAGGTAATTGGTTGTCACTTCCTGAGCACTGCACCACTGATTGCAATGTCCTCCAGCCCTCTACCCCCCTTCCCCATCCCCCACCCTTTCCCCTCCCCTCCCCCGCCCTCAATCTGTACAGCCAAAGTGTGGGCAACTCCTGGGGTGAAAGGTTTGCTTGCTTGCTCAGCAACTGCGAGTGCCTCTTAACAATCTAGTCACTGGTGGGAAATGGCTCCTGTCTGTTGCTGCCCATCTCAATCTCCTTTTAAATGGAAAAAGTGCTTCCTGCTGCAAATGGGCTGCCTTCAAGGTAAGCCAACAACTGCCATGGTATAAACCAGCCTTAACATACGGTGGGAAGGCAAAAAATAAATCCAGGAGGTGCAACATAATCTAGCAGATATGAGAGAGAGCGAGAGAGTGTGTGAGAGGGAGAGAGTGAGGAGAGAGAGAGAGGGAGGGAGAGAGAGGGAGGGGGAGAGAGGGGAAGAGAGAGAGAGAGCGAGTATATGTGTGTGTGAGAGAGAGAGAGAGAATGAGTATGTGTGTGTGTGAGAGAGAGAGAGAGAGAGAGAGAGAGAGAGAGAGAACCGGGTCATGTAGCCCAGCAGATCCACACTTTGCTCCATCTTGCCCATTGAACATGATCCAACATTCAAGGATGTGCTACTACTAATGATGTGAGAGCCAAATGTAGCCTTTTGCAGCTCTTCGCATCCCCCTTAAGCACAGGCCCTGACGTGGCACTGTGTACAAGATTCTGTGCCCTGAGTAGACCCAATCTCTGCTACCTCGTGCCATTGCAGAGCCATACTGGAAATGTGTTGGGGAGGGAGCCAGGCTTTTGGAGTGGGGGAAACTGTGAGCTGAAGAGTGGATTGTTTGGTTACGGTGGGGAGAGAGGAGGTGGTAGTAGTGGGAATTGGAGCAGGTTTTCAGAGGGAGAGCTGTGTGGGAGGGGGTGGGTAATGAGGAGGGTCTCAGGCATTATAGTCAGGCAACAGGTTGTCAACAGTGAGTAGGGGTGGGCAGGGTGATTTTGAGATTTAGTTCAGAGATACAGCGTGGAAACAGGCCCTTCGGCCCACCAAGTCTACACAGACCATCCATCACCCGTACACTAGTTCTATCCCACACATTAGGGACAAGTTACAGAAGCCAATTAACCTACAAATCTTCACATCTTTGGAGTGTGGGAGGAAACAGGATCTCCAGGAGAAAACCCACATGGTCACAGGCAGAACGTACAAACTCCGTACAGACAGCACCTGTAGTCACGATCGAACCCGGGTCTCTGGCACTGTGAGGCAGTAACTCTGGCACTGTGAGGCAGTAACACTGGCACTGTGAGGCAGTAACACTGGCACTGTGTGGCAGTAACACTGGCACTGTGAGGCAGCAACACTGGCACTGTGAGTAACACTGGCACTGTAACACTGGCACTGTGAGGCAGTAACACTGGCACTGTGAGGCAGCAACACTGGCACTGTGAGGCAGTAACACTGGCACTGTGAGGCAGCAACACTGGCACTGTGAGGCAGCAACTCTGGCACTGTGTGGCAGTAACACTGGCACTGTGTGGCAGTAACACTGGCACTGTGTGGCAGTAACACTGGCACTGCGAGGCAGCAACACTGGCACTGAGTGGCAGTAACACTGGCACTGTGTGGCAGTAACACTGGCACTGTGTGGCAGTAACACTGGCACTGAGTGGCAGTAACACTGGCACTGTGTGGCAGTAACACTGGCACTGTGAGGCAGTAACACTGGCACTGTGAGGCAGCATCTCTGCTGGTGCTCCACTGTGCCGTCTGATCAGCAGCGATGGAGAGCTGAAGATAGACACAAAATGCTGGAGTAACTCAGGCAGCATCTCTGGAAGGAAGGAATGGGTGATGTTTCGGGGTCAGGACCCTTCTTCAGACTGAGAAGGATCTCCAGCAACAGTCCAGGTGGGACCCAGGTGTTGCCAAAGCAGCCTTCGTCCTGCAGTTTAAATCCATTCTCCCAGGCCTCCTGTCTGCAGTGGAATTTTCCACCGGTGACTTCTGCATGCATTCCAGACACTTGACATCACCAGGCCTGCCCTGCAGTCTCCACACCAGTACATCAGGGGACCTGGCAGCCATTTCATCACACAGTCTTCACCTGCAAGGCAAGGAAGCTTGTCCCACCCAGATGCCCTGGAGCCCTTTCCCTGTCACCTCCTGCTTCATTTGTTTGTCCAGCTTCCATTTAAATGCATCTGCGCCAGTTACCTCAACCACTTCCTGAGGAAGAAGCTTTGCATTCTAGCCACTCTCAAAGTAAGCAAATTTTTCCTGAGTGTACGACGAAAAGAACCTTGTTTGTACAAGTAGAATACTATGTAAAGATAGAGCACGGAAACAGGCCCTTTGGCCCACTGAATCCAAGCCAACCCGTTCACACAGCATGGCATAGTGGCACAGCAATAGAGCTGCTGCCTTACAGCTCCAGAGACCCGGGTTCGATCCTGACCACGAGTGCTGTCTGTATGGAGTATGCACGTTCTCCCTGCGACTGCGTGGGCATAATTCCAGGTGTTCTGGTTTCCTCCCACAGCCCAAAGACTTGCAGGTTTGTAGGTTCATTGGCTTTGGTAAAAATTGTAAATTTTCCCTAGTGTGCAGGATTGTGCTAGTGTACGGGGTGATTGCTGGTCAGTGTGAATTCAGTGGGCAGAAGGGCCTGTTTCCGCGATGCATATCTAAACTAAACAAAACTAGTTTTATTTTGTCTGCCTCGCATCCATTTCCTACATACTAGTGCCAATAAGTGAGTTCGGTATCCTGTAAACCGCAAGGAATCATGGGATTTGTCAAAGGTCATTCACTAAAAAAAAAGCGAGTGGGGGTGCCAGCGGGAGAGAGGGGTGTAACAGTGAGAGAGAGGGGGCGGATGCGAGTGGGAGACAAGGGGAGAGGCTGGACCAGAGGGGAGAAGGTGAGAGGTGGGGGACAGAGAAAGGGGGATTTATTTTTATGGTCATAGATGTGTTTAGTTTAACATTACGCGGGGGAGTGGGGGAGTTGCCGAGGCGGGCAATGTTCCCCAGTCCCTCCCTCCAGTCGGGGTGGGGGGATGGGGTGGAAGGATTGTCCTAGCGCTGGGGAGTTCTTGCGGAGATAGGGTGTCCAGGACCTACAGTTATGCCACGACAGCAAGTTCCTCGCTCCCCATCCCTCCCCATCACTCCCCATCCCTCTCCCCATCCCGCTCCCCATCCCTCTCCCCATCCCATCCCTCTCCCCCCATCCCTCTCCCATCTCTCTCCCCATCCCTCTGTCCCCTCCCGCTCGCCCTTCCCATCCCTCTTCCCATCCCTCCTCCCCATCCCTCTCCCCCATCCCTCTCCATCCCTCTCCCCATCCCTCTCCCCATCATTCTTCCCATCCTCTCCCCCCATCCCTCTCCCCTCCCTCTCCCATCCCCTCCCCCCATCCCTCCTCCCTCTCCCCATCCTCTCCCCCATCCCTCTCCCCCTCCCTCTCCCCATCTCTCCCCCTCCCTCTCCCCATCTCTTCCCATCTCCCATCCCTCTCCCATCCCTCTCCCCATCCCCCTCTCCCCATCCCCTCTCCCCATCCCCTCCCCATCCCATCCCCATCCCCTCATCCCTTCCCATCCCTCTCCCCTCTCCCTCTCCTCCCCATCCCTCCCCATCCCTCTCTCCCCATCCCCTCCCCATCTCTCTCCCATCCCTCTCCCCATCCCTCCTCCCCCCATCCATCCCTCTCCCATCCCGCTCTTCCCATCCTCTCCCCTCTCCATCCCTCTCCCCTCTCTCTCCCCCTCCCCATCCCTCTCCCCCTCCCCTCTCCCTCCCTCTCCCATCCCTCTCCCTCTCCCTCCCTCTCCCCATCCCCTCTCCCCTCTCCCATCCCCTCTCCCCATCCCTCTCCCCATCTCTTCCCATCCCTCCCCATCCCTCTCCCCATCTCTCTCCCCATCCCTCTCCCTCCCTCTCCCCCTCATCCCTCTCCCCCATCTCCCCCCCCCATCCTCCCCTCCCCATCCCCTCCCCTCCCTCTTCCCATCCCCCCCCTCTCCCCCCTCCCCATCCCTCTCCCCATCCCTCTCCCATCCCCTCTCCCCATCCATCTCCTCCATCTCCTCTCCCCTCCCTCTCCCCATCTCCCCATCCCTCTCCCCTCCCTCTCCCCATCCCTCTCCCCCCCTCCTCCTCCCCCCATCCCCTCCCCATCCCCCCTCCCCCTCTCCCCATCCCCCTCTCCCCATCCCTCATCCTCCCCATCCCCTCCCCTCCCTCCCCATCCCCCCTCCTCCCTCCCCATCTCCCCATCCTCCCCTCCCCTCCCCATCCCCCCCTCCCCTCCCTCCCCTCCCTCCCTCTCCCCTCCCTCCCCTCCCCCCCTCCCTCCTCCTCTCCTCCCTCTCCCCCCATCCCTCTCCATGTCCCTCCCCATCCCTCTCCCACTCCCCATCCCTCTCTCCCATCCCTCTCCCCATCCCTCTCCCCTCCCTCTCCCCATCATCTCTCTCCCCTCCCTCCCCATCCTCTCCCCCTCCTCTCCCCCTCCCTCTCTCGGCCCATCCCTCTCCCCCCTCTCTCTCCCTGCCGCCTTTCCCCCCTCCTCTCCCTCTATCCCACCCTCCCTCCTCACCTCCCCAGGATCTCGATGTAAACCACTGCTGGCCCTGTTTCCTCCTCCAAGTTAGCGATGAAGTTGTACTTGAGGCGGGGGCTGTCGGGGGGGACGGGCGGCCAGGGAGTTGAGAGGCCGAGGCTGCGACCTAGTCCTTGCCCCGGGTCCCACACCTCTCGCACAACACGGGCCCGGAGCAGCAGCGCCGCCGCCCCCAGACCCAGCCTCGCCTTTACCCGCGGACATGCGTCGCTCTGTAGGAAGGAACTGCAGATGCTGGTTTACACCGAAGGTAGACACAACGTGCTGGAGTAACTCAGCGGGACAGCAGCATCTTTGGCGAAAAGGAATAGGTGACGTTTCGGGTCGAGATCCTTCTCCAGAGATGCTGCCTGTCCCGCTGAGTTACTCCAGCATTTTGAGTGTATCCCCGTTGATGACTGGTGCTCTGGGGCCGTCACTGCTCCGGGCTGGTGTCCTGTCAACTTGGACATCTCCAGCCACCCCCGGACAGGGATGGGACACTCGGGAGGGGACGCGGACGGTAGTGAGATCACCTGTTCGCACTTGTTCTACATTATCTAACTCCAGTAGCAATTCAACAGCGCTTGCAGCTCCGGAGACCTGGGTTTGATCCTGACTACGGATGAAACGCAGGTCTGTACATACGCAGCAGCTCAGCTGTTTATCGCGAATGACATATGACATCCTGGGCATGCGCAGTCGGAATACCGAACTCGCTTATTTACAGAGACCAATCAACCTGTAGACCCTCTCGTCTTTGGGATGTGGGAGGAAACCTGAGCACCCAGAGGTAACCCACGCGGTCACAGGGAGAATGTGAAAACTCCGTACAAACACCCAAAGTCAGGATAACTCAGCGGGTCAGACAGCGTATCTGGAGAAAAGGAATAGGTGACGTTTTGGGTCAAGATCCTTCTCGACCCGAAATGTCACCTATTCCTTATCTCCAGAGACGTTGAGTTACTGACCGGTTGAGTTACTACAGAATTTTGAGTATCTTCGGTTTAAACCAGCATCTGCAGCTCCTCCCTACAGCTTTTCCTCATCATCCTTTCTGCAAACATTTTAATTCCACTGTATCCAGCTGCTCCATGTCAACACCAGCCATAACCTGTATTTACAAAGTATTTATAGCATTTTTATGTTAACACTGGCCATATCCTTTTCATTAGGAATGGACAATGCTATTCAATAACTCAAGGATGCTTTCTTGTCACATGTACCTAGGTACAGTGACATTCTTTGTTTTTTCATATAATACGCAAAGTTCACAAAGAGTTGCCACGTAACTGGTGCCGACAAAGTTGCAAAAATACTTATTAGAGTCCCAAATAGTTAGTTCTCGGCTCTTTGTTCTCGGCGACCCCCCCCCCCCCCACCCCACCCCCCCCCCCCCCCCCCCCCTCCCACCCCCCACCCACCCCCCCACCCCCACCCCCCCCCCCCCCCCCCACCCCACCCCCCCCCACCCCCCCCCCCCCCCCACCCCACCCCACCCCACCCCTCCCCCCCCCCACCCCACCCCTCCCCCACCCCACCCCTCCCCCACCTGGCCCCCCCCTTGTTCTCGGCGTCCAAGTCCCTCATGTTATGTTTGCAGTGGGTGAGCATGCCTGAGCACAGCAGGGGTGCGCCTGCAGAATTTCAGTGAACTGTGGCTTGTAGTACATTGGGTTCTTTCTGGGCCGTTAAATGAACGCACACAAACCGCAGAGCATGTTTGTCAAGCCCATCGAGGGTGCAGCTCCTCCCCGTCATCGGAAAAAAAACCTGCAAGAGGTGCTGCCTCAAGATGGCAGCATCTATCATCAAGGATGACGGCTCCATCCTGGAAGCGGAGTTCGATTCATTCTCACCCATTCCTTCTCTCCAGAGATGCTGAGTTACTCCAACTTTTTGTGTCTACCTTTGGATTCATTGGAGCTGGTCTTGAATGTGGGGGAAGCTCCTCAAACTGCGGAGCATCCTGGACAATACAGCTCACCCCCTCCATGACACACTGGTCAACCTGAGGAGCACTTTCATTAACAGACGGGTTCCACCAAGATGCAGCACAGAACGCTACAGGAGATCCTTTTTGTCTGTGGCTATCAAACTGTACAACTCCTCTCCCTTCTGTCGTGGGGTAGACTGACCCCCCCCCAACCTTTGCACATCCCCAATCATGGACTTTCAACATCACTTTAATTTCATGTTTCATGTACCTTGTTGTGTTTTATGACTATTGGCAGACCAATTTCCCTCCTGGTATAAGTGAAGTTCTATCGTATTGCATCGGAACACCACCATCTGGCCCCTGCTTGCAACTATCAGGCAGCACGCTCAGATGCCTGAAATTCCACACCACCAGGTTCGGGAACAGCTACTTTCCTGCAACCTTCACATTCTTGAACCAACTCACATAACCCTCCTCTCGCTGGGAGTTATGCAACACCCTTTGTCGATGTTGATTTGTCCCTTTTCATACCTTTCATTCATTTGTTCTTTATAGCTTTTCATATCTCGAGTTTCCCTCTCCCTTGACTCACTGTCTGAAGAAAGGTCTCGACCCGAAACGTCACCTATTCCTTTTCTCCAGAGATGTTGCCTTTTTTCTAGAGGCTCGCTGAGTTACTCCAGTATTTTGTGTCTGTCTTCAGTGTAAACCAGCATCTGCAGTTCCTTCCTCCACATAACCTTAATCCTACCTCAACAATGGAACATTCTTCTTGCACTACCATGGATTTGTTATCCAATTGTGTTTTTGCACTCATGTCGTAGTTAGCTTTGTTTATTGCCACGTGTGCCGAGGTACAGTGAAAGCTTTTGTTGAATGCTAACCAGCCAGTGATGCTCCTGCAAGCGAGCTTTTTTGTCGCAGTCACAGTCTTACTGTGTGGCAACAGGTCCTTGTGCCCAACTTGCCCACATGTCCCATCTGCACTAGTCCCACTTGCCTGCATTTGGCCCAAATCCCTCTAAAGCTGTCCCAATCCATGTACCTGTGTAAATGTTTCTTAAGCGTTGCGATAATTACTGCCTCAACTATCTCCTCTGGCAGCTCGTTCCATACACTCACCACCCTTTGTGTGATAAAGATACCCCTCAGGTTCTTATTAAATCTTTCCCCTCTCACCTTAAACCTATGTCTTCTGATTCTCGATTCATCTACTCTGAGCAAGAGACTGGGTGTCTACCCGATCTATTCCTCTCATGATTTTGTACCTCTATAAGATTACCCCTCATCATCGTATGCTACAAGGAATAGATTCCTAGCCTGCTCAACCTCTCCCTATAGTTCAAGTCCTGGCAATATCCTTGTAAATCGTCTCTGCACCCTTTCCAGTTTGACAGCATCTTTCCTATAACATGGTGCACAGAATGCAACACAATTCTCTAAATGTGACCTCATATAACTGTAACATGATCTCTCAACTTCTATTTACCTAGACTTTACTGTACATGTGCATTTGACAATAGACTAGACTTGCTAGCTTCAAGACAAGTCTGCTTATTGCTTTGTAACTTGCATGTTACATTTGCCCACTGCAACTTTGCAACAGATAACCATGTGATGCTGTTTCCCCAAATAATGTAATTGGACCAAACTTAAAGCATAGCTACTAGATGTGATACGTCATCAATATGATGAACATCATTAACCTGAAACATTAACGTGGTTTCTCTCTCTGCAGATGCAGCTTGACCTGCAGAGCATATCCAACATTTCTGGTTTTATTGCAGACACTGTGGAGCAACGGTAGAGCTATTGCCTCACAGCGTCAGGGACCCGGGTTCGATTCTGACTTCGGGTGCTGTCTGTGCGGAGGTTGCACGTCCTCCCTGTGACCACCTGGGTTTTCTCCGGGTGCCCCGGTTTCCTCCCACACTCCAAAGACGAGCGGGTTTGTTGTTGAATTGGCTTCTGTAAATTGTCTCTAGAGTAAAGGATAGAACTAGTTTACGGGGTGATTGATGGTCAGCGGGAAGTCGGTGGACCACGCTTGATCTCTAAACTAAACTAAACTAAACTAAACTAATGTTTCCAGCATTTCAATGTTATTTTGCTCTTTGAAATGCCACATGTGTCTTGCCAATCTTTCCCAGAGTGATTGATAGATCATCTGGTAAGATGCTACCTATGGCTCAGTGGATGCATTCTTGCCACTGAGGTGCAATGTTTTAGCTTTGAATTTCATTGCAAGACTCGAGCTTGTATTCCAGATGACAATCTGTGGTCATGTTTGGAATTGTACACTATCGGGTGATCTGCCTTGGGATCAGAGGCCTTGACACCCCATTCAAATATATATATATTTTTAAATTCCATTCTTGAGGAGATCAGGGGAATTCCGCCTGTGTCCTCGATAATATAAATATGTCTTTAGACTTTAGGGGTACAGCGCAGAAACAGTTTCATCCCACCGAAACCGCGCCGACCAGTGATCCCCGTACACTAGCAATACCCTACAAACTAGGGACCATTTGAAAATTTTCCGAAGCCAATTAACCTACAAACCTGTACGTCTTTGGAGTGTGGGAGGAAACCAGAGCACCCAGAGAAAACCCACACGGTCACAGGGAGAACAAACTCCATACAGGTTTCTAGCGCTGTAAGGCAGCAACTCTACCGCTGCGCCATTGTGCCACCCTCAATATACTAAAACCAATATCTGAAAAGAGATGATCTGGTTCTAATTTTACTGCTGTTTTGACGATCTTAATTGTTTCATTTGAGGATAAAAACGCATTATTGGCTGAAAAGCACTGGGGGATATCCTGGGGTTGTAAAAGGTGTTTTGTAAATGTTGCTTTTCGTTCTTCTTCTCTCCATGCACTGCAGAGGCTGCAGAGCAGAATGGTGCTGCTTGGTGCTGCCAACCATTGCTGCATTTGTATTGACACTGGGCTACAAGGAGAGCATTGTTTGGGAGGGAAGCTGCTCGTACACACAAAGCTGGTGCTGTTGGAATCAATGGGAGCTGTGTTGGCGAGGGTTTGGCTGCCTCAACGGCAACATTTGAGAGTGGGCAGAGTTTGCAAGCGCCGGAGATGTTTGTTTTGCAAAGGACGTAGCACTGGGAGGAAGCAAAATGATATTGGCACAAGAAGCCGGTATCATGGCAGTGTGCCCTAGTTAGTGGAAGGACTGGATCTGGTAACTCTTCCCTGTGAAGCTGTCGTGTGACATTCCTGAGTACATCAGGGGTGGCCAGGAACATCCTTATGTAGGGAGTGAAGAGAAATTCGTGGCACAGCCTTTCCCAACCCTCCTTCCAATTCAAGAAGGAATTGGTCTGATGCCCCCTTGGGTGTAGTCCATCATTCAAGGCAAATGAGGCTGTTTTGGGATCATGGCCCCTGCTCCACTTTCTTGCCAATTCTCCATAACACACGAGTCCCAAGTACTTTAAAAATATTTTGATCTTGTCAGTGAATATATTCAATAATTTCACCTCCAAGGGTAAAAAGTCCCAGAAATTCATGACCTTCCAAGAGAACAAATGTCTCATCGCCTCCATTATAAACGGATGTCCCCTTATTATGAAACTGTCTTCACGTATTCCATTTCCCCCATGGCGGTGAGTAAGAAAGGTCTGAAGAAGGGTTCCGACCCAAAACGTCACCCGTCCTTTTTCTTCAGAGATGCTGCCTGACTCGCTGAGTTACACCAGCACTTTGTGTCTATCTTCAACGAAGACTATGGAAGCGCCTTCTTTTATTGGGTCCAAACTTGGAGCAACTGGGGAGAGAAAAGAGAATTCATGTTTTGGATCGATGCCCTCTCTTTTTTATAGTTGAAGTCATAAGTATGTGATCCAGTGTATTTCTGAATATGTAGTTTCTTATATTTATACACAAGATAAATACAAATACAAAAATAGAGTGTATATTTCTACAAGATAAATGGTCTACACTATGAGCATTTGAGGACATAGAATGCCACCATTAGGCGAGGTCGTGCTGCATAGCAGAGAGGTTAGAGAATATAAAGATGCACTATTGGTGTCAGATGAAGTTAGATAGTTTAGTTTAGTTAAGCTTACTGTCACATTTACCGAGGTTCAGGGAAAAGCTTTTGTTACGTGCTAACCAGTCAGGGGAAAGACAATGCATGATTACAATCGAGCCATGCACAGTGTACAGATACTTGATAAGGGAATAACGTTTAGCATAAGATAAAGCCAGTAATATCTGATCGAAGATAGTCCGGGGGTCTCCAATGAAGTAGATAGTAGCTCAGGACATCTCTCTAGTTGTTGGTAGAATGATTCATTCGGCTGATAACAGCAGGGTAGAAACTGTCCATGAATGTGGTGCTAATATTTGTCCTTGGCCACAGTCCCTTGGAACAATAAATTATCCTCCAGTAATGGGCGGCACAGTGGCGCAGCGGCAGAGTTACAACGCCCGAGACACAGGTTCAATCGTGACTACGGGTGCTGCCTCCTCATGACCTGTGTGGGTTTTCTCCGAGATCTTCTGTTTCCTCCCACACTACAAAGACGCACTGGTTTGTAGGGTAATTGGCTTGGTAAATCTAAAATAATCCCTCGTGTGTGTAGAGTAGTGTGACTGTGCAGTGATCACTGGTCGGTGCGGACTTGACGGGCCGAAGGGCCTGTTTCCGTGCAGTATCTCTGAACTAAACTAAACTAAACTAATGCTGAATTTATGGTTTGTTCATTGCTATGGGAGCAGAATCAATAGTTTGTGTCTTCCCCAGATGCACTTCATGCAGTCCACTACGCCACTAGATTTGTTTATGTGTTGGTCCTAGAGTATCAAACCGGCCCAGCCAATGCATCATCCATCCACCCCCTAGAGCTGGAGCCGATGCCTCAAACCTTGGCACGTTGATGATGTTTCCAGAGCAAACACTAGTAAATTGTAGAGCTCAACCCCCTCCATTACATGGAGCCTTCCTCTGCTTCCATCTGTATTCTTTTCAAGGGAGATCATAAAACTTACATAGAATTGAATGAAGTTTAGAGGAAATGATCGAGCCATTCTGCCCAGCACCCCAATCGTGGTGCTTGCGTGCAACAAAAGCTTTTCATTGTATCTCAGTATACTAGAGGTATGAAAAGGTGGCACCGATGATCAAAGAGCTCACAAAGGGCTGGCAGCCAACAATACACCATTGTGGGCTCTTTGGTCATCAGTGCCGGCTCTGATCTGTTCTGTACTTTTTCATACCTTTAGTTTCCCTCTCCCATGTCTGAAGAAGGGTCTCAACCCGAGACATCACCTATTCCTTTTCTCCTGAGATGCTGCCTGACCCGCTGAGTTACTCCAGCACTTTGTGTTTAATTACAAAAAACTTCTCTGATAGTGGTCCTGTTGATGTTAATCCAGCATTCGAGCTCAACTCTCTTGAGTGGGATGTGAACCATTGTTATTCTGATTCAGAGTACTGTCCATTCAGCCAACTGACATAAAACAATAATACGTGCAGAAACAGCTGGCTGGGCAATGTTAAAGCAACAAGAATATAGCGTTTTTAATTTGCGAACATCCTTGCAGATGTTCCTCCCCAGTCATCCGAGGCCTTCATTAAGAGTTGCACTGCACCTCTGAAACTTGCCTTCTGCACGTCTGTATAACCAGATGTTACTTGGCTTGTCTTAGCATGACACAATTGCCAAATGTTTCTGCGCTCTGTGCGTCAATTATTTGGCGTGCAAACTTTTACTACTTTTGTTTCTCATCAAGTTCCATTGAACTGCTCCAGCGTCTGCCCCTTCCTCCCTTAATCAGCATCTGAACTCTACCCCATTCCTTTGTTGCCTCAAAGCTATTCCAATGTTCTCCTGGCCAGCCCTCCACCTTGCACCTTGGTAAGCTGCTCATTCACAACTGCTGCCTTGGTCCACTTCAAGTTGAATGAACTCTCTTGTAATGCCTGTGTCCAATGGCCTTTCTGACTGATGCTCATAAGGTCATAAGTGATAGGAGCACAATTAGGCCATTCGGCCCATCAAATCTACTCTGCCATGGCTAATCTATCTCCCCCTTCTAACCCCATTCCCCTGCCTGCCCCTCCCCATAGCCCGTACCAATCAAGAATCTCTCTATCTCTGCATTTAAAATATCAATTGACTTGCCTGCACAGCCTTCTGTGGCAAATAATTCCACAGATTCACCACCCTCTGACTAAAGAAATTCTTCCTCATCTCCTTCCTTCCTAAAGGATTGTCCTTTAATTTCAAGACTATGACGTCTAGTCCGAGACTCTCCCACTAGAGGATGCATCTTCTCCACACCCACTCTATTCAGACCTTTCACTATTCGGGGTATTGTTGCGGAGACCAAAATATAATCCCCATGGTAAGGGAAGGAATTTTAAAGCAAACATGATCAAAGCAAAACACAAGGTTACTGGAGTAACAAAAGCATCTGTGGAGGGAATGGATAGACCATAAGACATAGGAGCAGAATTAGGCCATTTGGCCTATGGCTGATCCATCTTTCCCTCTCAACTCCATTCTCCTGCCTTCTCCCCGTCAATCTTTGACACACTTACTAATCAAGAGCCTATCAATACTCACTTTAAAAATACCCCAAATACCTGGCCACCACCACTGTCTGTGGCAATAGATTCCACAGATTCTCTACTCTCCGGCTAAATAAATTCCTTCTCAGGTGGCATTTTGGGTTGGGATCCTTCTTTAGACCCTCCACAGATGCTGCCTGACCTGCTGAGTTACTCGAGCATTTTGTGCTTTGCTCAAGGTTCCAGCATCTGCAGTTTCTTGTCACTCCATGATCAAAGAAACAGCATAAATGTTTCTGCTCCCTCATGTTGCCTCATTTGTGTTACCTTTTGTCTGTTTCACAAGTGCATAAGTTCTAGGCACAGAATTAGGCCATTCGGCCCATCAAGTCTGCTCTGCCATTCAATCATGGCTGATCTATCTCTCCCTCTCAACTCCATTCTCCTGCTTTCTCCCCATAACCTTTGACACCCTCACTATTTAAGAGTCTTTGGTTTAATAATAAATAAAGACTTGGCCTCCACACCCATCTGTTTATTAATGTGATTTCCTCCCTGCTTCATAGCTACCGGGAGAATGCAGAATGGGGTTGAGAGGGAAAAATAGATCAGCCCTGATTGAATGGTGAAGTTGACACGATGGGCCGAATGGCCTAATTCCTCCTCAATGTTCCACTTCCACTTTCTGTCCATTACCTTCTGTCGCCTGTGCTCTCTCTCATTGTGTCTCCCATCATCACGCTCTCTGACACAACCCTACCTTCAAGGATTCACAATGCTTTCCCTCCTCCTCATTGGCGCTCTTCCTCTCTTGCGGAGGAATAGGAGATGCTGGAAACACTCAGCAGCGTCTGTGGACGGAGAAACAGAGTTAATGTCTTGGTTCTCATGAAAGGTCCAAATCTCCTAAATATTCCCAGCCTTTTTTATGTATATTTTCGATTTCCAGCAACTACCGTTTTTATTTCCCCCATGATTTTTCTCCCTTTCGTTCTTTTGATTTATTGCTCTTTCTTTCCCACGTTTGGACGTTGCATCTTTCCTCCTGCGGGTGTGTCTCATGCACTTTCTCTCTCTTTCTCTTCTGGCCCTGCATGATGGGCCCCATCTGCCTCTCCGTACATGCCCAGCTGAGCTGGAAATGTCCCAGTGTTGGCAGTCGATGTGAACTTTCATCCACGTTCCTTCACAGAAGGAAGGAGACTGGAGCTGCCATCGCTCCTGCCCTCCACTGCATTACCAAAGAGGATTTGTTCCGCAGGAAATAGTTTTCATTTTTACTGCCCTCATTCAGTGTATTGGTGCAGAATGGGATCGGGGGTGTGGTGAGATACTCTGCATAGTTTTACCTTTTTTAGCTACTAAAATCACTTCTGATCAGTCTGGTGCATTCCATTCTCTGGGGAAAGGCATGCTTGAGGCTTGCTTCAGATTCCACAAAGGAAAATAAACAACTTACAGCATCTTTTGGGGCATTGCACAGCTCTTTAAAGCCAATACAGTTTGGTTTTGAATACAATAGCTGATGTAATGCAACTACTGTGTTAACATGTACACACCGGTTTCCTCACACAGCCCAATACGTGCCGGTTTGTAGGTTAATTGGCCACGGTAAATTGCCCCAAGTGTACAGGGAGTGAGTTATCATAGAAGTAGTGTGAACAGGTGATCGATGGCTGGCAAGGACTGAGTGGGTCGAAGGGCCTGTTTCCACACGGTACCTATAATCATTATCATACACCACAAACAATGTAATGACTAGATAACTGGTTTTGGTGATGTTGTTGATGGATTAAATGTTGACCAGGACACCAGAGAACTCCCCAACTCCTACGATAGAGCCACGTGCTTATTTTTTAATACTAATCTACTGCCTCAGTTGAAAAACATCATCTCCCAACTACATACATCCCAACAGCACCGCGGATACAAAAGACATAAGGTCATAAGTTATGAGATAGGAGTAGAATTAGGCCATTCGGCCCATCGTCTACTCCACCATTCAATCATGGCTGATCTATCTCTACCTCCTAACCCCATTCTCCTGCCTTCTCTCCATAACCTCTGACACCTGTACTTATCAAGAATCTATCTATCTCTGCCGTAAAAATATCTTATCCTCCACATCCTTCTGTGGCAAAGAATTCCACAGATTCCACACATTCACCACCCTCTGACTAGAGACATTTCTCCACATCTCCTTCCTAAAGGAACGTCCTTTAATTCTGAGGCCATGACCTATAGTCCTAGACTCTCCCACTAGTGGAAACATCCTCTCCACATCCACCCTATCCAAGCCTTTCACTATTCTATGTGATACATCCCCAAGTCTCTGTTGTGAAGCTTCAAACTTGGAACATCCTTAGTTTAGTTTTGTTTGGTTTAGAGATACAGCGTGGAAACAGGCCCTTTGACCCACCGAGTCCGCACCGATCAGCGATCCCCGCACACTAGCACTATCCTACACACATTAGGGACAATTTACAATTTTACCAAATCCAATGAACCTACAAACCTGCACATCTCTGGAGTGTGGGAGGAAACCGCAGCATCTGGAGAAAACCCACGCAGGCATAGAAACATAGAAAATAGGTGCAGGAGGAGGCCATTCGGCCCTTTGAGCCAGCACCGCTTGATGATCTCATGGGTGATCATCCACAATCAGTACCCCGTTCCTGCCTTCTCCCCATTTCCCCCCGACTCTGTCATTGGCTTCTGGTTAACGAATGCTCCAGCTTTTTAAAAAAATCCCATTCCCCCTTTCCCGTCATTCCATGCCATCACTTCTTTCTGTCTCTGTGCCCCCCACCGGTCTAAAGTCTCAATGTAATCGTGCTGTTGTCATCCTGGTCTCCTGAGCGTTGCCAGATTGTAAATCTTCTCCTTTGGCCATTTGTTGGTAGTAAGACCAATTTAATTTCCCCTGGGTCTTTGTGGGTGGGCGATGAGGCCAATGTGGGAGACACAGACCTGCTCCACAGATGGAGCAGTGCGTGGCTGATGAAATGGGCGGGTAGGCTGCGAGAAGGGGATTACCAGGTGGACAAGAGAAAGGGATTCCTCATTTTTAAGCACCGCGCCATGACTGAGTGGAATATCCTTGATTTAAACACTTTGCTCTTCTCTCCCTTTCAGTCATCTTCACCATGCAAACTCCACACAGATAGCACTGGAGGCCAGGATCAAACCTGGGCCGCTGGAGTTGTGAGCCAGCATCTCCACAAGTTGTGCATCCGTGCCATTCAAAAATAGTTGTTAAATCTCATCTATTCGATGAATCTGACCATTCCCAGCCTTGTCCCACGCAAACCCATTCCCTGAGCATACTTTACTGTTTTAAAATCATTTCTAAATGAGTGTACTTGTGTGCACACAAATGTCCTCACACCACTCACGTCTGTTACATGAACTTTTCTGTTACCTGGTGACCACTATAAGATTTTATTGAAGGTAGACACAGAGTGCTGGAGTAACTCAGAGGGTCAGGCAGCATCTTTAGACATAGGGAAAGGTGACGATTCGGGCCAGGACTCTTGTTAAGTCGACCAGCACGTCGCTTTTTAAAAACATCAGGGAATGGACTGTTCTTAGCAACTGGTGTTTGAAGCCTCTTGTGTGTATCTGTGCTGTGTTTGTTATCCTGCAGCATGTGTATATTGTGTATCTCAGTGCCTCAAGCCAGTGTAGATTCAGCTCAATGTATAGTCAAGTCGTTAAGTTTATTCGTCACATACACATACGAGATGTGCAGTGAAATGAAAAGTGGCAATGCTCACGGACTTTATGCAAAAAGGCAAACAAACAAACAACCAAACTAACTCAGAGAGAGTACAGAGGAGATTTACTAGAATGTTGCCTGGGTTTCAACAACTAAGTTACAGAGATAGGTTGAATAAGTTAGGTCTTTATTCTCTGGAGCGCAGAAGGTTAAGGGGGGACTTGATAGAGGTCTTTAAAATGATGAGAGTGATAGACAGAGTTGATGTGGACAAGCTTTTCCCTTTGAGAATAGGGAAGATTCAAACAAGAGGACATGACTTGAGAATTAAGGGACAGAAGTTTAGGGGTAACATGAGGGGGAACTTCTTTACTCAGAGAGTGGTAGCGGTGTGGAATGAGCTTCCAGTGGAAGTGGTGTCGGCAGGTTGATTGGTATCATTTAAAAATAAATTGGATAGGCATATGGATGAGAAGGGAATGGAGGGTTATGGTATGAGTGCAGGCAGGTGGGACTAAGGGAAAAAAGTTGTTCGGCACGGACTTGTAGGGCCGAGATGGCCTGTTTCCGTGCTGTAATTGTTATATGGTTATATGGTTAACTACAAACAGAATCACATATTCTTTTACATATTAAATATTGTGGGCGGAAGGAAAAAACGTTCAGTAAAGTTAGTCCCTGGTGAGATAGGAATTTACAATCCGAATGGCCTCAGGGAAGAAACTCCTTCTCAACCTCTCCGTTCTCACAGCATGGCAACGGAGGCGTTTGACTGACCGTAGCAACTGGAACAGTCCGTTGCAGGGGTGGAAGGGGTCTCCCATGATTTTATTGGCTCTAGAGTTGCACCTCCTGATGTATAGTTGCAGGATGCAGGGGGGGGCGAGTGAAGTTCCCATAGTGCATTCGGCCGAACGCACTACTCTCTGCAGAGCCTTCTTGTCCTGGGCAGAGCAATTCCCAAACCAGATGGTAATATTTCCAGACAAGATGCTTTCCACAGCCGCTGCGTAGAAGCACTGGAGGATCCTCGGAGACACTCTGAATTTCCTCAATTGCCTGAGGTGGTAAAGGCGCTGCCTTGCCTTACTCACGAGTGCTGCAGCGTGTGATGTCCATGTCATATCCTCAGAGATGTGAACTCCCAGATATTTAAAACAGCTCACCCTATCCACAGTATCCCCATTTATCCTCAATGGTGATTACGTCCTCGGATGATGTGCCCTCCTAAAGTCCATGATCAGCTCCTTCGTTTTTTTGATGTTCAAGAGGAAGGAACTGTAGATGCTGGTTTACACTGAAGATAGGCACAAAATGCTGGAGTAACTCAGTGGGACAGGCAGCATCTCTGGATAAAAGGAACGGGTGACGTTTTGGGCTGAAACCCTTCTTCAGACTGAGAATCAGCGGAGAGGGAGACACAGAGATATGGAAGGTTAAGTGTATGCTGTTCCTCCAATTTGCGTTGGGCTTTACTCTGACAGTGGAGGAGGCCCAGGACAGAAAGATCAGTGTGGGAATGGGAGGGGGAGTTAAAGTGTTCAGCAACCTAATAGAACTCAACATGTTGTACTTGCTACCTACTCGTCAGAAGCTTCCAACAAGGGTTGCTGAGAACAGTCCATTCTATGATGTTTTTAAAAAGCTGTGTGCTGGTTGGATAGGGATCTCGTGGCAATCAATTCCCAGAACTTTGTAAATAGCAGATCAGAGGGAAAATTGTATTTTGAACCTTCCCAGATGTTTAGGGGAAAGCTGAAGGCGGTTGCCATGGTAATGTTTCAAAGTACAAGGCTGCTTTTCTTGGCCTGCCTCCCTCCTGCTCGTTTCCTGTTAAATGTCGATTGCCGACCATTTAAATGTTTCCGCAGGAGTGAGGGAGCAATAGTGTGGGAATAGCTAGGAGATGGATTGGGATAGAGAAGGCAGGTGTGGAAAGGCTGAGCATTCCACATGTTTTCCAATGCAAGAGAGGCTTGGGTCTTTCAGCATGCCGAGTTTTTAGATTCTGTATCTAAAGGCAAGTTCCAATTTAAGGGGCAGCAAAGAGGCTCAGCTGGTGGAGCCACTGCCTGGCGAATCCGCTGGCCCAGGTTTAATCTCTACCTCACATCCTGTCTGTGTGGAGTTTGCACGTTCATTCTGTGACCACATGGGTTCCGTCCAGGTGCCCCAGTTTCCTCCCACGTCCCAAACATGTTGGGGTTGGTGGGTTAATTAGAAACTTCCCTCTTCTCCCCTCTCCCATCAGGCAAGAGGTACAGAAGTGTGAAAACACATCCCTTCAGATTCAGGGACATTTTCTTCACAGCTGTTATCAGGCAACTGAACCATCCCATCACCAACTAGAGAGCGGTCCAGAGCCACCATCTACCTCATTGGAGACCCTCGGGCTATCTTTAATTAGACTGTACTGGACTTTGCCTTGCACTAAACTTTATTCCCCTTATCCTATATCTGTACACTGTGTATGGCTCAATTGTAATCATGTAGTCTTTCCACTAACTGGTTAACATCCAACAGAAACTGTTCTCTGTATCTCGGTGCAATTGGCAATAAACTAAACTAAACAGCATCTTCTGTGCATTTGTCAAAGAGCGTGAGTTGAAAAAAATAAATGTTGTTTATCCATTCAAATAAATATAGAGAATTGTGAATCCTTCAAGGGCAGCTTTGCGTTACTCGAAGAGCCATATTGAGTGGGTGGTTTGTATCGGATTCTCCAGTTGGTTTCAGCACTTGCTGCTTCTGATGCCAACAGGTCGATATTGCAGAAGCCCCTCCCTCCACCCCACAAGGTGGTCTTTTTCCTGAATTGGTCTCGACCCTTTGATGTGTGTTTCTTTTTAAACACGCCGTCTAAAGTGGCGGTCCCTGTGCTCACACATTCCCGGTGCCCCGCGTTCCCTTCCTTCCTTCCTCTGCAGGTCTCTGCTCCCACCCACAGAGCGAGCGAGACCTGAGCCCCTCTGATGTTGTTTGTTCCTGGAGCGGTGCTAATTGCTCAGCTTCGGGCACTGTAAATAGCAACACGATGAAAAGTGATGGTTTCCACTGAAACCAAGCAGTCAAAGTCCACGCCAGCTCGGCTTAGATGAAGCAAGGGAGGACGGAGACCCTTCTGGGTCACAAAATACAGCTTTAAGATACTCGGGTCAAACAGCTCCGTACATTGTGTAGCAAGGAGCTGCAGATGCTGGTTTAAACCGAAGATAAGACACAAAAAGCTGGAGTATCTCAGCAGGTCAGGCAGCGCCTCTGGAGAAAAGGAATAGGTAAATCAGAGAAGAAGGGTCACGACCCGAAACGTCACCATTTCCATTTCTCCAGAGATGCTGTCTGACCTGCTGCGTTACTGCAGCTTTTTGTGTCTTATCTTCTGTACATTGTGTGTCAGCCTGACTTTGTGCCTCTTAGACTGTGGCTGGGGTTCAGTCAGGGGCCCAACGAGTTTCAGAAGAGGAATAGGAAATCACAGGCAGCCAGCTGCGAAGGCTGGTGGTGGGTTATGTCAGAGAAGGCCATCCCTCTGGGAACCACTGTGGGAACCAAGGAGAGCATGGATGCTAAATATAATTGCCTGGAATGAGGACAGCGGAAGCAAGCACAGCCCAAAATCTGGTGGTGGCTTTCATCAGCTAACTGCACTTGGACTGGTTTAAACCGAAGAGAGACGCAAAATGCTGGAGTAACTCAGCGAGACTGGCAGCATCTCTGGAGAGAAGGAATGGGTAATGTTTCGGGTTGATACCCTTCTTCAGACTGAGAGTCAAGGGAGAGGGAGACACGGAGATATGGAAGGGTAAGGTGTGAAAATGAGAAATCCAAAGGGGACAAAGATCAAGGAAAATGTACAATAGATCATTGTTAGCTTGGGGAAGATGGCAATGAAGCATACAAAGGCAGCATCTCAGGAGAGAAGGAATGGGCGATGTTTCAGGTCAAGACCCTGTTTCAAACATATGTCAGGGGAGGGGGCGGGACAAAGATAGAATGTAGGCGGAGACAGTCAGACTGGTGGGAGAACTGGGAAGGGGAAGTATCTCCATCCCCTTCCCCTTCCCAGTTCTCCCATCAGTGTCTCCATCCCTTTCTTCTTCCCAGTTCTCCCACGAGTCTTACTGCCTCCGCTTACATTCTATCTTTGTCCCGCCCTCCCCTGACATCACTCTGACGGAGGGTCTCGACCCGAAACGTCGCCCATTCCTTCTCTCCTGAGATGCTGCCTCACCCGCTGAGTTACTCCAGGATTTTGTGTCTACCTTCGATTTAAACCAGCATCTGCAGTTCTTTCTTACATAGGATGGGGTAGGGATGGAGAGAGAGCAAAAGCAAGGGTCTAGACCAGAAACGTCACCCATTCCTTCTCTCCATAGTAGATCCTTGGACGTCCTTGCACAGACTTCACAGTGAATCTTGCATGCCTTGAGAACAGGTGCTCTCACCACCCACCAGTTGATTGTAACATTCCCTGCCTGATCCAGGTGACTCTAATAGTTCCTCCCAAGTTGCCTGAACACGCACTAATCCCCTTTTTGAATCAGAACCACCCATCTTTTTCTTTGTGTGATCTGAAAAACAGAAGGATTTCCAAGCATTTTTTCCTCCCTCTAGGCATTTTATTCTATGATATGTTTTAATATATATTCATTTAGATAGGATGTGGGTTATTTTAAGTTGCCTTGGGACGGATGTGATGAATTGACTTTCTAGGATTCTAAGACTTTATTTCCGTTTGGGATATTTTACTATGTGAAATGTGCAAGATGTTGTTTGAGTATTTCCTTAAAATCTATTCCTTAGTGCAAGCCCTTAGTTTTTCCATTTTAGCATTAAGTGACTCTGATGGTTTATAAATAGATTTAATGTCATTGACCTGAAACATTAGTTTAGAGTTTAGAGCCACAGCGCAGAAACAGACTTTTCCACCCAGCGAGTCCGTGCCGACCAACGATCCCCATACACTAGCACTGCCCTGCTCACTAGAAACAATTTTTACCAAAGCCAATTAAATTACAAGCCTGTATGTCTTTGGAGTGCAGGAGGAAACCCAAAGGGGTCACAGGCAGAACGTACAAACTCCATACAGACAGCACCCGTAGAGAGGATCGAAAATGGACCTCTAACGCTTTACGGCAGCAATTCTACCATTGCACCACCGTGCCGTCATTTTTTTCTCCACTTATGCTGCCTGACCTGCTGGGTATTTCCAGCCTCAGTTTGGTCGAGGAACATTTTTCAGCATTCTGAAATTTTTTTCGCGAGTCAAAATTGGTCGGCATGGTTTTTTTGAACTCGTAATGCAGTGATAGTGGGGTCGCCATGTTGTTATAGGCAGCCGTAGGCAATCTCCTTTGCTGACCGGGCATTTTAATTGGCTCATTAGAGTTTTCAGAACCAAGGAAAACCGACCGGTAATGTTAAATGCCCGCTAAACTTTATTAAAAGTTGCCTGGCTTCTTAAAAGTGTCTCCACTCCTTCTCCCCCCTTTCTCCCCCTTCTCTCCCCTTCTCTCCCCGCTCTCTACCGTACACTGTGCCAGTCATCTTTTACCTTCCTGTTCATCGCGGGTGTGAATTTCAGACAGCGCTCCCCCGCTTTCCTTGGCCCCCGCCTTTGCGATGTATATGTGTGTGCGCGTGTGTGCTGACGGTCGATCCAACTCGCGGTTTCATCGCTGACGGTCGATCCAGCTCGAGGTTTTTCAGGCGAGTGCCCTCGAGCTTGAAGGTCGAAGACAGTTGCTGAAAAGTCGCGTAAATGGGACAGACCCTTAACTCTATCCTACACATCAATTTACAATATTGCCAAAGCCAACTAACGTATAACAAAACCCACCCGTCCATGGGGGGAAAGTACAAATCCGTACAGACAATGCCCGTAGTCAGGATCGAACCCGGATCTCTGGCACTGCGAGGCAGCAACTCTACCGCTGCGCCACTGTGCTGCCTGCAGATGCTGCTTTTACAAAATATAGACATAAAACCTGGAGTAACTCAGCGGGTCAGGCAACACGCTAAGTTACTCCAATATTTTGTGTCTATCTTTTGTAGGGCAAGCAGTGCCAACATGGATGTTATCTTTCAGATGAGTCAAAAGGGGACTTTTTTACCTTCTAACGTGGATTAATAAATAGAGCTGTAAGGCTATTTAAATTTGGATGGAAAACTGTACGTATTTTACAGCCCATGATTATCTTTATCTCTACGTTATCAAAGTATGCTGGCTTACCCATAGGGCAAAGTGTAACCAGGTCAGCTTTGCAGTACGAAATCTTTGCACTTAGACACAAAATGCTGGAGTAACTCAGCGGGATAGGCAGCATTTATGGAGAGAAGGAATGGGTGACGATTCGGGTCAAGACCCTTCTAACTTTGCACCTGTTTGGTTTGTGTCTTTAGTTTAGTTTAGAGATACAGCGTGGGAACGGGCACATTGGCCCACTGAGTCCAGGCCGACCAACAATCACTAATACACTAGGTTCTATCCTACACACTAGAGACAATTTACAGAATCCAACTAACCCACAAACCTGACGTCTTTGGAATGTGGATGGAAACCGGAGCACCCAGAGAAAACCCACGTGGTCACAGTGAGAAGGTACAAATTCCATACAGACAGCACGCGCAGTCATGACTGAACCCGGTTCTCCGGCGCTGTAAGACAGCAACTCTAGCGCTGTGTCGCTGTGACATCTTTGTCATTCCAGCCTATACTTCCAAGGTTGTCCAATTGCTCAATTTTGCCCAGCTAACCAAGCAAAGTCATCTGTGGCTTAGACGACTGTCAAAAAAATAAGCACTTCCGAATATTTCTGATACTCATTTTCATTTACATAGAATCCCAAACTATTCAAAAACCATTCTAGATATTTAAAATGATGAAAAATTATTTTAAAAAAACATCGAAAACACGGACCCTTTAGCCTACTGCGTCTCTGCCTATCTACATAAATCAAATTTGCCCATTGAGTTATTTAGTTTAGGTTAGTTTATTACTGTCACATGTACAGAGGTACAATGAAAAACATTTAGTTTCCCAGTCAGCGAATCGACTATACATGATTACAATCAAGCCGTCCAGTGTACAGTCTGATGAAGAGTCTCGACCCGAAACGTCACCCATTCCTTTTATCCAGAGATGATGCATGTCCCACTGAGTTACTTCCACATTTTGTGCCTATTCACGGTGTACAGATAAATGGTATCATGTTTAACACAGCGCCGAAACAGGCCCTTCGGCCCAACATGTCCATGCCCACCTAATTACCTGCTTGAGCTGGCCCCATGTGCCTGCATTTGGCCAATATCCCTCAAAATAAAATTGAACCATTGAAGCAAATGTAGATTAACTAAGTCTTACCTTTATTCATCACAACTATTCCTTTCCATTACAATCACAAGATATACAGCTCCACGTTAGGTTCAGCTCATGTGCACCCACAGCATCAGCATTGAGTGAATGCTGCAACCTGCCGCCATTCTCTGAAAGCTTTGTGCAGGAGATCATCTCCTTGTCCACGCAGTCCTCAGTCAAAGCCTCTGCCAATAACAAAACATTTACTTCATTACTAAACTAAGTGGGACCCATTGGGTCCCAGTCACACGGGAGGCCTGGTCCCCCAACGCAACCCATTCCCCAACACACAGGTATTACTACGCAGGCGCAGCTGACGGGTATGGGAGAGGGGGGTGTGTGGGGGAGGGGGGATGTGTGGGCGGGAAGTGTGTGGGGGCAGGGTGTGTGGGGGGGGCAGGTTGTGTGTGGGGGGGGGGGGGGGGGGGGGGGGGGTGGGGCGGGGGGGAGGAGGGGTGTATGGGCGGGGGGGGTGGTTGTGGGGGTGGGGGGGAGAGAGCTCGGAGAAAATATGGGGGTTGTGGGGGGTATCACGGGAGAGGGGTGCAGGAGCCAGCGCGGGGGACCAGAGGGGAAGGGGCTGGAGCAGACTCACAGTGGACCGCTGGTCGCTGGACTGCTGGTCGCTGGACTGCTGGTCGCTGGTTGTTCTCCTCCACTGAGATCAGCTATCTGTTTCCTCCAGCGCTGTTGTATTCTCCGCTTTCCGTTTGGCGTCATTTCCCGTGCCGGGCTGTTTCCAGTCCCTCCGAAAATTATGTCCGGTTGGAAACCTCCACCGACCATCCAACGCTCCAGTAAAGACACGATGGCGCAGGAAGGGGCGGACCGTCCCGCGGAGTGACAGGGGAAAAGATCAATCCACGCGGCGCAGAACGGCAGGAGAGGAGATCGATCTGCGCACGCTCAGTTTTTAAGATTTTTAAACCTCGCTAAAGTTTACATTGGACCACTGATCGGAACGAAACTTGGTGCAATCGCAGCGCAGGAGAACGGTGAGTAAGCTGGAAAAATCGTAGCGCTATCGCGTAAACTTTTTGTTCTAATAGAATGACCGCACAAACGGAAGATAACAAGATCAGAGTTTTAGTTATGTACAGATTGCCAGAAATAATTATTAGGGTTGCATTGTGGCGCAGCGGTAGAGTTGCTACAGCACCGGAGATCCGGGTATGATCCTGACCTCAGTGCTGTCTTGTACGGAGTTGTATATTCCTCCTGCAGGAGCTCCGGTTTCCTCCCACATTCCTCCCGCTAACGGACTTTGGTCAAATTGTAAATTGTCTCTAGTGTGTTGGATAGTGCTAGTGTTCGGGGTGATCACTGGTCCACGGGAACTCGGTGGGCCGAAGGGTCTGTTTCCTATATCTCTAAAGTATAAAGTTCTGATGATTTTAATCGATTGCAATCCTGACCTACATTTTCAAAACTATTTAATTAACGGTAAAGTCATTGGGACTATGTGAGTCTTTGAAAACCGCTTTGTGTTTTGTTTTGTTTAGCTGAGAGATACAGCGCGGAAACACTAACTACACTACCTCCTACACTAACACTATCCTACACTAACACTAACTACAACCTCCTACACTAACACTATCCTCCACACTAGGGACAATTTACAATTTTTACCGAAGCCAATTAACCTACAAACCTGCACGTCTTTGGAAGCATTCACTTCCTGCAAACGTCAAATGCAAATCCCTGCTCTCTGTCACCTGGTATTTGCTGTTTCTGGGCAGTGTGGTAAATGGAAACGTTGAGTAATGCAACTACTCTGAGTAAATAGAACTAGTGACCCAGGGTCAGTCTCTTCCCACAGGATTCAGCTCTCTGCACCGACCCAAATGCAGATTCTGAGTGCTTGTATCCCAGTCTGGAACAGGACACCGTGTTCTCCATCTGAAAGGGTGGGGGAAGAGGAAGGGTGGAGGGGGGGAGGTGCGGAAACAGTTGATTCTCGTCTGTTATCTCCGCAGCCTCTATGGCCTCAGTCCTGGCTCTTCGTCTCTGTGTTTCCAACAGCCCCATGCCCCTCCAGTGTATCAGCACTCCTATACATCTCGCATTGTTCATCATTCTCCCACCAGCTCTGTGCCTTCAGCTACAAACATCCCCGACTCTGGCATACCTTCCTGAAATGTCTTCACCACTCATAGAGTCATACAGTTATACAGTACAGAAACTGATCCTTCGGCCCACCACATCTATGCCAACCTTTTTGCCTGTCTACACAAATCTAAATTGCCCGCATTACAGTCATAGAGTAAGTAATACAGTGCCGAAACAGGTCTCTCAGCCCAATATGTCAATGTCAACCAGGCTGCTGACCTAACACTGCTCTATATGCCTGCATTTGGTCAATATGCCTCTAAACATTTTCACTCCAAGATACGAGTAATCCTTCATTTTTCTGAGATTTACTGCAGTGAGCCTTAATTATTGACATTACGTCAGTATATCCGGTATATTTTTTCAGACTTCTTGAAACCTACTCCTCAATGAGATTGTGATGTAAAACCAAGGAACTGCAGATGCTGGTTTACAAAGAAAGACACAGAGTGCAGGAGTAGCTCAGCGGGTCAGGCAGCATCTCATGAGAACAGCGATAGGGTCAGGCCCCTTCTTCAGCCATCCTTTCTAACACATTTTATCCAATCCCTTTTCGTTATGCTTGATGCTTATGGGGCTGTCCCACTGTACGAGTTAATTCAAGAGTTCTCCCGAGTTTCCCCTGATTCGAACTCAGAGAATTAAGGTAATAGCCGCTCGTAGGTACTCAGGGCTCTTGTGGACATTTTTCAACGAAAAAACGAGTCTTCCCGAGCTTACCGCGTTTCCCGAGTATCTGCCGTTAGCGTTACGTGCTGCTAAGAGACGTCCGGAGCTCCGATGTACCCGAAACGTACATTCTACGTGCTTACCACGAGTTTGTTTTTAAACTCGGGAGAGCTTTTGAATTAGCTCGTACAGTGGGACAGCCCCAAAACTACCCTTTGAAGCATATTGGGATGAGTACCTTTGATAAAGGTGCTACTAACACCTTACTCTTATTGACAAGGCAAGGCAAAATGTGTCCTCTTCCATTTCCACTTCCAACAATTATTGCAATGAATTATTTGAGTGTCAAAGACCACCATGTTACTTGCTCTGGGCAAGGATCACAGTTGTGCAGAGATCTGTAGAAATTATGGGGATATATGTGTCAAATGTGAATATTTACTCTCTCTGACAATGTTGATATAGACTGGTAAGGATATTAAGGGCTCCAATCGCATGGAATTAAGAGGGGACAGAAGTCTAACAATCAGCCCATGTTCTCCAGGGATGTTGCCTGACCCATTGAGTTACTCCAGCATTTTGTGGCTTTCCTTGGTAACCCAACATCCGGTGTTCCATGTTTCTACATTTTGACTGATCCATTGCAAAATCTTCTCTAGATATGCCCTCCATGAAGAAGGTCTCCTCTCTTTGACGGGAGCTATGTGAGACCCTCACTCACCATTTCCCCAATGTGAATCCTTCAGCCGTGCAGTCAGTGAGAAGGGTACCAACCTGAAAGGTCATCTGTCCACGTTCTCTGGGAATGCTGCCTGACCCCTTGAGTAACGCCAGCATTTTGTGTCTTTCCCAAACGATCACATCAGTTGTTGGGACACAGCCAGCAGAATTTTGGATGAGTTTAAGTTCACAGAGAATGGAAGTAAAAAATAGCAAGTGGGAAGAGCTCTGGAATAGTGCAGAGACAGAAGGTCAGACTGACACAGTCCCATCCAGGAATCGGGCAGTCACGGAGACTTGGGCTGGCACTGTCCCATCCCAGGAATCTACACTGATGTCAATCCAGCTGCCTTGTGCTATTACCCAGATACACCAGCCCAGCAGTCTGCGTCTTAGCTGGTGTAAATATATACACAGGTGATCCCACTTAGTTACTTAATTTAATTAGAGATACAGCGCAGAAACAGGCCCTTCAGGCCAATGAGTCTGCACCGAACAGCGATCCACTAACTCTATCCTACACACTAGGGATATTTACAATTTTTACCACAGCCAAATATCCTACAAACCTGCACGTCTTTCGAGTGTGGGAGGAAACCGGAGATCGTGTAGAAAACCCACGCAGGTCACGGGGAGAAGGTACCAACTCCGTACAGAGTCACCCACAGTCAGGATTGAACCTGGGTCTCTGTCACTGTAAGGCAGCAACACAGGTCCAACATCGATTTTCCAGCACCCTTGGTTCCAGAGACTTTCCGGATTAGTCGTTTTGCCAGTCCGATAGAGGTCACGTAATAATAATTCAACAATACACCACTGACCCACTAATTACACCACTCCCATGTCTCTAAAGCGTTGTGGACTGCTAGAAACTTAAATAAAGAATTAACAATTAAAAAAGTAAGCAATTAACTCTTTGAGCATGGAGGCACATGTCCTGAAAGAGCGCGCGCGCTGCAGCCAATGCCCTCATAATTGTGTCCGGGTTAAAGAAGGTGCCGGACCATCAGTTGCCAGAAAATCGGTGGTGTCCCTGTACTTTATGGACACAGGCCCACTGAGTCCACTTCGTCCATTGATCACCTGTTCACACTTGCTCTATGTTATCCTACTTTCTCGACCTTTCCCTTCACACTTGGGGCAATTTACAGAGGTAGATTAAACTACAAACCCGCATATCTATAGGATGTGGGAGGAAACCGGAGAATGGGGAGGAAACTCACGTGCAAACCCCACACAGACAGCTCCCGAGGCCAGGTTTGAAGCCAGGTTTCTTGACACTGTGAGTGAGTAGCTCTACTGTTGTGCCACTGTGCCGCCCAAGTGATGATTCGCCCCACCTCCCCCTTGGAGAGATAGATCCCATTATCCAACAGACATTCATGAAAAGCAAAAAACTGTAGATGCTTGAAATCTGAAATGAAGTTTGTCCCTGGCATGAAACATTAATTCAGTTTTCCTCTACATTCATGCTGCCTGATCTGCTGAATATTTCTCATCTGTTCTGTCTTTATTTCAAATATTCATTCATAATAATTTCATTAAATCCGTAGCAGGTGAATCAACAGTGGGAATAGGAAGGTTCTGCCAAAGTTGCTGACTGGACTGTGTTTCTCCAGCTTATCCTAGATCTCGTGTCAAAGAATACTTTATTTATATTAAAAAATGATGATGGAGAATGAAGGTCCTTCTTTGGGCCTGGTCCTAGGGATCTAATCTTATTTTCATTTGTGTGTAGGATGTTGGTGTTTCTGGCAAGGCCTTCAATGAGGGTCTGCCCTGGAGCTTTTTCAGCTTGGCTCCTTGGTCTGGGGCAAGACTTCAAACATTTGCAAACTCTCTTTGTTGAATCAGGACCAGGTGCTTGCCATGGTTGTAATGAGTAAGAAGGAGCTACAGATGTTGGTTTAAATCGATGATAGACACAAAAAGCTGGAGTAACTCAGAGAGAAGGAATGGGTGACATTTCGGGTCGAGACCCTTCTTCAGGTTGTAATGAGGTCTTCTCATCCCACGAGGTTAAAGATTGTTATGGAACTCTATTGCGACAGCTGACAGCAGCATTGCTGGTACCGTCGCAATGTTTAAGAAACATTTAGACGGGTACGTAGATAGGATAGGTTTAGAGGGACTAGAGAGTCTGAAGAAGGGTCTCGACCCAAAACATCAACCATTCCTATTCTCCAGAGATGCTGTCTGTCCTGCTGAGTTACTCCAGCTTTTTGTGTCTATCTTAGGTTTAAACCAGTATCTGTGGTTGTAATGTCTGTAGCTGCATTTGGTCCATATCCTTCTACACATTAGGTTTAGAGGGATATGGACCAAATGCAGACAGGTGGAACTAGTGTAGATGGGACATGTTGGTCAGTGTGGGCAAGTTGGGCCAAATGGCCTGTTTCCACACTGTATGACTCTCTATGATTCTTGGATTCCCACTTTTGAGCTCTTTGATTTCTTCTCTGATATTTTAATGTACTTCAATGGTACGTTACAATGGAGGACAACTCTGGTGTGAAGATGGAACTTTGTCACTACAATGACTGCATAATCATCAGTCCTTCCATGACCAGATACTTCAAGTAGAGTGGCTGCGACTTAGTTCTTATTTTGAAAACAAAAGAACGTTGGGATTTCTCCACAGGTCAGGCGACAGCTGTGGAGAGAGAAACAGGATGACCATTTGAGGTCAATGACGTTCAATCTGCCAGGGTAGACAATAAAGCTGGAGAAACTCAGCGGGTGAGGCAGCATCTATGGAGCAAAGGAAATAGGCAAAGTTTCAGGCCGAAACGTTGCCTATTTCCTTCGCTCCATAGATGCTGCCTCATTCGCTGAGTTTCTCCAGCATTTTTGTCTACCTTCGATTTTCCAGCATCTGCAGTTCCTTCTTAAACATTCAATCTGCTAGTTTGTTTTTAGCGTCGATGCGAGCTGACAATTTGCTCTTGAAGTAGCTGACTGAAGAGATCTTGCAATGATGACAGGCATTGACATCCACCTCTCCCCCCTCATTCACAATCTGTGTCCTTGCTCCCTTCATGTGACATCCATCCTGGGTCAATACTGATTTATTACTTGGAGGACAATGGGTGGGAGGGAGTCCAGCAGAAGTTTTCCATGCCTGTAAAACCAAACCAAACAGAAAAAATAATTGGGATTTTTTTCAAATTAGCAGGTTAGGCAAGGATTTATTTAGCTTTAGAGGCACGTTGTTGGGGGCGTAGGTCTAATCAGACGGCACCTTTTAAAGTGTTTAAGAGGGAACTGCAGATGCTGGAGAGTCTGAAGAAGGGTTTCGGCCCGAAACGTTGCCTATTTCCTTCGCTCCATAGATGCTGCTGCACCCGCTGAGTTTCTCCAGCTTTTTTGTGGCACCTTTTAAAGGATAGGTTTGATGGGCTAAATGGCTACCGTTCCATCATTTGATGATCCGAGAAGCAAACTCGTGGAGGGAGTTAATGATTCTGAGAACGTTGGCATTCCTGGCATGTTTGCAGCTTATTTTCCATCCCGAGAAAGTCTGGAACTGGGAGAACTTTCATAAAGCCTTAATTTCTAAAGTTCTCTGCCTTAAAATCAAGTCCCTCCACTGTCTTGGGAACAATACACCCTATCTCCAAAAATGACACCAGTCCCACCAACTCCAAGGGCCCTCAGCTCCTTTCATTAATTACTAAACAGCAAACCACCTGTCTTTGTCGATGCTTCTTAATTCCTCTATCATTCCATCGCATAATCAAAAAGATCAAGTGTAGAAACAAGGAACTGTAGAATGGTGGTTTACAAAAAACCCCCACACAAAATGCTGGAGTAACACAGCGGATCAGGCAGCATCCCTAGAGAGCATGCATAGGTAACGTTTCGGGCCAGGACCCTTCTCATGTTCTCCCGAGAAGTTGCCTGACCCGCTGAGTTACTCCAGCACTTATTGTCTTTTTTAATCAAACAGGCAGTTGGTGGAGATTTAAAATAAGGCCATGTCTGACGAATGAGTGATTATTTTGAGGTGGTTACAAGGAGGGGTTTATTAGGGTAGTGCACTTGATCTAAGTTGTGTGTGTTTTGGTAAGGTTACAGAGTCTCACTTAGGGCTAGTCCGGAAAGGGAAAGCCTATCGAATCCATGTGAAAGTGCAAGTTGGATATGAAACGCCAGGAAGGAAGGGTTCATGTTTTAGTGCCTGGAAGGTTGATGCAGTGCCAATACCCTTGCCTTTTGTAGTATATATCAATGGTTTTGAGTGCCTGGAGCTATGCTTAAAAGCTTTGTAGATAATATCAAAAGGTCCTTGTGTTTAAGGGTGAGGAGAAAAGTTTTGCTGCAGGAATGTATCAGGACTAGTTTGGCAAGTAGGAAAATGAAAAATGGAATTGGGTCCCAAGAGATGAGAGGGAAAATGCTTTTGTGGACTAACAAGCAAATGAACACACAGCAAATGGTGTGCTACTGAAGAGGGTGCAAAGGAGATTCACTAGGATGTTGCCTGGGATGGAACGTTTCGGTGTTGAGGAGAGGCTAGTTAGGAAGGGGAAAAAGCAGGAACGGGGTGCTGATGTTGGATGATCAGCCATGCTCATATTGAATGGCGGTGCTGGCTCGAAGATCTGACCGGCCTATTCCTGCACCTATTTTCCATGTTTCTATGTTTATCCCTTGGAGAGAGCTGATTTTGAGGAGAACATACAGGGTCAATAATAGGAAGCATTTCCTCATAGCAGAGGTGTCAAAAACCTACTGGATATAGATTTAGAGTAAGGGGTAAAAGGTTCAGGGGATATCTGAGTAGGAATGTTTTCACCAAGAGATCGATTGGAATCTGGACGCAGTGCCTGGAGGGGTGGTGTAGATTATTGATTATTCTCACAACATTTTAAGTGGTATCGAGATGAGAATTTGAATAGGCAAGGCAGAAAAAGCTGTGGATTATGTGCTGGTTAATGGGATTGGTGTAGATAGGTATTCGATGGCTGGCATGGCCATGGTAGGCCGAAGGGCCTGTTTCTGTCTGCAAGGCTCTATGACTAAGTGTTGAAGAACAGAGAGAGTGCTCACATATCCCCGAGATTGCAGCTTACAACCCAGCGATCCCCGCACAAAAATTTATATTAAGCGACGGTGCAGTGCTTGAGTTGCTGACTTGCAGCACCAGAATGCGACCCTGGCTACGGGTGCTGTCGGTACGGAGTTTGCAGGTTCTCCCTGTGGGTTCCCTGGTGCTCTGGTTTCCTCCCACACTCCGAAGACATGTAGGTTTGTAGGTTAATTGACTTCTGTAAATTGTCCCTAGTCTGTAGGATAAAACTAGCGTATGGGTGATTGTAGGTCGGCATGGAGCTGGTGGGCCAAATGGCCTCTTTCCACCCTGTATCTCTAAAAATGAGCCAAGGACACAACCACTCGGAACACCATCAGCTACCTCCACATTGTTTGAATCAGTTGAATGGGTGATCCAAATTTGTCTACAGCGGGAACAAGATGTTATGTTGAACCCTGAAGCCGAGAAGACATGCATTGGAAATCTGAACTTCCTTCTTTCCACAGTGTCAACTCTGCCAGCTCACGAAGAGATGCCTGAAGGGTCGTTGTGCTCTGCTAAGGAGGCACCAGGTGCAGAAGGTTAGTACCTGCTTTATTACACTGCAGCGGTTTCACCCACTGTAGACATTTTGTGTTTGTGCCAAGTGCATACCTCTGCATTGGTGGCACTACCCAAATCCACCTTGCCACACCACAACTGTTATCCATACCTTTGGTGTTTCTTTTCTTGACATTTCCAATCCATTCCTGGCTGATAACCCTTCAGAAAAATTTGAGGTGATCCAGGACTCTACTACCTGCATGGTGGCTTTCACCGAGTGGTGTTCACCCAAGATCCTATAGTGGAGCAAGAGAGACCAGTCCTTCCAAATGCAATGAGCTGATGCGTAGTACGCAATGGAACATGGGCTTTTTTTCATCCATTTCAGTAACCCGACCCGACTCGCAGGGTAATCAATGTTGCGGGGGAACAGTTTGTGTTAATAAATTATAATTCTGAAAATGAGGAGATTTTTACCAAATAACTTCTATTTTTATGAGGATGTTTCCGTAACCGGCTTCCGTCTCCGCACTAGTTATCTTTGCTCCGCTATGGGATCTTTGGCGCAGAGACGGAAGCTGGTTATGGAAATGGGGCTGAAAATTACCCATGAATCTGCCCATGACCGTACAACGTCTTTTTCGTCGAGTGATCTATCTTGCTTGCTATAGGATCTTTGGTGTTCACCGCCCAGGCACTTTATGAGCTGCAGACACGCCTGCCTAAGTAAGCAACATCACCATTTAACATATTTAACAGCACCTCACATTCCATCTGGGTAGCTTACAACCCAACAGTATGAATATTTGAACTCTCCAATTTTCAGTAACTTCCTACCACAGCCCCATAACCCCCCCCCTGCACTTTCTTCCCCCCCCCCCCTCTCCTCCCCTGTGCCCTACCTAGACTCCCACATCTCTTCCCTCCTGCTACTTTTCCCTCCCTCTAACTTCACAATTTGCAGCTCAGCATTCCTGTCCCACACCTTCTGCATTTATCTCTGGCCTTTGCTCCAACCATCTGACCATCTAAACCCTCCACACCTGCATCCACCTATTACCTCCCACTCTGTGTTCCGCCTCCCTTCTCTTCCCCCTCCCCCCGCCTCCCGATCAGTCTGAAGAAGCACCCCAGCCCGAAACGCCACTGATCCATATTCCCCGGACATGCTGCCTGACCCGTTGAGTTATTCCATGACTGTGTCCCTAGTTTTCAGTCCCCTCCATGGCTTTGCCCTCCACTATCTCTATATTGTCCTACACCTCTCTAATCATCCCAGAGGATTCTTCCAACTATAGCCTCCTAACCCTTCCTGCAATGAAACAGGCACTCCTTGCTTTCTTGTATTGTATTGTATTGTATTGTATTCAAATTCAATTCAATTTCATTCCTTCTGCAAGGTTCCCAACATACGGACGTTTCTCCCTGAATCTCCTCCTCTGTCCTCTAACATACACTTTAAAATCTGTCCCTTCGACCATGCCCTTGGTTACTGGTCTAAAGGGCCTGTCCCACTTGGCGATTTTTTCGGCGACTGCTGACATCATTGACTGACGTATCAGGTCACCGAAAAAAATGCGGCGTGATGACGTATGATGCAAGGTGTTTTTTCAAGTGTCGCAACATTTTTTTTGTCGTCGCTGGATTTTGAAATGTTCAAAATCATTTGGCGACACTGATATGACGCCGGCAGTCACCGAAAGAAATCGGCAAGTGGGACAGACCCTTTAAGTATTTTCCCATAGGACTTAGTGTCAACATTGTTTAAGTAGCTCTTTGGGTAGTATTTATCTGGTGATTGTGCTCTGTTGAAGGTAATAGATAAAAATAAGTTGTTGTTATTGTTGTTGCTGTATAACATTGGACTTCTTACAATCTGTTTGGGGGTTTATGCGGTACATGAGCTACCGCTAATTTATCTAATTCTAAATGCATCTCCTATTATTTTCTTTCTGTGTGTTTATCTACCATTAATGATATATGTTGATGTTCATAAGATATAGAAGCAGAATTCGGCCCATGAAGTCATTCAATCATTGCTGATCTACCTTTCCCTCTCAACCCCATTCTCTTGCCTTCTCCCCATAACCCCTGACACCCTTACTTTTCCACCTTTCATTTTCCAGGCTTCTTTTTATCAACAGGATTACCATTGTCTACTATGTGCACTACTATTGAATTTATTTGTCTGTTTTTTTTAACATATACTGAACTTTTTTTGTTGGGTTTTATTGTGGGTTTTACAGAGTAACATGTTAAATCTCTCTTGTGCTGCTGCGAGTAAGAATTTCATTGTTCCGTTTCGGTACATATGGCAATAAAACAGTCTTGACTCTTGATCTGCAGTCCTTATCGGATAATAGTGATTTTTGATATTGATGGTTATTATTAAAAACATTACTCTCTGTAGTTCATTCAGACCAGGAGAATTGCAGATTAGATCTTTTACCTCGATGATTTGTTTCTTCCAGAGAAGATATTAGTTGGTATGGCCTGCAGTTAAGATAATAAGCTGATGTTCTGCTTGTGGTCATTAGAATGGATCCTCAGTCGAATCTCATGGTCCTGAGTACCACTCTCTTACTATCAGGCCACAAAGTTTGTGCTGGGCTGTTGGGTGTCATGCTATGATTTTTGCTGGGGTTATTCATGAGAGGGATGTATCAATTTGGAGGATGGACTCCATAGAATGAAATGGAACTCCATACTAGGCATTTTCTTTGTGGTTGTCGTGATAACCCAAATTTATTTCTGATGAGCTTCCGTTCTGAACGTCAAGGAGTTGTCCACATGGCCACCTTTGGTAGACTGTGGCCTGTAAGATGTCCTTCAGGCAAAGTGAGAGCTTAAAACTTAAAGCTTTTACATTTCTGGGAAGCACAGCAGAATTGAGTTGAGAAATCGTCCAGAGGAAATTCTGCAAAAGTCAGATTTATTGAGAAGATGCATCTATCACTGTGGTGACACAAGGTACTGCAGACGATGGAGTTTTGAGCATAACACAAAGGGTTGGAGGAACTCAGCTGGCCAAGCAACGTCTGGGGAGGGAATAGTTTTGGTTATGTGAATTTACGGCAGAGATAGCCACTTGGTCCATCTGCTCTGAAGTTCATGTAGGCCCCTTGCACCCTCCATTATCTTGACTTATCGACATATCCTCTATCCTTTTCCCTCTCACGTCCAGAATGTGTAAAATGTATCAGTTTCATATGGAATGAAAGATACTGGAACCAAGTATCAGTGGTGGATCTGTTACAGGTCTACCAGACCACAAATGATGCAGAAAATGAGAGTTCAAATCCCACCCATATATTTATGAGCATTTGAAGTTTTTAAAAAAGATGGCATCAGCAAAAAGGACTATGAATATGTTGGGTCATTGTTTAAAAAACCCAAATCGGTCACAGGCAAGTGTTCATCCTAGACAGTGTAGCTGAGAGTAACTGGGATTAGGGTGGGATTAGGTAGTTTGTTTGGTTGTTTGTTTGTTTATCTTTTTGCACAAAGCCCGCGAGCATTGCCATTTTTCATTTCACTGCACATCTCATATGTGTATGTGATGAGTAAACTTGACTTGACTTGAAGTCTTGGTTTGAGTAAGTGACTGTGTTTACTGTTCATGGTGGCAGCAACACCCACAAATAGGAGCAGAAGGTGGCCACTCGGCCCTTCTAGCCAGTCCTGCCATTCAGTATGGCTAATCTGCCCCAGGTCTTGCCTATTCTTCTGTGTCCAGGCTTCAGGCAATAAATTTAATTTGGAGATACAGCTTGGAATAAAGCCCTTCGTCTCACGGTGTCCGTGCCGACCAGCAATCACCCTGTGCACTAATTCTATCCTGGACAACAAGGACAATTTACAATTTTCATAGAAGCCAATTAACCTACAACGTGTACATTTTGGAGTGTGGGAGGAAACTGGAGCACCTGGAGAAAACCCACCCGGTCACAATGAGAATGTATAAACTCTGTACAGAGAGCACCCGAGGTCAGGATCGAACCCTGGTCTCTGGCGCTGTAAAGGCAGCAACTCTTACCAGTGCACCACTGTGCTGCCCCAAAATGGTTGACTGGACTCTGGAGTTGCTCTGTGACTCGAAAGCAGCCCCCTTCATTTCTGAGGATCCACACAACCTAAAAGGTATTTGTGATTAGCGTAAAAAAACTCTTTAAACATTGACCCTGCCATCTTGCGAAATTGCTTGCTTTGTTTCCGACCGAGGAATGTGACAGCTCTACCTGCCGCATGCTTTCATTCTTCTGAAGGTCATGAAAGGCAGCATGCAAGCGGAGGTTCTTTGAAGATATACGAGGTGCCTTTGTACATTTCCGGCTTTAAATGTGTTTGATTGCAATGAGAGTACAAGGTGATAATAACACAGATGTCTGGAAAATTGTTCATTTAAAATGCCCTGCAGTGGAAAATCAAGTTAATCCAAGTAGACAGACTCTGTGTGTTTGCCAGTGCTGCAGTGCGTGTTGAGAAATTTGTTATCGTTTTGTCCTCCAAGTAGTTTCTCTGGAATAAGCTGCCCCACTCCACCTCATTCACTGTGATGTTGACAAATAAAGTGCAAAATTTGCCTGCAGCGAGATTTTCAACGCTGCTTTGCAAAAGCAATGTTTGTCCTTTGCTCACGGAACGGCCTGGCTTACAAACCCTGGTCCCCTTCAATTCCCACATCCATGCTTAGCCAGGCCAATCCCTGCAATACCACCAGGCCTTCATGGTCAGGTCAAGAACCTTGCACTAACAACAACAGACTTGGAAATGGTGCCAAATCTGACCACTGTATACTGTCTCCAGTGTACTGCTGCTATACACTTATACTGCATATGAGAGACTTATCTAAGATATATCTAAGTACTTATGCATCGTGATACTTCGAGTGAACTGTATACAAAAATGAATTTCACTGTACCGCAGCACATGTGACAAAATACCATGAACCATTGATCTGCTTATTAAAAGGCATGACCTCAAATCGCGTTTTTAGTTAGTGGTGTGATCACCAAGCCTGATTTTTCACACTGACCTTCAACATTGCAGTTTCAGGATCAGGTCACCTACTGCTACTGCTATTTATCTCTACCATGTCCCAGTCAAAGCGTGAGCCCTTGCAGGGAAACCTTCATGCAGGTGAACGACAATCAGTCTGTACTGTCACATAAAGCAACTTCTCAAAAGATGAAAATCGATATTCAGAGGCAAAGGGTTTAGGCAGGAGTTAACAGAGATTTAAAATCCCAGCAGCCTGACCCGAAACATCACCTATCCACCAGACGTGCTGCTTGACCCGTTGAGTAACGCCAGCACTTTGTGTCCTTTTGTAGAGCAATTAAATCCTAGTCGGCATGGGAAGAATTCCAAGTTCCTATGGGAAAAGTTCCCTGCGCCCCTGGGACACAAAAGCAGCCGGGCGAGGACAAGGACGTTAGTTCACTGGCCAAACCGATTGAGGGCAACGGAGGATGTCCTGCAGCAACCTGCGGTTTATCTGGGCTTACCTGGATCAGGGGTAGTCCAGCACATGGATGCTAACAATCGAGGCATCCACAGTGTACAGATACATGATAAAGGGAATAATGTTCAGTGCAAGAGAAGGCCCAGTAAAGTCTGGTTAAAGATAGTCCGAGTATCTCCAGGGAGGTGGATATTAGTTCAGGATTGCTCTCTAGTTGTTGACAGTTCAATTGCCCTGTATCCATATTTACCTGAAGAAGAGGTCCTTGTTGTTTAGTCAGTCCGTGCATGCAGGCAGGGACTAGATCAGCCATGATTGAATGGTGGAGTAGACTTGATGGGTTAAATGACCTTGGGGTGGATAGAGTGGATGTGGACAGGATGTTTCCACTAGTGGGAGAGTCTAGGACTAGAAGTCATAGCCTTAGAATAAAAGGATGTTCCTTTAGGATGGAGTTGAGGGGAATTTATTTAGTCAGAGGGTGGTGAGTCTGTGGAATTCTTTGCCACAGAAGGCTGTGGAGGCTATGTCAGTGGATATTTTTAAGGCAGAGATAGATAGATTCTTGATTAATACGGGTGTCAGAGGTTATGGGGAGAAGGCAGGAGAATGGGGTTAGGGGAGAGAGATAGATCAGCCATGATTGAATGGCAGAATAGACGATGGGCCAAATGGCCTAATTCTGCTCCTTTAACTTATGAACCCATGACTCCTTCACATGCTAAAGATAGTCAGCATCATGTAGATTGAACTAGGTATTTATTTTGATGTTAAGGATGTCACCTGACATTCACCTCAATGCCAGCAGATTTGATTTCTGACTGATGTATAGGCTAGGTTTGGAACCGGCAGGCAAGGAGGGAATTTCCAATCTTGACCAAGGGCAATCTCTTTTGCTTTCCCAGTTGGAGGAAGTACTGAATATTGCATAGGATGTCCAAGAATTTAGGAGGCATTGGGAGGGGCTAAGAAAGCCAGTGGACCTCCCCTCGTCAGCCAGGACTATACCACAGTCCGTTGTGGCCCTTTCCTACAACTCATGCAGTGATTCAGATCACCCAGACCACCAGTAATCAAACTTGCGACCCAGACTTCAGATCAATGTTCCCAGTCGCACCGAAGGTAGATACATAGTCCTGGAGTAACTCAGCAGGTCAGGCAGCATCTCCATAGAAAAAGGATGAGTGATGTTTTGTGTGAAAGGAAGGGCTCCGACCCAAAACGTCACCCGTCCTTTTTCTTCAGCGATGCTTCCTGACCCACTGAGTTACTCCAGCATTTGAAGTTTTTTATTTCTCCTGGTGATACATTGTGCTCAGTATTCACCAGTGATGGTGGAAAGCCGAAGGGCCAGTCATTGCTGCTTCACAAGTCCTGATCTAGAAATTACTCCAAAGCTATGTTTTTGGGTGGTGCGTTTAAACGGGATTTTTACCTCCCCATAACAGTGTGGAGTTGGGAGTTTAGAGATACAGCAAGGAGACAGGCCCTTCGGCCCACCGAGTCCGCGCCGACCATCGATCCCCGCACATTAACACTATCCTACACTAGGGACATTTTTTACATTTACACCAAGCCAATTAACCTACAAACCTGTACGTCTTTGTAGTGTGAGAGGAAACCGAAGTTCTCGGAGAAAACCCACGCAGGTCACGGGGAGAACGTACAAACACTGTACAGATAAGCATCCGTAGCCAGAATCAAACCTGGGCCACTGGCGCTGTAAGCTTTGTAAGGCAGCAACTCTACCGCTATGCCAGCGTGCCAGACCTAAACAGTGCTTGCATAAAAAGCACAAACTTCAGATGAAGGATTCAGAGTACATTGCTATTGGGACCTCAGCCGAACCACCCTGAATTTGTTGGATTCAGCTTGGTATTTCAGGTGCGACAGAGGTTTTACCTGCATCTCTTCCAACCTCATCTATTGCGTCCGCTGCTCTAGATGTCAGCAGATCTATATCGGTGAGACCAAGCGGAGGTTGGGCGATCGTTTCGCCGAACACCTCCGCTCGGTCCGCAATAACCAAGCTGACCTCCCGGTGGCTCAGCACTTCAACACCCCCTCCCACTCTGTCTCCGACCTCTCTGTCCTGGGTCTCCTCCATGGCCACAGTGAGCAGCACCGGAAATTGGAGGAACAGCACCTCATATTCCGTTTGGGGAGTCTGCATCCTGGGGGCATGAACATCGAATTCTCCCAATTTTGTTAGTCCTTGCTGTCTCCTCCCCTTCCTCAGTCCCCCTGCTGTCTCCTCCCATCCCCCAGCCTTCGGGCTCCTCCTCCTTTTTCCTTTCTTGTCCCCGCGACCCCCGCCCCCGATCAGTCTGAAGAAGGGTTTCGGCCCGAAACGTTGCCTATTTCCTTCGCTCAATAGATGCTGCTGGAGGCCTACCGGGAGGAGGTGGCTGATCTAGCACTCTGGTGCCAGGATAACAGCCTCCTCTTGAACATCAAAAAAACAAAGGAGCTGATCATGGACTTTAGGAGGGCACATCATCCGAGGACGTACACTCCATTGAGGATAAATGGGGATCCTGTGGATAGGGTGAACTGTTTTAAATATCTGGGAGTCCACATCTCTGAGGATATGACATGGACATCACACGCCTCAGCACTCGGGAGTAAGGCAAGGCAGCGTCTTTACCACCTCAGGCAATTGAGGAAATTCAGAGTATCTCCGAGGATCCTCCAGTGCTTCTACGCAGCGGCGGTGGAAAGCATCTTGTCCGGGAACATTACCATCTGGTTTGGGAATTGCTCTGCCAAGGACAAGAAGGCTCTGCAGAGAGTAGTGCGTTCAGCCGAACGCACTATGGGAACTTCACTCACCCCCCTGCAGGAACTATACAACAGGAGGTGCAACTCCAG